>NC_049253.1:17479600-17788423 GCF_011100685.1 Canis lupus familiaris
TTTGGGACAGCCATATTTTTATCCTAGTTATTTCATGAGTAAGTTACCTTTGATAAATGTTGGCCAAACCTACAACTCTGGGTTAAGGGAGTGTGGAATACAGCATTCTAAGTCTATATTTAAGCATCACAGATAAAGAATTCAGTGGACAGTCAGGAAATATTCATTTTAATGCTACCGTTAATGTTTATTTTAGGAAGCTATTCCTTCTTTTTGTGTGGAAAACCATTCTAGCATGATTCAGGTAAATTTTCAAAAGAATGGAGACCATTAGTCAAGGTTTCTTATTGCCCACATTATGATTCTCTTCATAATGTGCTTAGAAGCAGATATAGGAAAGCAAATCATTACAATATAACCACGCATCTGATTATCTTGGTGCCTTGAAATGAGAACTTTTTCACTTCTCCTAAGGTAGTTTTTGGATTTTAAACATAAAGTTGTTTGAAAGAAGTGAAAAGAACAGAAGCTTTTGAAATGGAATTGGAAAAAAATATCAGAACTTATTGTTTAGTTTCTCAAAATCATAATGAACTGAATTTTCCTATTTGTCTTGCTGGTATTTTGTACTGGTTGCCCATCTCTGGCTGATATCTACATTATTCCTGAATGCTGATAATGGCTGATCTTTGGACATCTGGATGTTATTATCTATGACATTTCTCTCATATGTGACCTTTAAAACAGTGCACTTTTAAAAGTTGCTCACTGTTTTGGCTGGTATCCATAATCACTTCACAGGATAAACAGACCTGAGAAATTTAAGTTTTCCTTCTAAATTCCAGTTTACAGCCTGTTAAAACTGTGATGTTATGGGCATTTTAAATCACTGAAATTACTTTAGTACTCAGGAAAATAACTAAAAGTGGCATTAGCATTTTATATGCATTAAGGAGAATACTGCTTTCATAGTTTTGTAGATATGAAACATTTATTGGTTCAGATACTTGGGAGGATATCTTTAAGAAAATAAAGAAGAATTTTTGTTTAATATTTAAACAAATAGATATGATTTATTTAGATTGTCTAAATAATTCTTCTAAAACACCACAGAAGGGGATTAAAGAAATTTGATAAGTAAATGTAAGAAATGGATTATTACTACATGGATTTTAAAAGTAGTTGAAGGAGAATACTTGAAAAAGTAGTCAATATTTGGTCCAGAAAGTTTTAGGCGATTTAAAGACTTGCTTTGAAGGTACTGTTCATAACTTGTAAGGAAAAGTGTATGAGGTATTAAAACTGTCTCCTTGACACTGTGATTCACTCATTTGAGAGGAATCTAATTTTGATTAAAATGCTCAGCATTACTTGGCATCAGGGAAATACAATCAAAACCAGAGTGAGATACCACTTCACAGTGGTCAGAATGACTAAAATTAATAACTTAGGAAACAACAGATATTGGTGAGGATTCAGAGAAAGGGGAACTCTCTACTATTGATGGGAATGCAAACTGGTGCAGCCGCTCTGAAAAACAGTATGAAGATTCCTCAGAAAGTTAAAAATAAGACTACCCTACAACCCAGTAATCATACTTCTAGGTATTTATCCAAAGGATACAAAAATAATGATTCAAAGGGGTACATGCACCTCAATGTTTATAGCAACAACGTCCACAATAACCAAAATATGGAAAGAGCCCAGATGTCCATTGATAGATGAATGGATAAAGAATATGTGGTATATATCTATATAGAGTATTACTCATCCATCAGAAAAAAATGAATTCTTGCCGCTTACAACAATGTGGATGTAACTAGAGGGTATTATCCTAAGTGAAATAAGTCAGTCACAGAAAGGCAAATATCATATGATTTTACTCATATGTGGAATTTAAGAAACAAAACAGATGGACATAGGGAGAGGGAAGTAAAAATAAAATAAGATAATAACAGAGAGAGAAGAAAACCATAAAAGACTCTTAACTATAGGAAACAAACTCAGGGTGGCTGGAGGGGAGGTGGGTGGAGGGATGGGGTAACTGGTGATGGGCATTAAGGAGGGCACTTGATATAATAAGCACTGGGTTTTATTTTTTTTTATTTTTTTAAAGATTTTATTTATTATTTATTCATGATAGAGAGAGAGAGAGAGAGAGAGAGAGAGAGAGAGAGAGAGACTGGCAGAAGGAGAAGCAGGCTCCATGCAGGGAGCCCGACATGGGACTTGATCCCGGGACTCCAGGATTGCTCCCTGGCCTGAAGGCAGGCGCCAAACCGCTGAGCCACCCAGGGATCCCCGAGCACTGGGTTTTATATGCAACTGATAAATCACTAAACTCTACCTGTGAAACTAATAATACACTATATGTTAATTAAGCTGAATTTAAGAACAGGAAATATTTTAAACTGAAGTGACTACTGCCTTGCTCACCAAGTTAAATCACAGCTCTTTAGTAGTATGTGATGAAGGATACTTCCTGACATGGCTTCAAACTACTTTCCTACCCAGGTAATCTAATATCACTATATTATCCTAACAGGAGAATTCACCTCTGGAAACAAATACATGGAGGAATCCAAAGAATTCATAACACTTGTCATGCTCTAAGCAAAGTATTTTACATTTAGGTTCATTCTCAAATCAGCCTGAGGAGAAAAGTATTATCCTCAGTAAACATAATAAAACTGAATGTAGAGAAATGGAGTCATTTGTTAAGGACCATGTGGCCAGTAATAAATGAGGCAGAATTTTACCTTTACTTTGTTGGGTTCCAAAGCCCATGATATTAAGTACAAATTATGTTTCCCTGCTATTTCAGAAAACCAAAAACATGTTAATTTAGACTTAAAGCTATCTAACTTTGATATCCTAAGGTTTGCTTCGCTTAAGGGCAATGTGTTCACTTCTTACTGCTGCTGTAGCAAATTATTACAAATATAATGACTAAAACAAATATAGTTTTGGGGTTTTTTTGTTTTGTTTTGTTTTGTTTTGTTTTGTTTTTTACAGCACTAAAGGGCAGGAGTCTAAAATGGATTTCCCTGGGCTGAAACAAGTCACAGCAGGGTTTCATTTCTTTTGAAGACTCTAGGGTAGCAGCTATTTCCTTGATTTTCCCAGCTTCTGAGGCCACCTGCATTCCTTGGCTTATGACTCCATTCCATCTTCAAAACCAGCAATGACTAGTCAAACTGTTCTCATGCTTCATCACTCTGACACCAACTGTCCTTTCTTCTTCTTTTGCTTACAGGGACCTTTGTGATTACATTGGGCCCACCTGAATAATCCAAGATATTCTTCTCATCTAAAGACCAAATAATTAGAAATTTTAATTCAATCTTCAACATGAATTCCTCCTTGCCATGTAACAAAAATACAGATTATAGTGATGAGGATGTAGACATCTTTAGGGAACCACTATTCTGCCTGTCAAGGCAAGACAAGCCATCTTCACAATGGTGATACTCATAGCATGGTTTGGAGTAGAATTCTTCCAGCTAATGTGCGTTTAAGAAAAAGAGTCCAGTTCCTGGTTGAAAAGTCCAGCAAAAATTATATAAGGTGTCTGATTCCCAGTCAAGTTAATTAGAATTCAGAGAAGGATTCTAGACTTGGCAGTGAAGATGAATTATAAAACAGAGGAGCAAGACTAAAGTTTCGTTGTAGGATCAAGTCAAAGAGATAAGAGAAGACTGCTCTAGAAGGCTTAATAATGTCACAGGAACCCACAGCTCATTCCAAGCAACCTGGCTTGAGGCAGTAAGATCAATTTCCTACTTTGCCTTCTGCTGAGAATAGTACTTTTAATATTTGTTCATATTTAATTAGGAAAATCTCAGGAAGTAGATAGTATGGGGCCTTTGGAAAGAAGTATCAGTGTGTAGAGGCAGCAGAGGGCAAGAGCTGGTATTCTATTCTATTTAGAATGCTATCCATCCTTCAAAGTCAACTGCAAATGCCACATCTACCTTAAGACTTTTCTAAGTCTTTCATCAGGAATCAACTCTCCTTGTAATGACAAAAAACTTTCTTGTACATCTCTATGGCACCCACAACTACCTATTTTTTGTCATCGTAGTGGTTATTTGTGAATGCATATACCATTCAGCTGATTGAATTAGTTTTTTTATAGCTGCCTAGGAAACATACTACAAACTGGATGGCTTAAAACAACCGAAATTTATTCTTTCACAGTTATGGAGCCTAGAAGTTTGAAATCAATGAAACCAAGATGTTGGAAAAAGGTCATATTCTTCAAAATTTCTAGGAGTGGGTCCTCCTTGCCTCTTCCAGCTTCTGGTAACCCCAGGTGTTTTCTACTTTGCGGCAGCATAATTTCAATCTTCACCTCTGTATTCACATGAATGCCTTCCTTTTTTTTTATGTCTGTCTCCAAATTTTGCTTTCTTACAAGGACATCAGTCACATTGGATCAGACAGAAATGAGAACATAGGGGAAATATATACACACACACACGCACACATACATTGGCAGTGTACCATCATGATTATTTATATATTTATTGACATTTTAGTTAAGAGGATATTTCAGAAACAAATAGTATTATGTTCCATAGAATTTATCAAATAACTTTAAATGAATGCATGTACATAAATTTTTACTAGTAGACTACAAATCCCTTGTAGTTATTAGTAAATGCTTTATACCGAATTCCTTATACTGGTCAGGCCCTCAATGGATGCTTCTTAGACATGATGACTTACATTAAAAGAAGTATCTTATAAATATAAAAATTTAAGTAAAAAACCTTCCATTTACCAGATGTTCTTGAATAGATGTGTGTTCTGTGTGACTGTATCATAGAACACATATGTTTATCATAGAACATTCTGTCTAGGTAAATAGTAAAGATATAGATTTTATCAATTATATTATTAATTGCTAAAAAGAAAGTAGGTTGCCAGTAATATTTGAAAAATGATATATCCATTAAAACATGTAGAATTCTGTCTTTACCTACCAGATGATATATTTTAAAATAGACTATTAATCTTAAAAGTTCCAGTTTTCCTTATCATTTTCATTTGAAAATATTAGTATCATTACTTGTAAATACCAAAAAAAAAAAAAAAGAAAATTTTTTTATGTATTATCTTTACTGGATATTTTCTATTCATAGAATAGGGACAGATTATAGCCATATAATTTATCAATTGTTCTGCATTTTTGTTGCTTATTTACATATTTACTCACCAAGACCAAGGCACAACTGAACCTTTAAGTAGTTTTGTTAGGTTCTTTAGCATTAGAGAAAGTGTAGAGACATCACCCAATTTTGGTGGCTGTAGAGATGACAGTCTAGCCAAGCAGAACTTGAGGTTGCTGGTTAGCATGACAGCCAACTAGCTCTGAACTGAGGATGCTTTCTTTCTCTCTACTTCATGCTTTCTACTGCCTCATTTGCCTTTGGTTAGAACATTTGCTTTACCTTTGCCAAGGTACTGTCACTTTTGGTATAAATCATAGGTGGAGGATGTGGTTACACAAATGTTCAGGACTCCCATAGTGGCATCTATTCATGATGCTGTCTTTCTGCAGGTGAGTCAGCATTGGAGAATAAATGGGTTATTGTGTCTTGGCACCTATGGCTTTATCTTTGGCTGCCAAGTTAAAATCTCACTGGGCAATTAAGGGATTCTCATAATGCTCCTTAAGTCTCTTCTTTGGCAGATGTCCCACAGGTTATGCTATTTTGCATGACATAAAAGGAAAACAGGAAAAATGTAAGCAAGACAAGAGTGATAATAGCATATGGGGTATGCCAATTAGTATATGAGATGAATGAGATGACCAAAACAGCAGTTGAGAAGTCCACTTGAAATAAAATGATTAAAATTGCAATCAACAGCCCTCTGAGTGATGTTGATACAGTCTTAATGTTAATGAACTAAGACTAGAGCAATGAACTGAAGGTTATGATGATTCTCAAAGGACCATGGCTAGACTAGTCATAGTCTAGACAGTTCTGAGTATCACACAGCTGTAGAGATACAGCAAGGATTGCATTCCAAATAGGAATGAGCCAGTGTTTGAAATATCATACAACTGGGATAGAATGGGAAAGACATGCCAGGTTCTCAATAGGAGGTTAGGGATTTAGGTCGGTACTAAACAGGATGATGATTCAGTGTGTTGGGGGAAGTGTTTCTGCAAACACTTTTTCTTCCCCCCAAAATATCAAAGAGGTAATTTGCTGCATAGATAGATTTAATAACCACTGATATATATTTATATCTGTCAATTTCATTAAAGTTTACTTAACACATGATATTTGAATTAGTTTTTTACCCCACTCTGACAAGTTATTCAGCAAAACTCATGTGTATTTAGTTCCTTACAGTATTTGAGATGACTTTGTACTCTTGGTCCAGTTTTTAGTAATCACAGACTATAGTCTCAAAAAAAATATATAATTCCCTCCCTGAGCAATGCTGTTGGGTTATTTAAGTTGTGGATAGTTCAGAATAGACTGGCTACAAAAGAAAGTGGTTAATTTTGTTTTTACACCATTTGAACAGTTTAAGGAGAACCATATTTACATAACTGTTAGGTTTCTATTATAGTCTCCTATCACAGAAACGTTTCAATTCATATAAAATTGTACCAAATATTAACAATTTCCATCAACTGATGATGAAATGCCTATATTGTGTCATTCTATTTTCTTCCTTCTCTCTTTCCTCCCTTACTTCCAACAAGTGTTTACTGGGTATATATTAAATACCAGGCACTTTGCTGGATACTAAGTGATGCAGAAAGAATTATGAAAAACAAAGTTCCTACTCTTAAAGAGCTTACTGTTAAGTGAAGAACAGGATATTGCATGGAAGAGAGCTAAAAACATCAGAAGTTGCTATTTTGGGTGTTAGTGGACATGATAGAAAGTTGCACAGAGTGCTGAGGGCACTAGGGGCAGGTTGCTTTTATCAGAGGAGAGTAGAAGAGGTATTTTTTTAAAGCTTTCAAAAGACCCCACCTGAATTATCAGAAGGAAAGAAAGGGGTTTGCAATGCAAAGGAGGACAATACTCTCCAAAGAGAGATCAATAAGGACAAAGACCACAAAGCAAGAGAAATACCATTGTGTTCAGAAATCCAAAAGAAGTGAGTATTGTCAAGAAGAAGAAGGAAAGAGAGGGTGGAGGAGAAAGTGATAAGGCTAGAGAGAGAAACAGTGGTCAGATTGCAAAAGCCTTCTAATTTTGTGCAAAGAAATTTAAACTTTTCCTAAAAGCCACAGACAGGAAAAAATGAAAGACTTTAAGCAGGGAAGTGACATGGTAGCAGATAGTGTTTGAGTCATCTTTTCTTCTCAGTACAATCTGTTTCCGGAAAACTTCATCCCTTCTGCACTCCATAACTGTCCAACCCCATAGTAATTTGATCAACAATGTTCCCTGATCAAAGTTGAGGCAGTCCTATTATCTCTACTAGAGATCTGAAATTCTCACTGAGAAGCTCTGTTCTATGAAAGTTGAAAAACTGGAAGTCATGAGGTAGTCATATGCTTGGAAAAAACAAGAAAGTCTGGATAGAGAGAGACAATGAATCAAATGATGAATCACTGTTAAGAAAATGAAGCCTGTGGTTATGGCCAAGTTGTGAATGTCACCCTACAAGGATGAAAAAGGACACGGGAAGTACCAAGGATGGTGGTAGGATTTGGGCTGAAAAGCAAAACTGTTAGACAAATTCTAACATGTTCAATGAAAGTGGAGACTATAGCTCCCAGACTGTTGTGTAGAAATAATGGAGCTGGTGTAGAGATGACTACAGCCAACTGATAGCTCTTAAAAAGAATTATTAATAGAATTTATCATTATTTTTTAAAAGATTTTATTTATTTATTCATGAGACACACAGAGAGAGGCAAAGACACAGGGAGAGGGAGAAACAGGCTCCATGCAGGGAGCCTGACGTGGGACTCTATCCCGGGTCTTCAGGATCACACCCTGGGCTGAAGGTGGCGCTAAACCGCTGAGCCACCTGGGCTGCCCAGAATTTAGCATTATTGTATAAAGGCAGCAATTAGAAATCCAGAGAATTATGAAATATAAGAAATATGAGAAAATGAGGTGATGAATAAGGAGTGTGGTACACTCGTGTGAACAGCCATGTTCTTTTTAAGGCGTGCAGAAAACAAATTATGAAAAGGATGTCCTGTAAACATTTTTTTTTCCTGGAAAAAGGATTTCAGAGGGCACAGGAGAAAAGTTTGGGGAGAAGGCAAAAACACGAAATTGGGTTAGGGAGAGGGAATAATGCATTAAAATTGTTTGGGGGACCATCTCACCTGGTATATTGAAGAAAAGAGTTTCATATAAACATCTAAATTGACAAGGAAACATGAATAACTGCAAAACTATTTGTGGGCAAATATTGATCTTGCGTGTTTTATCTTTAATACTCCAAAACTTGTCTCACAATGTGTAAAAAGCAATTGAGTCAATAAAAATTCAGTTTTCTTATGGATGGGTATACAGAGCAAATTAATAAGTGAGAATTAAATTTCCAACAATCTTAAAGGATATGGAACTTTCCAGAGCAGCCTCCAGTCATGGGATAAAAGTCCACAATGGAATCCTGCTTATGTGGATGATATGCCAAGATTCATTTTGACTTGTAAATTTTTTCCTTTGGAAGAATAAGTTGAGTCTGGGGATCCATACGTATAGAAGATATCAGATGCCTTCTGAAATATGGGTTCTGTCCATCTAAATATTCAAGTCATTATTATGCAAAAGCTATTGTGTAGATACCTTGTGAGAACAAGAATTGCCCTTTACCAAACACTTTCTACACTAGGACTATATGAGGTGTTTACAACACGATTTCATTTAATCCTTCTAACACACTTGACCTGGGTGAAAGGTGTGATCCTATGGTCTAAATAGCAAGAGTTTCTTACAAATAAGGTTAACCATGTTAAATATAGCTCTTATTTCCCCCCAGTTGAAATGATAAAAATGCTAGAATACTTATGTTAACTGCAACATTGTAGTTGATGTTAAAATAAAATTTAGATGGTAGTTTTAAGAAATAATGTGTAAGTCAAATAGATTATCTTTCATATCAATTTTTACCTGTGTTCAATCTCTTTTAATTTAATTATGCTCTCAAAATGCAACAGATCAGGCCAACCTAAAATTTCCCTTTTAAGGTCAAAATTTTTCTAGGACATTAAAATGCCTCAAGCTTCAACTTGGCTTTTCTCTCAACTTGGTATCAAAAGCCCTGGAACAATTTAACATTTAATTTTCTCTTTAATGTTAAATACTTAATAATTTCTAACATAAGCAGAACCATAAAGGGGATAATTGGCTCTCTTAAAATTTCGTTTACCTTTTCTATTTTCTTACATATTCCTTAGTTTTATAGAAGAGGGGGAAAAAGTTACAATATAATTATGCAGAAATGCTTAAAATATAGTATATTCCCTGTTAACAGTGACTTTTCTGGACAGTTTTTGAGATTGTTCAAATATCTATGGTGTTTCTTTTCATCTATCTTCAACTGGTTTCTTTATTGCCTTCTACTGGTCTGAAGTAATTTTATTTCATGATCTCTGACAGTGTTCATTCTTATAGAGATAAGTTCCATTATTCTTAGACTATTACAAGGCCCTTCTAAAATACTGAAACAAAACATAACAAATTTTCCAAATACTGTTTCAATAACATAATTTTGCCACAGTGTCTAATGAATTCCTTATAAAGCCACAATTTCAAATTCAAACTCTCAACTTTTGTTTTTAAACTACCTAAATGTTTTTTTCTCTTGCCAACATGGATTTCCAGTTCTGATTTCTTGGTTTTAAGTGTAGCCTTGGCATTCCAAGGGTTTCCTACAAATCTCTCACGGACAACTGAGAATTTTCTGGTAACTAGTGTTGAATCCTGTGTTCTTCTCTCATTTAAATGCAACACTGTATTTTATGCCTGAGAGAATCTTACTTGTTTTCCTGACTTAAAGTAATTTTTAAAATCTAAATAATTCCTATATTAATAATCCTTTCTCATTTTTATGTGTGTTTGTTCTCTGGTCCCCCACTTTTTGCTACTAATTTTTTAATTCTCATTTTAAATATCCTACATATCCATATCTTTTAAAATACATGAGATAAATGTGAGTTACATAAATCTTTTCCTTTCTATAGATGTTTAAGTATAATGTGAGCACAGCCATTATTTAAATTTTAACACTTTTTAAATACATGTTTAAAATAGTGGGAATATGTTCCTGTCACATATTAAGAAGTTGAGTTTTTTTTTCCCCTCTATATAGGGAACTAAGCTCAAAATCAGGGAACATGAAGAATTCTATCCCAGCCTAGATATCTATATAGCTTCTGAAAAAAATTGAACAAACATAAAATAGAATACATATGCTTGAATATGCACAGTTCTTTAGCATTCACTGCAAAGTCACCTTAATGCCTCCCAGAGATTTAGCCTATGCATACAACTCTCAAACAATAATGTTTTAAGAAAAGGGAAATAAAAGGAGCTCACATTTCATTAATTTTGCTATTGTCTTGCCCATACTTTGTTCCTTGCCCTCATGTCACTTACTTAGGGCTAATAGGGGAGGTAGATAATAAATTGTCACTTTCTTGTCACTCATTCCAAATTCCTTGATTGTTTTCTGTCTAGTATCTTAGTTCCAGGCTCTAGTTTCCTGCCTTATTCTCCCATCTTACCAGAAACTATTGTCCCTGGACCATGTGTATCAGATCTCCCAGGTATTCTTTTGTTTGTATGATACTTTGCTGAACACCCCCTGATGTCTTGCTCTATTTTACTCTTTAGATCCCTGCCTGAATCCAGTGTTTCTGAAATTGACTTTCTAACTGTTTAGAACCCAACTGATTACTTATGTTCCTTCTTCAGAGAAGATTGGTCTCATCCTGGTCAATCTCTCTTTGATCTGTAATCTATTTCATAGGATACTCTTTCTGATAGCACAAGAATAGTTTTAAGAATCTAGACATAGTATATATTGCTAATCATTTAACCAATGATAGTTATTTCTCCTAAACAAGATAATCAGAGAAGGATGGTACAGAAAACAAAAATTGAAAACTCAAAACAGAATTGCTATAAGAGAAAAAATAAAGTTGTTTAAAGGGAAAGAAAAAAAAGGGAAAGAAAAATTTAACAGCATGTAATTATGTTACAGGATTATAGCCAACTTTAAAATTTTTCATAGTAATATCATAGTAAAGATGAACATTGGCAATTATAGTGAAATTAAAATAAAATCTAAATATTAAAGTGATGATAATGTGTGTTATACCTGAGAGGGGAGAAAAGTCAATATATAACCTATTTGTGACTGATCAAAAATTATTTTATAAAATACATTGAACTGAGACTTAAACAGATAGTTGCACATCCATGTTTATAGTAGCATTATTCACAATAGCCAAAAGCTAGAAGCAACCCATGCATGAAGACAAGTAAATAGATAAATAAAATGTAATATATATATTTCATATATATATATATATATACACATATATATATGAAAGAATATTATTCAGCCTTAAAAAGGAGAGAACTGGTATCCCTGGGTGGTGCAGCGATTTAGCGCCTGCCTTTGGCCCAGGGCGTGATCCTGGAGACACGGGATTGAATCCCACGTTGGGCTCCCGGTGCATGGAGCCTGCTTCTCCCTCTGCCTATGTCTCTGCTTCTCTCTCTCTGTGTGACTATCATAAATAAATAAAAATTTTTAAAAATAAAATAAAAATAAAAAAAATAAAAAGGAGAGAACTTCTGATACATGCTGCAACATGGATGATCCTTGAAGACATTATACTAGATAAATAAGTCAGTCACCAAAAGACAAATATTGTCTGATTCCACTTAAGTAAGGTACCAAAAGTAGCCAAAGCTATATAAAAAGAAAGTAGAATGGTGGTGGCTAGTGTTGAATGAGTACAGAGTTGTAGTTTGGGAAGAAGAAAAAGAGATTAAAAAAAAAAAAAGAAGAAAAAGAAAAAGAGATGAAAGGTGGTGATGGCTACATGATAAGATATATGTATATATGTAACTGAACTTTATACTTCAAAATGGTTAACATGTCAGGAGAAGATAAACCACAGACTTAGAAAATATTTACAAAAGATACATCCGAAGAAAAACTATTAACTTTGTAGAAAGAACTCTTAATACTCAACAATAAGAAAATGAACAATTGGATTATAAAATAGAAAAAAAATCTGAACAAATATCTTACCAAAGAAGATCTACAGATGGCAAATAAGTATATGAAAAGATGTTCGAGGGGATCCCTGGGTGGCGCAGCGGTTTGGCGCCTGCCTTTGGCCCAGGGCGCGATCCTGGAGACCCGGGATCGAATCCCACATCGGGCTCCCGGTGCATGGAGCCTGCTTCTCCCTCTGCCTGTGTCTCTGCCTCTCTCTCTCTCTGTGACTATCATAAATAAATAAAAATTAAAAAAAAAAAAAAGTTAAAAAAGATTAAAAAAAAAAAAAGAAAAGATGTTCGACATCATATGTTATTAGGAAATTGCAAATTAAAACAGTAACAATGAGATACTACCATCTACCTATTAAAGTGACCAAAATCTAAAACACTAGTAAAACCAAATACTGCAAGGATATTGAGCAATGAGAATATTCTTATTAATTTCCAGTGGGAATGCAAAATGGTACAGCCATTTTGGAAGACAGTTTGGGAATTTCTTACAAAAGTACTCTTTCCATATGACTTAGCAATCACTGTCCTTGGTATATACCCAAATGAATTGAAAATTGTCTACACAAATACTTGCACATAGATGTTTATAGTATCTTTTTTTTTTCATAATTGCCAAAACTTGGAGGCAACCATGATTATCTTCAATAGGTGAATGTTGAAATTGTGGTACATTCAAATAACGGAATATTATCCAATGATAAAAAGACATGAGCTGTCATGAACAGATATGGAGGGACCTTAAATGTATAATCCTAAGTGATAAAAGCCAATCTGAAAAGGCAACATACTATACAAGACAACTATATGACATTCTAGAAAAGGCAAAACTATGAAAACAATAAAAAGCTTAGTGGTTGCCAGGGTTTAGAGAAAAGGGATGGATGGATAAGCAGGGTACAGGGATAATTAGGGCAGTGAAACTGTTCTGTATAATATAATAGTGGAAACGTGTCATTATATATTTGTCAAAGCCCATGGAATGTACAACACCAAGAGTGAATTTTAAGTAAATGATGGACTTTGGGTGATAATGATGTGGCAATGTGGTTCACTGCTTGTAAGAAATGTACCACTCGATTGAGGGATGTTGATAGTGGGTGAGGTTGTATGTGAGGGCAGGAGGCATATGGAAACTTTCTGTATTTTCCACTTGGTTTTACTGTAAACCTAAAACCTTTCTAAAAAATAAAGTTTATTAATTTAAAAAATGGTTAAAAGGGTACATTTTTGTGTTATGTATATTTATGGCAATAAAAAGGTATATTGAACTGGACATTTTAGTGGTCTAAATATTTCTCTAAATTTGTTGGTGCTAAAATAGTCTCTTAAATCAGAGAACCATGGGAACATGTCCTTGCTATAAATGATGCCTTAGGATTATAACTGGACTATACCTATAAATATATCCACAGAGGAGCCATTTACAACAGTGAAAACTGAAATCAATTGAACATTTCAGTAATAAAAAAATTAACATTTCTTCCTAACTTTCATATAAAATTGGCCAACGCACATTATGAAACTTGAATTGTAGAAATGTAAGATTATATATTACTTTGGTGACATTCTCATCATTTATCTTATTCTCTTTAGTCTCAATCATTCCTTTGGATTAGGGCTCTTCGCCCACTCTGCACCTACGCCCCACAAGTCCACTACCATTAGATTTTCAAAGGGGCCTGCCACATAAAGGTTTAAAGAAAGCTGGAGGAGTTTATTCTTCATGAAGAGGTAGTATTAAAAAAAAAAAGAGGTAGTATCAGTTTGATCACATAGGGTTATACTACATTGATAATACATTTATATAAAATCAAGATGATTTTACTTTTGTAAAAGGCAATTGATAGACTAGGCTTTACAAATTCATCCTCTTACACCTTTGCTTAAAAAGATTTTATAGGCCCCTACCAACTCTGCAATAAATTCTTAATAACCTACTCTATTCGAGCTTTTTTCCCTTATAGCCACCCAACACAAACCCTCTACTTGAGCGGCTAATTGTTACCATCCAAAATTCATTCATTCTAACAGTAGGCTTATTATGCTCAGGCTATATTACTCTTCTCTAGAAAGCTCTTTCCCTTACTTATCCACATAATGTCAAATCTCATTTAACAGGGTTGCCAGCTCTAGATTTGAAAGAATAACTGGTTCTTGATTAACCATCTCACTATCAATGATAAGAGGTGGATAGATTGTAAAAGGCAACAATTTGAAGACAATTATTTGAGGAGATATAATCCAGAAAGCAAAGGAGCAAAGGAAGATCTAGAAGATCTATTGGTACTCTATCTGCCTGCCACAGCAAAGCAAAAATAAATCTAAATAAGTACAAAAGAAAAAGAAAATGCTAACCCTTTTTAGATTAAGATAATAACACCTCAAGCATCCATAATTTTTCATCCTCAATCACCATTTTCAATGGTGTGAAATAACATCATGAGACAGGTAAAATACAAACAAAAACACCAGGTAGCCAAAAGCCAAGGGAAAAGCAGCAGATAGTATAAGTAAACTCCAGAGCGATACAGAGGTTGGTGGTCATCGATCCCCAATAAACATCACACACCCAAACCACATGTCAGTATCTTCTTCTGGAAAACCCAACCTGTGGCAGTGGTGATATACCATTTGGGGTTCTTTCAGATGCAAATAATAAATACCCTACTAAACATATCTTTAACATTTAGTGTCTCATAGAACAAACACTTCTGAAGCAGGGCAGTTACAGTGTTGACTAATAAATGATTCGGTGATACTCTCAAGCTTCTTCCATATTGCTCTTCCTTCCTCCTGAAGGTTTGTCTCCTCATATCCAAAAGATGGCTTTCAGGAATCCAGATGATACATTCTCACAACCAAGTCCAAAGACAGAGTGATAGTTTTTTCTTTTTTTCTTTAAAGATTTTGTTTATTTATTCATTTGAGAGAGGGAGAGGGGGAGACAGAGAGAGAGAGAGAGAGAGAGAGAGAGAGCATGAGCAGGGGGAAGAGGGAGAAGCAGGCTCCCTGCTGAGCCCAAAGCCCGTTGCAGGGCTCCATCCCAGGACCCCAGAATCATGACCTGAGCTGAAGACAGATGCTTAACTAACTGAGTCACCCAGGTACCTCAGTAGTTTCTTTTTGCACAGCTATTTGTTTTGCTTCAGTCATAAATGAAACTCTTTCTCCAGACCCTCGTGGCCTAGATTGCATGTCATTCCCACAGCTTATAAGCAGGCTGGAATAGCAATTTCTGGCATATTCAGCTCTTATACAGGAAGGCAGCTTGCCAACAAGGATAAATTTGGAGAAAAAGAGTGGTTTGGGGTGGCTGAATCTGTGTCTACCACAAAAGTGGCTGAATCTGATTCTGTAAATATGGCATGGAAAAACTATCTCATTTCATCATTCCCTTTAAATCAAATTGCATTAGACTTTCATGCATGGCGGACTAAAGTCCCCATGCTTCCACGCATATGAGGAAATTCAATCATAGTCTATGATCTGGGTTCCCCCAATGCAAAGGTTCTGTGACAGTATTCTATGTCAAAGCATCAGGGAAAACCATCGACCGGCACCCGACACGAATTTCCACTGAAGGGCCCATTGTTGCAATGTGCACAGAACCTTTGGATCTAATGTTTGAGCTGTTTCTGTGTCTCTCATTGCTTAGACTCATAAACTGATAGTGAGACTGGGAACCGTGATGTCATAGGTAATACCTCCCTCGATACACCATCCTTCCAAATCATCCTTTCAAAGCCTTGCCATTGTCCTGCTGTAGTGCTTGCAAGAGATGTGCTGACCTCTGATAAAGTCTTTTATCTTTATAAAAACTTATCCTGCCACGTGAGGGAACCTCCCCATCATCTCTATCTTCTCTCTCCTCTTCTCTTTTTATAGCATAGATAATTCTTTTATTGAGTTCCACCTTGGACGTATACCTGCAAAAATCCTTGAGACAAGGAGATATGTGGCTCCAAACTAAAAAGAGAGGGGGATATGTAGAGATAAAATCATGAAAGAACAAAAACTCATTCCAATTCTCACCTTAGGGTTGTCAGAAATAGCACATTAAAATACAGGGGGTCTAGCTCAGTTTGAATATCAGATAAATAATGAACTTTTTTTAGTATGAGCTTGTCCCATACATTTAGAACAAAATTAAATGGGCATCATGAATTTTTTTTAAAGATTTTATTTATTCATTTTAGAGAGAGAGGGAGAAAGAAGCTGAAACAGACTGTACTGAGCCCAGAGCCCAACATAGGCTCAATCCCACAACCTCAAGGTCATGACCTGAGCAGAAACCAGGAGTGGGAGGCTCAAATGACCATGCCATTCAGGTACCCCAGGTATCGTGGGTTTGATCCGGCAACTGTAAACCTCCCCTTCTCCATAGAAAAGGTTGTAACAGGCATAATTGCTAATTTTGGCTTGAGGCTTAGAGGAGAGGTTGCTTTCACAAATATAGATTTTAGAGACTTACAATTAGAATACAGCGGCAGCCCCCAATTTATAGCAGCAATGTCCACAATATCCAAAATATGGAAAGAGCCCAGAAGTCCATTGACAGATGAATGGATAAAGAAGATGGGATGTGTGTGTGTGTGTGTGTATACAATGGAATAATCAAAAGCCCACCGAATCTACTACATAGAGACTTGGAGAGGTCACTTTCAAGTGCAGTTGTGACTGGAACCACAGCTGTGGAGCTAGAGCCCAGGTAGCCTGGGAGATGGTGTTACTGGTGACAGGACTCACAATCACCGCTTCCAGGTGCCAAGAAAATGACAGTGTTCCATGTAGCACTCTCAAAGCTCTCCCCCACAACTGTGCTCAACCTCCCTGCAGGGTTTCAATGCTCCCCTCCACAGCATTGTATTCAAATGCAGGGCTTACACTATTCAGTTATTTTGGAATCACTGTAACATTTCCAGAAAATAAGAATACCTTATGTCTCAATTGCCAGCAGAAATGACTTTGAAATGAAGCAGGAGGAAGTTTCTTTGAATCAGAAGGATCGAGCAGTAACTTCAGTGGTGATTATTATTCCATCTGTTGATGTGATTATGGAAATTCTGGCGGAGACTGTGAAGTCTTGTGCACTCTGCTGTCCCCGTACTCCCCAAAGGATGGAGGGCTGCCAGTTATGCAAAGTGCTGGAAAGGGATGAAAGCAAACCACTGACCTTGAAGTGCTGCTCAGGAGTGCTTAACCCTTTTGATATAGGTAGAGAGTTTGTTTATGCATATTTACACAGCCTTGCAAAAGCTCTTCAGATGTTCTTAACTGAAATTTTTTTTCTAAGCCGGCCTCTGAACTCCACTGCATGGTATCCAAAGAAGTCAATGAAGCTCAGAGGGGATAAAATAAAAAGCAGCAGTAAGTTTATTTGAAAAAATGGGATATCATATGCACTTGGCAATGTGAACAACTGAGGAAAATGTGACTTGACCGATGCTCATGTTTTGCGGCCAAAACCAAAAAAATAATTCTTGTTAAGAAAAACAACAATATAAAGGAACTAGCAGTCTTAAGCTCTTATATTTTTGTTGTTGGGCATAAAGGTGGTCAAGGGATATAAGAAATGCTACTACCTAAAAAATTATTTGACTTTGAGGCACAGATTCATTTTTAACAGAAAAGACAGAGATTATCCCTTCATGACATCAAATTCCTCAAGAAGAGTAAAACAATGGAATGTCATGTGGATTCTTCCAAATCTTGGGAAATTTTGTTACTGCAGGCATTCAGTCTGGATTTTTTTTAAAAAAGATTTTATTTATTTATTCATGAGAGACAGAGACAGAGAGAGAGAGAGAGAGAGTGAGAGAGGCAGAGACACAGGCAGAGGAGAAGCAGGCTCCATGCAGGGATCCCAACACGGGACTCGATCCCAGGTCTCCAGGATCAGGTCCTGGGTTGAAGGCAGCACTAAACCACTGAGCCATCCAGGCTGCCCTCAGTCTGGATTTTTAAGATGTTCCTACCCAAATGGTTGGGATCTCTGAAGGTATGCTTTTCTTCCCTCTACATTTTTTTGTGAGGTAATATTTTCTCTCTGAAAATAATACAGTGGGGAATTTTGTATGCCTCTTCAGAGCACTAGCTTTAGGTGCTTTGTAATTACTATGATTCAGCTTCTCCAGTGAACCATGAGATGCTGTCAAAGAGGAAAGTTTCTGTGCATCAACATTTATTGAAATACCTGTGAATGTGAAGTGACTTATTTCAGACTCCAAGAGATGGTTTTGAGTAGATTCATTCAGGTCATTGTCCATGGAAGCTATTTATCATTTAGGAGTTTTCTTGTCCACTTCCAACTGCTTACCCTCACCCTAGCTCCCCAGGGGACCTAGACTAAGGATAATCCATGGCGATCAAAAATGAATTGTGGACACCATTGTGCGTTGGTATCAATCCAATGGGATCAGTTTAAGATCACACATAACCATCATTCAAAGTTTTCAGTGTTGCATACTTTTAGTTCAAAGTGACATGAAGGAAAGTTTTATTTGATCTCTTTTAGCCAAGCTACTTCTTTGGTCTTTTTTTTTTTTTTTTTTTTTTTTGAGAATTCTAATCCTAATTGGAATTTAAGAAATTAGAATGACTTCATTAATCTAGGTCCTAAATAAAGTTAAAGCAGGTTTGAAAAGAATTAGTCTAGGGTGCCTGGGTGGCTCAGTAGGTTAGGCATCTGCTTCAGCTCCGGTCATGATTTCAGGGTCCTGGAATTGAATCTCTCATCAGGCTTCCTGCTTCTGCAGGGAGCTTGCTTCTCCCTCTCCCTCTGGGGGCCACACTCCCTGTTTGTGCTCTCTCTCTCTCTCTCTCTCTGTCAAATAAATAAATAAAATCTGAAAAAAAAAAAAAAAGAATTAGTCTAGAGGCAATAGACCTGCTACTTTAAACCAAAAGTGTGATAATGAAATTTGTACCACCAGTACTAACATTTTTTAATGCCAGATGACTTTTTCTATAACATGGAATATTGTTATGATTTTAAATTATGGACAGTGTTGTTGAGTCATGAATATATTTAGGAAAATGCCATTGGCTAATATTTAGTAAAGCAAAAATTGTTTAAAATTGTTTCCTCTTTCCTTCTTATTTGTTCTCTCATATTATAGAATGACATCTATCGGGCCTGGGAGCGAGATGCAAAGGGTTGACTGACAGTTTTACCACAAGCCAGTGCAATACGGGCATCCAACCCCTCTGGATGGTTACTTTTTTTTTTTTTTTTTTCAAAATTCTTCCCCCTGTATTTAGTTATGAGTCCAAGGACTCCTCAGATCTGTTTTGTAAATAACCATAGTGAAGTAGAGCAGGACTGGTCTTATAAAAAGGTTAATTGGCATTATTTGGAGGACTCTTTTCATCAGTTTAATAAATATTTGTTGAGGACTTTTGTATGTTGGGCATTATTATAGTTATCTGGAAGCTGATAAAAAATAACAAATCAACAGTCTTGGTGGAAGAGAACAGATGATAAACAAATAAATAGAAGTTGTAGCTTGTAGGAAATAGTTACTGCTATAGTGAAAAATAAAGAGGGGAAAGGATCAGGGAAGCCTGAGAGTGAAGAAGAAATTACACTTTTATTATTTATTTTTTTGAAATTACACTTTTAAATATGTTTCTCATGAAAGGCTTCCTTGATTAAATATTTTTTAAAGATTTATTTATTTATTCATGAGAGACACACAGTGAGGCAGAGACATAGGCAAAGGAAGAAGCAGGCTCCCCGCAGGCAGCCCACTGTGGGACTCGATCCCAGATACTGGGATCAAGGCCTAAGCCAAAGGCAGATGCTCAACTGCTGAGCCACCCAGGCATCCTGATTAAATATTTTTGACCAGAGATCTATAATGGGTGAAGGAGAGAACTTTTGGGATATCTAAGGAAGAGCACGTCAGGCAGAAAAATATAGCAAGTGCTAATGATCTGAGGCAGGAGTGAGCCCTGCAGACTTGAGTGACAATTAGGCAGCTCACCGGTTGGAATCAAGTAAGCAAGAGGGAGTGGGCATGATGACTGGAGAAGACATCTGGAGGAAGAGAAGGCCTGACCCAGAGGGGCCTTTTAGAATACTGTAAACAACTTGAATTTTACTCTGAGATGGGTAGTCATTGATACGGTCTGGCTTAAATTTCAACAATATCACTTAACTGCCCTGTTGAAAATAGATTAGAGGGAAAATGGTGGGAACAAGAAAACCAATTAAAAATCTATGGGAATAAGAAAACTGGCAAGACAATGAGTGTCATTTGTACCAGGGTGATGTCAGTGCTCATGGAATTTGCAGCTTGATTAGATACAGGAGATGAGAGGAGAGAGGTGTCAGAGGTAACTTTAACTTTTTGGTCTGAGCCTTAGATCAACAGGAATCTTCATTTATTGAGATGGGAAAGAAGGCAAGCTCGTGAACTCCTTGGTATCTGTTCCTTGGCCTTGTTCCTTGATCTGTTGCTGTTCATCCAGTGAGACAATCCACTTCATTTCCTCCCACCATTTCCTAATCACCTGGAGGTTTGAAAAGCCTGAACCCTCTGGTATTTACCTTGTAGCTTAGAAAATGGGTTGTAAGTTTTATATTCTATCAACATGATGATTTTCCAACATTTTAGTAACAGAGTGAAAGTAGGTGTGTTTTTGTGTGTCTGTTGTCAGGACTGTTTAAACATGTTCATGTCTTAAAAGGAAGACAGATTCACCCCTCAGAATTTCACATGGCCCCAAGCAGAAGGTACCTTGAGCACTTGACTCACTATTGTCGATGACTTTTAATTACACTATTGTTTCCATCTTGAATGCTTGTTTATTTTAGGCCTCATGACAGATGAGCTCACCCAGATCTTAAAATGCAGAATTTAAGATTGTGTCAGACTATAATTTCATGCTAACTTTGTTTATTCCCCTCTTCAATTACTAAAGTTACCACCCTAGACTCTGGAAAATAACCGGAGACAATGTTTGTTTGGTGGCAAATTAGCAGCTGACGTCCCGGCTCTCCCTGAGTGTGACTATGTGCATGCAATTTAATTATGTTGCAACTGAGCATTATGGTGTCTAAACTAACTTTCCTTTATTCTCTAGGATTTATTTCATGTTTGGGAAAAGCAAGGGAAAGTGGTGAATACCTTCTAAAGTGGAAAATTTTAAACCCCGAGCTACAGAGATGGAATGCACACCCATAATATTTACATAAAATATAATCATTTCTTCTGTTCTGACTGGAAAGCTGAGAGCAGAAGTGAGGGCTCAAGCTACTGCTTTTAATTGAGTTACAGGGAGTGGATGTTCTAAGGCCTCTATCTTTAGGGCAATGCAGTAAACCATGATTATGACTGTGGTTGGGAAAACATTTTAAAAGTAGAATAAGGTAGCAGAGGACCAAGAACATCTAACTTTATGGACTCTGTGGGTTTTATTTTTGGCATTTGTAAATCTATAGTCCTTCATAAACAGAACAAAGTGGTCAATTTTCACAGGGGCTGTGCTGGCACAGTGATATCAAGGGCTTAGTTTGGGAAAAAAAAAGTCATTAAAAATAACTATGCACGAAGAATTCAATCATAAATAATGTGCCACAAAGGATCTGAAGAAATTCAAAGGCAATAAATGATTTACTTCAGCGTATCTCAAAATCTGCTACTGGCTGTCTGGCTGTAAGTATTGTGAATCCCCAAGGAGCTCCACCAAATGTTCTTCTTTCTCTCCTTTCTTCATCCTATCCTCCTTATCTTCCTTCTTCCTCCACTTTCCTCCTCCTCAAAGCTGGCAGCTTGTTGGTCATTCAGGAAACAGGCTCTAGAAGGAGACAAAGAAAGCAAAAATTAAAAAATTCATTAGGTCCCTTTTCCTTTCCACTTAGGTCCCAAACTGTGATGTAGCCTTTCTGTGATTTCTTTTCCTCCATCAATACTACTTTAAAATGTTGTTTTTGGCATGCCTGGGTGGTTCAGTCAGTTGAGCATCTGACTCTTAATTTTGGCTCAGATCATGATCTCAGGGACATGAGATTGAGCCCTACCTGTGTTGGGCTCCGAGCTCAGCAAGGAATCTGCTTCAGATTCTCTCTCTCCTGCCCCTCCCACTTACGCACTCTCTCTCTAAAGTAAATAAATCTTAAAAAAAAAAAAAAAAAAAAAAACGGAAAAGAAAAGAGAGAAAACAGGGAAACTGACATTGCTTGGAACCAAAAAATAAAGATCATTCAAGACCTCTAGGCTTTGGCATATTTTTCATCTTATCTTTTCCTCTTTCCCAAATTTTTGTCTCTTCTAATTACTTGTGGCTTCCTCTTTGACCTCTCTCTTCCTCTTGTGGCAGACACTCACTGTAGCAGGAAATTCTGCTGTCTCATTCATGTGTCATTCATGGATATGTAGTGACCTCTTTTTGCCACGTCCTCAAGCCCTGGCCTCTTCACACTTTCCAGAATTAATTTATTCTGGACTCTCTGTGGGTCATGGTTTTCTCTCCTATGAAGACTTTCCTGCCTCCCTGTCCTTCCCAAACGCAATTAATCCCTCCCTTCCTTGAGCCTCAACTACACTTTATCAAGGCAAATACAACATTTAATTGATTTTTTAAAAACTGCAGTTTTTCCCTTACTAAATGAGGACCAAGAAAATATTTACTTATTCACTTTGTCTTCCAGTACCTGTCAGTCTAATGATATTAGAATCTTAGATAATCCTTGAATCAAGGTGTATAACATATGCTAGGCACAGCCAGTTGCTTTCATACAAATTGTGATTAAATCTTTATAACAAGTCTATCATAAATGTAATATTTATTTGTTTGCTTCTTCTGTTTTTGATTTATTATGAATAAGAAAACTGAAGCTGAGAGGATGTAACTGGTGGGAAGTCACAGGTCTAATTACTGAAAGTGACAGGAAACAACTATTATGTTCTCTCCCATTCGATGGTTTTCTGATTTGATCAGCATCTCTAGTACATCTTGCTAAAACAGATTGCTGGGCCATATCCTTAGAGCTTCTTATTCATTAGGTATGGAACAGGGCCAGATAATTAGCATTTTCAACAAGTTACGAGATGATGCCAGTGCTGCTGGTCTTGGGACCATACTTTAAGGACCCCTCCTTGCAACATCTGTGCATCGTACTCTGTGAACAGGTGCGCTCCAAGTGTGTTAGTAAATAGCTGAAACTTTGCAAGGAGTCTGAGAGTTTATTTGTGTATCAAGCATGTGGACAAATTGAAGAGTCCTAACATCTCATCTACTTACTTCCCTCTCTCTGTCCCTAATAAAATTTTCAAATGCAGATAGATGCTGTTCTGGTTACTAGTCTACAAACTCATGTTTAGAAGATGCCACTGATTTCCTGGGAGATTGTTACCATTATGTGTTCTCTCCTTCCATGGATATTGGAAACATTGTTGTGTGTGAAGAGAAATAACATGCTTAACTTTATAAAGGGAGATTATCATAAGTTTACAATAAGTTGGTAAATTATAGCTCAACTTTGTGAAGGATACCCATACAGTAATTAAAGTAATTAAAAAAGATGTGGTTAAATGTATTTATGGCCATGAAAACATGGTAAATATCAGATGTTGAGTGAACATAGTAGGTTACTAAAGATATGTATATTTCAATTAACTCTATATTCAAAACTAATAAAATCAGAATAGCATTTATGTTTGGCCAGTAGCTTAGTAGACAATTTCTTCCTCCTCTTTTCTCCTCCTTCCCCCAGTTTTTCTTCTTCTCTCTTTCTTATGTCTATACCTTCTTAATTTTCTACAATAAATACCTACAATAAATTTTATAAATTTTCTACAATAACTATTGCTTACATGATAAACAATATTTAAAATTATTAGAAGCAGCAGTCCACAGTACAATCTGCATGTAGCCTGTGAATTATTCTTAGCCTGGAACTCTCTAGAACTCATATGCAGTATAGCTCTTCCCAACCACCTCCAACCTGTCTTCTTGAGGCCATCAATTATGGACAGTCCAAGTTCAGAAAGGCACTATTTTGTCCTATAATACTTCTGGATGGGGCCAGTCAGAAATCATTTCTCCTTGCTCTGTCCCAAAGAGAAACTCAGTCAGCTTCTATCTTTTCATAGCAGAAAACCTGCTTGCTTAAAGAGCAAGGAAGTCTGCATGTAATCTTAGTGCTATGGTCGGCATAATTATACCCTCTTACATTAAACAAGATAATAAAAGAGGGGAAATATTTCTGTTCCTGTGATTCAGATACTAAGAAGAATTGCCAAGATTCATGGAGGACTTTCTAGACCCCAGACACTGTGAAAAGTATGTCACAATGTCATTAATGATATCACAATTCTCCCAGCTTCTCAAACATGACAATAATATCCCCAACACAGCACTTTTTTGTTGCTCTTTCCTCTGCCTGGAACCTCATCTCCCTCCGTATTTGCAAGACTTGCTTTCTTAGTTCACTTGATTCAGATCTCTGATCATAGAAAACCTTCCAGGAGATGTTTTCCCTGTTGCCATTTCTAGAGAAGCACCTTATCGTCTCGATTACCTTAGCTCACATTTTCTTCATAGCAGTTACCACAGCAGGTGTCCAATAAATGTTAAGTTTATGAATCTCATCTTCATCACAACCCTATGAGATGGATATTGACATGATGCCTATCTTCAAGGTTGAGAAAGAATTAAGTAAATTGCCCATTTGAACCAAGTTGTCTGACATCTGAGCGTATGTTCTTAGTCACCACTTATTGGAATGTTCTTTTTTTGACTGGATGAAGTGTATTGTCTCAGTGTTAAAAACAGGCACTTGAAAGAGCAGAGATGGATAGATAGTAAAATATCGCTGATAATGAAATGCCCAGACACATGACAAATTACTAGGGGTATGCATATGAAAAATGATGTGTACTTTCAAGCTATCAGCAGGCAATTGAAAATACCTTCTTTTATGAGAGGGTCAAGATAGTTTTGTTTTAAGATCTGTACTTACCGGCAGAATTGATTGCAGTTATGTGCAGAGAAAAATATTTCATTCTCTATCTCTGACAGAAAGTGGAAAGAGGAAACACTGAAAACAGGAAAATATGTGTGATATCTATAGAACAGCAGATACGTAACTCACAGAGCAGCTGAAGAATTAAATCAGAGGTATGTTTTGGCATTCTTTGCAGGCTCTACTCACTTCCTTTAGATTCCTTTTCTTTTTTATCATGCAAGTCTTGGATCTGGTACCCCTTTTCTGTCCCTATGCCTGAGACTTATAGGATGTCACTGGCAAGGATCTTCCTAGTAACAGCAGGAAATCAGAAGAACTCTCAAAGGAACCAAAGAATGGGGAATCCAGGGTGGAGCTAATTCTGCTGTCCTCCAGTAGCCCTGGACCTGATCTGAACAGGTAATATTAGGGATGTATTGGACAATATGATTATTTCTCTGGTATAAAACCTACACCTTTTGGCAAAACTTCACTTATGTTGAAGCTTGAAGTTCCTACACTCTTTCCTTCAAGGACCATCTGGTCCACTCTTTCTCATTGCCTGGGACAGAAATATGCCAAAAGGAATTACCCTTTTGTAGTGTGTACTCTTACAAAATCTGAAGTCTATTCATTGAGAGATTGTTTCTTAACATAAAGCATTTTCAAAATTTTTTGAAGTTTTATAAGGAGACAGGATGGCAAATAAATAAAGTTCTTTTTAAAACTCATGTTTCAAAGTCTGTAAATATCACTCTGTTTTGAGTAGATGGCATAATTTTGAGGGGCTCCAGGTTTCCCTCCAATCTTATTGCTACTTGATACACTGGACCAAGACTGTTCTGAGCTCCAACAGAAACAAAACCTATATTGCCTTCAACAAGCTAGGGCCACCCACTTTGCACATTCCAGTGCAAATTCAAATGAGATCTAGAGAAGGTTAAATCACATGCTGATGTCTGACCACAATCTAGACATGAATATTGGAGGAAGATTTATTTGCTTCTTCTGGCCAACTGCCTTTTTAGTTTCTTTTCTTCAGAGAAAAAGAAAAAAATTATATATATAATTATTATAATTATTTATTATATATATGCATTTTTTTTAAAAAAATTATTTATTTATTTGACAGAGAGAGAGCTTTTACAAGCAGGGGGAGTGGCAGAGGGAGTGGGAGAAGCAGGCTTCCTGCTGAGCAGGGAACCCCACTGAGGCTTGATCCCAGGACCCTAAGATCATGATCCAAGCTAAAGACAGATGCTTAACCAACTGAGCCATCCAGGCACCCTGCATATAGGCATTCTATTACATTTTCACAGGCATGGAAGATAAACCAAGGACATCCAAGGTATCATACTAGGAATTACAGAAAAATAAATTGAAGTAAAAGAAGACAACACAAGTATATAAAGAAATAATTTATTAAGACTTTCCTGAAATAAGACTATTTCAACTATATATTTAAGAGGGATATCAAATGCAAGACTCCAAGGAAATTGTTCCTATCTGTTCCTCAGGAATCTAACATTGAGCAAGATTTACCCAATCGAGAAATGACTGGAGAAGCCACATCAAAGAAATTTGTGTGATCACTGAATCTGTTCAACCATAGAATAAAGACTGAAATAAATGTTAAGGTTATGAGATCAGTTAGAAATGTAAATAATACAATCTGCAGCAATTCAAAAATTAGCCATAGTTGGAAATGTAAATATTCTGATGTCTTTTGTAACAAATCAAAGAGTAAAGATGGCTGAGTATATTTAATAACACAAAGAGAAATATAACTAGCACAGAGAAACTTCCAACCCATATACCACCATTGGACTCACAGGGAGTCTATAAATTATATTTAAAGCTGTGAAAAAAAGAAGACATCTGAAATAGTATAACAGAAAAAAAATAGTTATATCAACAAATTCAATAAGACTAAACTCAAATTTGGATGACAAAGCAAAATTCTATGCTAAAACAAAAGAAAAAAGTCATGCTGGGTGAATGCTAAGAAAAGGAAAGCAGATTATCCCACACAATATGGAACAAGTAGAGAAAGATGTCTAAGGACTTCTTTCTTTTCCAGCTCTCCTATAAGCATTGTACTCAGATCATTCTCAGCAGAGATTTATAACAAATTGTATAATAACAGAATAAATTAAATTATTCTAATATGTTAAAAAAGAAGGGAAGACCTTAACATCATCACATATATATGCAGATTTGTTTATTTTTGCAAAATATATTTATTTAATGCTACCCAGAAAACAATAACATGAAGGAGAACTGCATAGCAGGAGGAGCAGGGTGTTGGAGCTGGGGGGAACTCTTCGTTGCATGTCTTTTACTAGGGATAGGAAATATGAATACAATTGAATAAAATTAAAGTGGTCCATGGAGGTGGAACTGCTCATTTTGTCAAAGGGGCCCTTTACTAGAAAAAGACTAAAAGAAAAGTCATATTCTCATTCAAAGCTCAAGAAATCACTGTAGCCTGGGCTTCATTGGCAGGACCAGCTCTGCTAAGAAAGTGAGGAAGAAGAGGCAAGGGTTTAAGTGAGCCAAATCTCTGAGCACTACTCAGACTCCAGCAGGTACAGACAACCTCAGTGGTAGCTATGCACAAGGCATCCAAATGTCAGGCTCAGTTGGTTTGGACAGAACCACAGGTAATCCGCAATGAACCCAGAGGCAATGCTATCTATGTAGGCAGAGGTGCATTTATCATGAAGGGACCAGACCTATCCTTGTCCAGGCCCCTGGGATTGTGGAGGAGTTGTTCAAAGTTTAAAATGTTCAATGAGGGGAAAGTAAGCCAGACTGTCCTAAAGGACTATTACTATGAAGTATTTCTGGCAAATTGCCTAAAATGAATCATAAAAAACAGGGACCTGAATCTCCAAGCATTCTGTAACATGTTATGATGTTTCCTCATTTTAAGCACTCAATTTTATACCTAACGATGTACCTAAAGCTTATGATTTTAGATTTTTTATTAAAAAAAGATTGAAATTCTTAAGATTGCATTTTCACAAGTGCCTATTATCGCCCTGGAATATAGGCCTATGGTTTGCTGATGCCACAGTTTAGTTTAGGGATCCTCTTTTCCTCCCACTCTTTTTTTTTTTTTAAATTTTTTATTTGTTTATGATAGTCACACATAGAGAGAGAGAGAGAGGCAGAGACATAGGCAGAGGGAGAAGCAGGCTCCATGCACCGGGAGCCCGACTGGGATTCGATCCTGGGTCTCCAGGATCGCGCCCCGGGCCAAAGGCAGGCGCCAAACCGCTGCACCACCCAGGGATCCCTTCCTCCCACTCTTTTAGCCAAGCATGTCAGAAGCAGCTCGAGGCGCGCAGAGCATCCCCAGGTGCACTGACAGACATTGTGAGTCCAACTACGGTGAGCTCAGTGATTTCCTGCCTCTGGAATAGCAGCATGCTTATCTGTACACCAGGGGTTTTGGGAGATGGCCCGGGGGGTGGGGAGGACTCCTTTGGCATCTAGAATGAGTTGAAATTTTTGATTCATGAGCAAGCAGCTAGGACAGTGGGGACCCTTGGGAATTTGTGACGTATCAGACTGGGCTTCCTGCTGATTTGAGCAGGTGGGAGATTGAATCTGGGAACTCTGAAATATCAATTAAAGAGTGACACTGAGCCTTGGGCTGCTGGGAACTGCCCATACTATTTATGTTGAATTCTGAAATTGCATTAAGCATGTTAAAATTGAATCAAGGTGTCTCTATTGATACCTTATAGCTTACTAAAATATGGAAGTGAAAAGGGGTTTAATGGGATTCCAAACATCCCAGAAACCACTTTTTTATACTAATTTCCTGACTTTTTTCATAACTCACACTATTCCTTTTTCTTTAAATTCCTTATATTTTTCCAACCAGGACAAACAGTCACTCCTCTGTAATGATTATTCCAGGCCTCCACTACCTTTCACTCCAAGGATACAAAAAAGTGAACCAGTTTATTCTCATTTCACAGCTGCTATACACTAGCAGAAAGGGTCCTGAACATGTAATTAATTCAGGCAAAGGAAAATTGAGTGAAGAAAGAAAACCATGCACCATTCAAGCTCAATCATCATTTTATGACAGTGTGCTCAAGTAGGGCTATAATCATGGCAAGGCTTTCCATTATTGATTAGTTAATCAAAGAAAATATGTACCACTTCTACATACACTTAGCTTTCAAAAATGATATTTTTAAAACAAGAAAACTTTAGCAAGATAAATATCTAATAGATTATTTTTATTGACTCATGGGAGGAGAAATAGAAAAAGTAATGCCAGTTTTAGTATTTTTTAAAACAGAATTGCTGAGGATTTGTGAAAAGGATCATTTTCATCAATGTTTTTCTTTTTTACCCCTTGGCTCTCACCTCACAGTTGGAGAACTGATAATTCCATCAGTGAGATCCTTAGGAGAGAGCCAATCCCCTCTCTGGCTACTCAGAAGGGTAAATCTCATGTTACACCACACACAGCAAAAACCTCTTGGCCCTGTCGCTCCTTCGGCTCATTGCTTGGAGAGAAACCAGTATCAGAAATGGATTCATGGGGTCTCAGCCCTGCATGGGTCCCTGAAAGATCTAGAAAGAGACTAACAGTGTGTCACCAGGTTATATGTTATTGCCAAGCTTGAATATTGTCTCAGATTTACCAAATAAATTCCTAAACAATCCTACACATTTATATAGTATTACTGTTAGGAAGTTATAAATCTGAAAGAAACTTTTCTCAACCATCAATGATTAAAAATTGATCATTTTTGGGATCCCTGGGTGGCGCAGCGGTTTGGCGCCTGCCTTTGGCCCAGGGCGCGATCCTGGAGACCCGGGATCGAATCCCACGTCGGGCTCCCGGTGCATGGAGCCTGCTTCTCCCTCTGCCTATGTCTCTGCCTCTCTCTCTCTCTCTCTCTGTGACTATCATAAATAAATAAAAAATTTTTAAAAATGATCATTTTTAATCACAGAAGATGTATAACTAATTTTTCAGTTTTTGTCTATGGCAAATGGCATTACAAAACCTTTGTCTTGAAAGATGATCAAAGAATATGCAGCAAAATGTAGGAAAATATTATAGAAATGTGTTCACATGTTAAGTTTTAAGAATGATGCTAATTTTCTATATTTTGTGATCTTGATGGTATTGGACAGCTTTTAAAGGGTACAATTTATTATGATTTATTTTCTCATTCTAAATATTTACTTCTATAAGCAATTTTATAGTGGTAATTTTTTTTTTCTTAAAGAAGCCTCCTCCAGTTGTACATCCTTCAGATATCATATAACTTGAATCCACTTGATCAGGAGGATTTTCAATTGTATAAAATGGTGTTTGGAAATTAGCGCTTTCTAATTAAACAGTCTTGGTTCAAATTTTGCCCTTGAGGCTTTCTAACTACATGATGTAGGCATTGTTTCACTAATTCTCTAAATCTCATCTGTTATGTTGGAATAACATTAGTACCCATCTCATAGAATCAGTAAGAAAATATAACAACTTGACAGGGTGCATATGAAAGCAGCTGACAGGTTCCTAACACTCCTACTAATGTCTGAAGAGCTGTCAAATAAATTTCCTAAACTTATAAAGCCCAAATGAAACTCTTTTGTTTTCCTTCAAAATGACTCCTTGCCTTGCCTTTTCTCCTAGTATTAACATTCATCCAGTTTTTCAGACTAAATATCAAGGAGCTTCATGTGTTACATCTAATTCCATCAGCCACCTCTGTTAACTGTATTTTCAAAAAATTACCCCTAAATGACAATTCCTCACCACTACTGCCCTGGTCAAAACCTCCTACTGCCCTAGTCCAAATTATTAATGTCTCTCTATATAGCTGCAATAGCTTACTACTGGCTCTCTTGCTTCCTACCCACCCACCCCAAGTCTATTCTCTTAGTCCCTTATTACCACTTCTGAGACATTTATCGGTTACTCTCTTCCTGTAACAAATCTTTAGTTGTCTACCTACTCCTCATCCCACTCCTATTATCCTGATGTAAGTCCATCAAGTATAAACTTCTCAGGCATTTTTCACCCTTGTTTGAGATAGTGAGTATGACCCAGAGTCCACATCTCCTACATGACTCCTAAAGACCCAACTAGAACCTAGTTCTCTGTTCCTTGGTGTTCTTCATGCAGACCCCATGCCTCACAAACATCAAACAAAACCATCCTACTTCATGCTGACATTTCACATTGGTCTCAGGATGAATCTTATCACCTACAAACTAGAATACTTCCTAGATGATAAATTTTGAGATCCCATTCTGTGACAAAATTCACCATATTTTTAATCTCTCACTTCCCCCAATATTCCTTCTTTTGGGCTCTCCTGAGTCTTCTAATTCCTATACCCTCATCTTTTGGTCCAGTCTCCCCCATCCCCTTGCACTTAACTTTTCTTCCTATCCAGCCTGTATCCCATGACATATCACAGAGGCTTCTATTAAATAGGAGATCAATTATTTTAGAGGATGGGGATGTTAGGTCAATGAAACCATCTACTTCCTTGTCCTTGATAGCTGAGCACTGTTGGAAGAACTCATATAGTCATGCTAACTTTGATGACTACAAATACAGTGTTTCCTCAACTGGGAAATCCTTTTAGCAGTCTCTGATTGGCTACTTTTGCAATTCCCCACAATAATTATTACAAATCTCCAGCATTTGAGGAAGCTTGTGTGGCTCAGCAGTTAAGCATCTGCTTTCCGCTGGGGGCGTGATCCCAGGATCTGGGATCAAGTTCCACATCGGGCTCCTGGCAGGACGCCTGCTTCTCCCTCTGCCTGTGTCTCTGCCCCTCTCTCTTTCTCTGTGTCTTTCATGAATAAATAAATAAAATCTTAAAAAAAAAAAAACCACGAATCTTCACCATTTGTTTCAAATCACCATTACCTCTGCTTTCTTTCCCTATTCTACAGTTAACATTGTCTCCTTCACAAAGAAGGATTAAAGAATGGGTATCTTTAATTCATCCAACTAACAGTTATTTTTTTTACAAGATTTTGTTTATTTATTCATGCGAGGCACACAGAAAGGCAGAGACATAGGCAGAGGGAGAAGCAGGCTCCCTGCAGGGAATCTGATGCAGGACTTGGTCCCAGGACCCCGGGTTCACAACCTGAGCCAAAGGCAGATAGATGCTCAACCACTGAAGCATCCTTCCAACTAACAGCTATTAAGACACTACTGTTTGCTGAGTACTATTGTTGGCGCTTAGGTATACCACCAAATAAGTCAAGTAAAGTTCTTTTCTCATCTTTAACTCTCCCCTGCCCATCAAAAACATATCAGAAATATATAACAAAAAAAAATTTTAAAGTAGTCATACCAGGAATTTTTCTTGGTGGAAAATGCAGCAGTGAAAAGAATAAATATAATAGCATTCCCTCATGGAGATTTTGTTTTAGTGAGTGGAAGGAGAGAAAAGGACAATAAAAAACACATAAATTTAAAAGTATATATATTATATATAATATTTTATATATACTATATGTATTATTTTATATAATATGTATACTATATATTAATATATGATATATATACACTTAAATTTATGTGCTTTAATATATAATATATATTATATATACATAAATAATATGTAAATTGTATATGAATATATGTATATATAGCCAGATGAACAAGGTAAGGGGGATAGAAAGTAATGATAAGGTATGACTATAAAGTCAATAAAATTACTGTTAAATCACTTTCAGAAATCACCAACAGCTTATAAAGAATGGAAATGGGACAAGAAAACATCAGATTCTGTACCCACAAAGAGAACTGACCCAACATAGTAAGCAGCTGAAAAATGGGAATGTCAATTAATTCCTCTCTTCCCTTCTTTGCCTCTTCTATAAGGCCAGGGTTGAATATCAACAGTCATGTTCAAAGGTTTGAGAACATCATTTGTCAAGTTAACCAATATTCCAAAAGTTTTAGGTTTATGTAAATTCTATGATCCCTAAAGTTAGCAGTGGCCTCACACACATTTCTAAAGCCTCCCCCACCTGGCCATCTGCACCTCCTTCTCCAGCCTTCTATGTTACCAAGTGAGAGAACACAACCATCTGCCTTCAGCAAGTACGCCCAGTTGCCTTACAGATTTCTATGAATTTCAAACAAACAAACAAACAAAAAAGGAGTGGAAAGCAATGGACTTAATATGTTTTAACCAACACCCACCCATCAGTTTCTTTGTTAAATGTTCTGCACATATGCTTATTAGGTGCTGTGTTTCATTGCAGTATTATTCCAACTAAAAATGGATTTTTCCTGTAATTATGCATTTCTAAGTTTAAAATACTGTTATTTCTAGCAGAATTCTCTGTACATGATGGAATTCTATAGTAGAATTATGTTCATGTTTGGCCTCCCAGAGTCCATCATCCTAGTGCCTCAGTTTCCCTTTAGAGAACTACTTCCTCCCAACTCTCAGCATATGATTTATATAGTGGAGCTGATTCAGATCTCAGCTACCATAAACATGTGTTACAAAACTGGGCAAAAAGGAACCATACAAATTGTTTTGGGAAAGTTGTGTGATTCACCAAGCTCTAGTAGAGTGTGTGACTTTTACTTCACTGCTAGGAGACAGTGAACTGCTACTTCTAAGTGAAACTGGAAGGGCCCTACACTGCCAGTAGAATGCAAAATGGTACAACCACTTTTAAAATTTTTCTATTTTTCAAAAGAGCAAACCATAATCATACAACCCAGACATTCCACTCCTAATAATTTACCCCAAAGAAATGAAAGCCTATATGCTCACATCCTCAAGATGTGCATAAAGATTCACAAGAGCCCCCAAAACTGGAAACAATCTAAATATCCATCAATATATGAATGGATAATCAAAATGAATGGGCCATTTGCATTCAATGGCAAGGTACTCAGCAAGGAAAAGAATAAAGTACTGATAAATGTAACACATTGAGTGAGTTTCAAAATCACTACGGTATAGTGGAGAAAATGCTAGACACAAAAGAGTATGTAGTATATGACCCCACTTATTTAAACTTTTAGAAAATAAAAATTAATCTTTGGTGACAAAAATCCTATCAGTTGCGGTCTAGGACTGTGGGGGGTGCAATGGGAAATAGCCACTGCAGGGGGGCAAAAAGAATCTTGGGGATTATAGAAATGTTTGTTGGGCAGCCTCGGTGGCTCAGCGGTTTAGCGCTGCCTTTGGCCCAGGGGCATGATCCTGGAGACCCGGGATAGAGTCCCATATCCGGCTCCCTTCATGGAGCCTGCTTCTCCCTCTGCCTGTGTCTCTGCCTCTCTCTCTCTCTCTCTCTCTGTGTGTCTCTCATGAATAAGTAATATATTAAAAAAAAGAAAAATAGAGGGATCCCTAGGTGGCGCAGTGGTTTGGCGCCTGCCTTTGGCCCAGGGTGCAATCCTGGAGACCCGGGATCAAATCCCACGTCGGGCTCCCGGTGCATGGGGCCTGCTTCTCCCTCTGCCTGTGTCTCTGCCTCTCTCTCTCTCTCTCTATGACTATCATAAATAAATAAAAATTTAAAAAAAAATCTTTAAAAAAAAATAAAAAAATAAAAAAAAGGAAAATAGAAATGTTTGTTCACAGATAGTGGTGGTGATTCACAGAGCATACAGCTGTTATTGTTCAGCAAATTGTGCACTTTGAATACACACAAGTAAATTATATCTTGGTAGAGTTAAAAATAAAAATTGAAGGAATAATAAAACCAATTTACAGTTGCTCTGATTTTTATTATCAACATGTGCCAACAATTCTAAATGATCTTTTGTTGATATATATTTTAAACAGTTTCTCCTGTTATGTTGCTTTCTATGTGAAAGTTAATTCAGGGACCGCCAACCATGCACTTGGCTCCCAACTCTGTGGACTTACTACAGATCATTGTTTTGAGAGTACTGCCTCAACAGTTTGAAATAGTTTGGGCTCTGTCTGAGTAGAGTTGATCTGTGATGTACAGGCAAATGTTTAACAAATGGATCCCTGAAGAAATAACCTTGAATTATTGTACTTCCAGATTTCTTTGGTATACTATGCCTTCCATGACTACTTTCAAACTGCCAGTGTGATGGCACTGAGCAAGGAGGTGGGAATAGATGCTCACAATAGCTACTGAGCCAATATGAATCCACACCAGGACAGTACTGAGTAGGATGATCCAGTCTTTGTGGTATACAATTCCTACATTTAAGCCTATGCTTAAATAAGCATGATCCCAGTAACTATATAGCTAAGGAAACAGAACTTTATTGATTCAGCTCATCATTCTATTTGCAAATTATCTATAACTTGCAGAGTTTACACGTTGGGAGCACTTACAAATATGTCATTGTTCTGTTTTTTTTTTTAAATGCAATAATGTAATTAAAAGTGTTAATTACTGTTTTTTTAATTATAGCATGTAATTAATTTGTTTCCACTTGCAGAGTTAAGTATACTAAGTTCAGTGACAAAATATTTATGTCTATGCTTCTTTTTTGGAATTATTACTATTCCTTTCATTTCATGAATATTACTGAAAATAATTTTCTTTATAATGGAAAAGTGTTTAAAAATGGTCCATTCCAAGTGCCCAATATACTATATAAATAGTATATTTATATAGTATGGCCTATAAATAGGCCACTAAACAGATTGATTATATAAGCCTGGAAAGGTCAACTGTAAACCAAAATATAATTTTAAATAAAGATTCCAAATGTGGACAGAGAGTTTACTATAAAAGTAAAAGTCAGACTTGGTACCAAATGTGTTATTTCTAATTTGTCTACAATTCATTCACCTACCAAAAACATAAACTAGAATGGAATTTGTTGCTAGTTTTTAATTCATACTGCCATTAAACTTCTATGGTTTCTATTTTTTCACCTCTTTTTCAGTAAAATAAATAAATTACAATTGACAATACTTGTCATCTTTTCTGGATTTAAAATTCTTATATATAAGCAGATACTATCATTTTCTTCTAGCACTGGCAACTTTGTAACAAAGAAAAGTTAAATGATCTAGGAAACAAAACTAGGAAAGGCAAATTCAGATCTTATAACTCATTCACTAGTGACACAATTATTTAACCCACAGAACTATCTGATCCATCAAACATTTTTAACAAACTTACAATGAAACAAATTTTGAGAAAATCTTTTTCCTAGAATCCAATAACAATAGATAGTATTTATTGAGCACTTAACATGTCTGTTACTCTGCTAATTACTTTATGAAGATCATCTCACCTGTTTTATAGAAGTCCAAAATTTTAGGGGCCCCTGGGTGGCTCAGTCCACTAAGCATCCAACTCTTGATTTTGGCTCAGGTCATGATTTCAGGGTCATGAGATCAAGCCCTGCATCTGCCCCATGTCAGGCTCCAAGCTCAGTGGGGATTCTGTTTGAGATTCTTTCTCTGTCTCCGCCCCTCCCCCTGCCCCAGCCTTGGCTCACTTGCACACACTCTCTCAAATAAATGAATAAATCTTTCTAAAAAAGTCCGAAATTTTAATGTCTCCATTTTCACAAATGAGAAGAGTGAAGCATAGTATTTGAAATAACAAGTTCATAGTGACAGTGTAATGAGTGGAAGCAGAAAGCTAAAACTCCTGTTTTACTCTAAAGCCTATGTTAATACCAGAGCTGATAATTATGACATTAAATATTGAAGCACAGATAATTTAATTTCAATTTGACTTATGTTTATAAACCCAAAAACTTCCTGGTAAGAGATTTGAAAGTTCAGAAATGGAAATTGTACATGAAAAAGAGGTTTGGAGTTTGCTATGATTCCAGTCAAAATTTCCATCCTCCTACAAATATTCCTCTGAACTCAAAAGCAAGAATATTTATAATCTGGGTTCCTGTTATTTTCATCTCTGTTCAGGTAATCAGTATGTGACAGCAACTTACCTTGAAAATGCCATTATTTTTTAGACTAAAGAACAGATCTGTCATGACTATCAATTTAGAATACCATCCCTGTGTTAAAAAGAAGCTAAGCTATTCATCTACTCCGTACATTTTTTTTAACAAAAGAAAGAAAAAGACATTGAAGATAGGTTTTCTTGTTAATGTTAACAGAGGCTGTGTGCTTCCAACTTGAATAATATTCCTGAGTTATTTTGCAGGTAGGTAAGGAGAAGGATGTGGAAGGCAGAAGATGGTGTTTCTGTGTTGAATTAATGTGGTCACGTAAAATCTGTCACATTTAGGTAGTATTTTTTATGCATAAAATCCTTGAACTCAAAGTAATTTTATAGAAAATAGATACACGCATGGAATATCCATTTCAGTCAGTTAAGCACTTCTGAAGACCCTTTCTTCAGGCAAGAGTGAAAAAAGAAAAGCCTAGCATTTAATAGGACTATTAAATGGACTTTAATAGGACTATTAAATGCTGGGCTGCCATTCTAGTTGTATCATTTAATGGCCAAGAAATCTGACTAATCCTTTAACTTCTCTTAACCTCAGATTTTCATCTGTAAAATTGTGATAATACAGAGTTTTGTTAACTTAATGGTCAGCAAGGCACTATGCAAAAGCCAGTAATAACTATAGCTCTTTTTCACCATTTTATTACATACTACTCTCTACTTCTACTTCCAGCAAACCCGGCAATGGACAGTCAACACCCATTGTCTGGAGATACATGATGAAAATTTCCTATGCTCCTTTTCCCTTCAATCAATTATGTATTATTTATAATAAATATATATATTTATTTATGTCATATATACCCTGATATATCTGCCTTATTTAAATTTAGATATGCTCCACGAGTGCTCCAGCTTTTGTTCATATGCTGTTATCATGGTATAATTATCTATTTACACCTTTGTTCCTCCCATGTACAAGAGCTTCCAAAATTAAGTTTTCCATTTATTTTTCTATCTTCATCATCTTAGCACAACTTCTTAGCAAATGTTTGGTGAATGGGTGAATGAGGTTTTCTTTTGCTTCATAAGTGATCACTGCTACATGATAAGAGGCCTTCAGACACTTCTTTTGATGTTAGCAATGAAATGAAAGAAAAATAATAAGTTTGGGGGTGCCTGGGTGGCTCAGTCAGTTAAGTGTCTACCTTTAGCTCAGGTCATGATCTCGGGGTCCTGGAATCAAGCCCCGTGTCTCAAGGAGCCTGCTTTTACCTCTCCCTCTGCCTTTCCCTCCCACTTGGGCTTGAGCTCTCTCTCTCTCTCTCTCTGTTTTAAATAAGTAAATAAAATCTTAAAAAAAAATAGTCTAAAAGTTAGGAATTTAATAATACAGTAATAAAGAATAATCTAATTATCAGTAAACAAATATGTTTTAAAAATCAAAAGATCAGAGCTTTAAATGGCTTCACTACCATTTAAAGTATATATGGTTCAGCATCCTTCCATTAAAGTGGTAACTATTCCCAAAATAAAAATGCTCCCTATAATATATGATACTGGGTTTTAATACAGTAAGGATTCCACAATCTATCCATACACTCAAGTCACCAAATATTTATTGAATTTAATACTTTAACACTTCGTTAGCCGCTAAGGATGTTATGATGGGTCAGATGGAAAGCATGTCTACCCCCCCAGAGCTCACAGTCTCCTGGGGAAGAGAGGCACATGGATAAATTGCTGGTGATTACAAGGTACCATGAGGACTAAGATGGAAGCAGAGGGAGCAGATGCAGCAAAGAGAAAGCCACATCCTGCCTTCTGGAAGCTCTAGCAGTTACTGTGGTTCATTATGATGCTTCACTCCTCTTAAAATGCCATCGCATTGCTTATAACTTCCATTTTCATACAAGGTCATCCATTTAGCTCTAAATATTGTTCTGACAGTGAAGGCACTGTTTTCTTCCCTTTAATTTTCTTTCAGTTTTACTTATCAACTAAAACAGTAACCCATTTTGAACTTTAGAGGGTTTAAACACTAAATCTACTGTTCTTTAGATGAAGCATTTTAAAGCTAACTCTGAAACACTTTTAGGACTAGTGAACTAAGAAAATAAGAAACTTTATGAAACAATAAAGAAAAATCCAACAACATTCATACATAAAGTCAGAGAAATTTTCCATTAGAATTGTTTGCAGCAGATACCCACCACCTCCTTTAAATTTGATGATCTTTCCTTAATGCGTGCAGCAACAGGGAGCTCCCACTTAGAAAAGCTATCTTCCACTTGTGGATACCTCTAATCATTTCAAAGGTTTTATTTTACCACAACAGAGGTGGTAGGGGGAGGTGTTTAACTTCCCCTGAACTACCAGAAAATAATCTCATTTATCTTTTACATGATAAACTCTCTCTTATTGAAAGGGTGCTGTTAATGCCCTGTAAAACCTTCTTTCCTTTAGATGAAACTTTCCTGTTCCTTTAAATATGCCACTTGTTACATTATGACCATGACTTGTTATTCAATACATATCTATGAGCACCAATTTTGTCCTAGGCCCGCAGCTAGGCACTAGAGATGCAGAAGGGGTTGAAATACTAGTTGATCTTTCCAATCTCTATATGGACCCCTTTAGGGTGGACTCTAATATGGCAATGTCTTATTTAAAATATACTTTGTGTGGTCATTCTGATGAATAGAAACAATGCAGAGATGGCATTATCTTTATAAAAAGCCATTTTATACTGTTTTCTGTACTTGGATTTGTAATAATTAAAATCTTCTGGAACACTTCTTATATGGAGTCATGTTAAGCCACATATCTATGTTCTTTGTTAATATTTAATTTTGTAAGGGACACCTGGGTGGCTCAGTGGTTGAGCATCTGCCTTCAGCTCAGGTCGTGTTCCCAGAGTTCCAGGATGGAATGTAGTCCCACATTGGGCTCCGTGCGAGGAGCCTGCTTCTCCCTCTGTCTATGTCTCTGCCTTGCTCTGTGTATTTCTCATGAATAAATAAATAATCTTAAAAAATATATATTTAATTTTTAGAGCCTAAATTGTGTATTTTCTCTGTTAAACTTCATGTTGTTCATTTGACCTATCAAATTAAGTTGCACTTTTATTCAGAAATACAATGTATTAGCTGTTCTTTATAATTGTCTGCATCTAAAATTTTTCTAACTATGCCTCAGTCTTCATTTATCATGTAGATTTTGCAGAATGATAGTGAATATTCTAGGACTATAACCTGTAGTTTGTTTTGCACCCTAGGGTGTAATTCTTATGAACTTTGACTCTCTATAAAAGAGGAGTCACCTGATAAAGAGTAGAAAATACTTCTCTGTATTCGATTCCCATTCTAGTGTCCATACTAAATATGCTTTATGACCTAGGGCAATTTAATGGCCTTCTTTTAGCCTTGATTTCCTTTTCTATAAATGTAATGATACCTTTTAAATTCCTATAAGTATATAAAATTTAAATTCTTACGTGTGTATAGAATTTCACTGGTGATCAAAGCTTCTTGATCTCAGGCACTTATTTAATGTATTCATTGCTATATATCCAGAATTCATATGAATACGTGCAGTAAATTTATAAAAAAGTCATTTCTGAATAAATGCATGGCATATAGTAGATATCAATAAACACAGGTTTAACTTCTCCTTCCCTGTCTACCTTGAGCCTCATTTCTTCTTGGCAAAGTTTTACCCTGGACACTTTGAAGATCATTGCCTTTCATATGGAAAGTAGAAGTAAAATAAACGTTGGCTTGTTCTCCTTTCTCCCTTTTAACATCACATCAGAGCCATGATTAATCCTTCCTTATCGTCTTTTTTCATTCAAAGCAGAAAAATAGACATTTTTTTGTTGTCCTCAGTATATTTCACAAACCCTAGCTTATTCTGAGTTTTAATATTTTTGTAATGAATTTTCTGGTTAGAATGCTTCTTTATATTCTTCCTTTGAAATATGCCTCTTCTTCCATCATTTGTGCATTCCTAGATAACTCCCCATAGAGCCATACTGATTTCTTTAGAAGTCATCTTCTTTTTCTTTTCTAGGGGATTATTTATGATTGGACTATAAGAATTTGTTTTCTTAGAGATTTCTGTCCGTCTTGAATCACCTCCTTCTTTTAAGTTGCTGAACATAGACTTATGGGGTTTTTTGTGAATATTGTGAAGCTGCTTTCCTAAAGGCCAATGCACATATCAGACTATACCTTGTATATAATCTTCCTTTGATTTTTTTTTTGCCAATGTTTAAACACCAAAAATCACCTCATTTTTTCTTGCAATGATTTTCAAAGTAGCAATCTCTAGTTGCTTCCATCACCTTCTAGAAAATGAATCTATTAGTAAGAAAAGTCAATAATGTATTGGAGTTTTTACTTTAAATGGAATGAGGCTTCCAAAAGCCATCTTTCTATATATTGGCTTCAATATACTTCCCTGTATCTTTTATATATTAGGTACATGCCTCTATCCCTGTATTTTGTTTTGTTTTTTTTTTTAATTTTTATTTATTTATGATAGTTACAGAGAGAGAGAGAGAGGCAGAGACACAGGCAGAGGGAGAAGCAGGCTCCATGCACCGGGAGCCCGATGTGGGATTCGATCCCGGGTCTCCGGGATAGCGCCCTGGGCCAAAGGCAGGCGCCAAACCGCTGCACCACCCAGGGATCCCCTATCCCTGTATTTTTATTACATTATCCAACTCAGCCAACTGGTCTAATATGTCTTCTGGCCTTTGTTTTCACTCAAATAACTTCCAAATGCATTCTACCACAGTAACCTCATGATTTGCCCTAGAGATGAATACTTGATAACTTAGAGGAGACTTAGTTATGTGCTCTGTGAGATTCTTACCCCAAAAAAATGTAAGCAGGAAGATACTGGGTCAGGCTGAAGTGACACGGACATAGTGTGATCTACCCACATTTTAGGGCTGATCCTGCATGGGGGTGGGGAGCGGTGGTTAATGAGATAAACAGAAGTTCATTACATAATTTTCCTTGTAGTAAACCAAGCTTGAGTCCATCGGGTGGGGAAAAATATGCAGGCAGCATTAGTTCAGACTGTAAGAAGGAGTTGGAAATCAGATAGACAGAACCTTTAAGTCTAAGCAAAGATGGGAGAAGAAGGAGCAAGTGTATCTTACACAGCCAAGGGAGCCACCCATTCTAATAAGTTTGGTCTCATAAATATTTATTTTCTGTGTTCATAGTGTAGCCAAGTGCTCCCTCCACCATGTCCTACTAATACTTTGAGACAATTTATACTCCTTCTATAATTTCAACTTTACAATGATAAATACCTATATTCCGATGCACAGTCATCTCAAGAAACAAATACTCCTCGTGGATCTTCTCTCTATTATTTTATCCTGAGAATTAGTGGGAAATCTTTTCAACATTGTTCTTCCAAACATTTTCATTGGATTGTTTTGTTAGTGTATTATCTTTCTCTAACTCAAATTCAGCTTAAAGCACATCTAAAAATAAAAGGCTGAAAACCTGTGGTCATAATCTCATAGTCAAATTTTGTTTTTGTTTTTGTTTTGTTTTATTTTTATTTATTCATGATAGACACAGAAAGAGAGGCAGAGACATAGGCAGAGGGAGAAGCAAGCTCCCTGTGGAGAGCCTGATGTGGGACTTGATCCCAGGGCCCCGGGATCACATCCTGAGCCAAAGGGATGCTAAATCACTGAGCCACCTGGGTGTCTCTCCCATAGTCAAATTTTAAAGTATTCTTTAAAGGCCTGACTTTGTTGCTACTGAACTATTCTTTAGCATTTATACCACATGTCAGTTTTTTGAAATCTTGGTTATATTATCAAATATGTGTGTAATAAATCATTTTAGTTATGTGAATACTAATTTTAAATGTGACAACTTTTTAGCATTTAAACACTATTATTTTAATATATAGTACCATTTATTTTATACTGACATCAATTTGTCCAGTTTTCCAGAATTAAGTTTTCAGTGTATACTCATTAGATTTTCCATAGTATACTTTCTATAGTCCAAAATGGTAGAATTTAAAGAATTTACACATAGAGACACAGGTACTATATTTTTATAATCTTACTTAGCATTTCATTATTTTTACTCACTATTAATAAAGACAGAAACTAGCTAGGGAAACTTACACAATGATCTCTCCCAGGAATTAAAGTTGACAGAAGAGAGAATGAATGTGAAGCAAATGCTGAAATACTCTTGGGATCACACCTTCCCACACTGTCCATCACAGTGGACCCAGGCCCAGAAGAATGAACTCTTTGTGATCAAAGAAAAAGAACACAAGATTTGCATCTGGGTAGATAGTGATTGAATTTTTCAGTCTTCTGGAAAATTAAAGTTTGACCAAAACATACACTTCTGTGTTGTTTCCTTTGAGACGGCCAAGAGTATGAGATAATAATTCTAAGCATCTCAAATACCAAGAAATGCCAAGATTGATGCATTGTTTCCTATTTCATGAGCTCAGGACAGGATGCTCAGCTCATAAACACATTTAGGGAGCTTTATAAGACACAAAATCACTTACACAGCACTATGATTCTCTATTTTTAATTCCCTTTCAAATTAATTTTATGACTTCGCAGGGAGTCTGTTCAATTCCCTACACAGATCATGAAATTTTGATTAAACATTTAATGAGATTCTTTGCATAGATCTGTCTTATTTCCCAAGCTCCTTTATTCCACCATGTCTATTCAACTCAGTGGCCCATCTCTAAAATAAACTATTAAAAGAAACTCATTATCCTTTTATAATTTTACATCATACAATCTTTTCAGTCTGGATTCCATAGTCAGAGGCTTTTTAAAAATCTGGGTCTATTTATTGTTGAAAGCCTACTATGTGCTAGTCAATGTGCTGAGGTATAAATAAGACGGAGATGAACAAAACTGGTGATTTCTTCTCTCAAATAATTTGCAGTATACTTGGAAACCTCAAAAAAAGTATTTGCAATATAAAGGTGAGATAAACGCAAATTACTATGAAATAACTTGTGGATTAGTTTTTCTGGCATGTATTTTTTTCAGCTTGGTGCAGATAAAATTCATTAAAAGAGTAGATTTATCAAGGCAGTGCAAACAATAAAATTAGTGCATGGTCAAACCCTTTGACCATCCTACCAATAAATAAATACATATGATATATGAATACATACATATTTATTATTATTATTTAATATTTATTATTATTAAAGCATATATTATTATTATGGTGATAGTTATTAATGTGTCTGATAATTAATATTTCAAACATATACCAACGATTGTTACATTAAAATGGGGTAAAATGATGATGGAAGAAGAAATTAAAGCATCTATGATGTCAAAATAGAGAACAGAGAATAGTGAGAAGGAAGCAACTAACTCTACCAGGGGCTGAGGGGATAGGCAAGGCTTGACAAGGGAATCACATTTGTATTGAGATTCAAAGAATAGACATTTAGATAGATACATAGCTGACTAGCTAGCTAGGTAATTAGATAATATATGAATAAACATATTAGATAGAGAGATGATAGATAGATAGATAGATAATAGATAGATAGATGATAGATAGGTAGGTAGATAGATATTCATGACTAGGAAGAAGTCAGAGAGAATACCTTAGTCAGTAAGAGTAAATGCATGAAAGTGTGCTAGATGCTGTGGCAAATTTGGAGAATGGTGAAAATATTAGTTTCTGCCATTATCATGCAAACAAGGGAGGGTTGAGAGTGTGAACTTTTTCTTTCTCTCTCTCTCTCTCTCTCTCTCTCTCTTTTCTTTTTGGTCAGAGCTGCAAAAAGACTTATGGATTTGATTAAATTGGTTATCACTGTGATTTTTGAAGGAGAACATGGCTGAAGTAGGAGACCAATTACAACATCCTTGCAAAGTACTTTACCACAAAGGCAAGATCTAATGTTTTGAAAAAGCATACATTGGTGCAAAAATTATTTTAAGTAGAAGGAAAAAACATTGGTGACTAATTAGATAGAAGGAATAAACAAGAAACAAAGAAGACTTTGAAGGATGGAGGTTGTTGATTTATTTAATCAAAATAAGAAAAACCTTTATAGATTTTATGGACAAAATGAGATTAAAAATAAAATTATTTACTTGTGATGCCTATGACACATCTAAATAATAATATCCAAAAAGATATTATAAATATGAATTGGAGCTCAAAAGATAGGTTGAGGTAGGTATAATAGTTATTTTGCTATGATAACAGTTACAGTTGAAACAGAATAGAGAAAGCTGATAATAAGTCATAAAGCATTTTTCTCCAACCTCTGCTATGTTTACTGTTTTAGGCCAAAATCATTTTTGATATACCAAATTGTTTTAGTTATCTTATTCAAATAGCACAGTATTAGAAGCTAGAGTAACATTGTTTGAGTAAGTCAAACTTCTAAATTTTCTCCATCTCAGTTTCCTCATTAATAAAGTATTTATAAAAGTATTTGTTTAACGGGTTATTGAAGTTGAAAACCTAACCCTAAAAACTGAAATATGTCTGCAAGAGGTTCATTTTAAATTTAAAATCCAGATATATTGAAAATAAAAGATGCAAAAAGATACATTGTGCAAATAGTAAATATTCAAGAGCTGACATGGCTATATTAATATTGAACAAAATTAATTCAAGAGAAAAAGGATCATAAAGGTATTATACAATTATAAAATGAAAAGCTGACATAAGAGAAAAATGTAAATTAATCCACAATCATAGACGGAGATTTTAGTACTCAACCCTTATTGATTGATAGGCAAGAAAATGAATCTGAAATGATACAAAAGACTTTATAACATTATCAACTCCTTTGAACTTACTAACATTTATAGAATATTTCACTCAAAAATTGCAGAACACACATAATTTTCATAGGGACATAGAATGTTCACTAAATTAAATCATATGCTGGACCATAAAAACAATTGTCGATACATTTCAAAATAATGAAACCGTTCAAAATATGCTCTGAACAGAGCAAAATTAAACTAAAATCCAGCAACAATATTACTAAAATTCAGCAATATAAGATATCTAACCTCACCCCAAGTACTTTGAATTTAAACAACATACTTTTAAATAACCCAAGCACCAGAGAAGAATCGCAAAGGTTCTGTAAATATTGTTAACCTGATGATAAAATACTCTATATCAAAATATCTAAGGTGTGTCTTTAGAACAATGTGGAAAGTTTAAAATCAGTATTATAAGTATCCATGTTAAGCAATGACAAAATGAAGAGTAAATCAGGCCAAAACAAAGGACAATAAAGGAATGACAAGAGAAAAAAACTAGTGAAATGTAAAAAAGACAAACAATAGAGAAAATTAACAAAGATAATAATTGGCTCTTTGAGAAGATCAATAGAATTGAAAAAACACTAGCAAGATTGCTTGAGAAGAGGGGGAAAAAGAAAACACAAACTACTAATAGCAATAATGAAAGTGAGGTAATCTCTTTAGATTCTTTAGACATTAAACAGATAAAGAATTATCATGAAAAACTTAGGTCAATGAATTTGTCAACCTAGAAAAATGCACATTTTTTCAAGAGATACAAGATACAATTTTTCAATACATATTTTAAAAATTAGAAAATTTAAGTAGCTTTATGTATATATTAAAGAGGTTAAGTTTGTTTTCAAGAATCTTCCCATAAATAAAATTTCAGTTCCAGTTGATGTCACTGATGTTTCCTACCAAATATTTAATGAAGAAATAATACCAATCTTCTACAAACTCTTTAAAAATATATAGGAGGAAGGAACATATCCAAACTTGTTTTATGAGACATGCTTAGCTCTATTAGCAAAACTTGATAGACACTAGAAAATCTAGAATCCATTATCCCTCATGAACATAGTGACCAAAATATTTTAATAGTAGCAAAAATAATTTAGTAATATATATAAAAAATAATTAATTATGAGTCAGTAGGACTTCTCCAAGGGATGCAAGCTTGGCTTAACAGTAAAAAAATCGGTCAATGTAATTCACCATATTAAGAGAATAAAGAAGGTAAATATATCTCAATAAATGCAGCAAAAACATTGGATGGAATTTAAGTCATATTTATCAAATCTGGAATCAAAGTGAATTTCCTTAATTGAATATAGAGTACCTACAAAAATACTTCAGTGCATTATATTTAGTGGTAAAATAATGAATGTTTTCCCTGTAAGATCTAAAAAAAGAAGAGTGAGACCTCCTCCTCACTATTCAATATTGCATTGGCGGTTCTAACCAAAGGAGTAGGGTAAGAAAAGAAATAATATCCATAAACTTAAAAAGAAAGAATTGAAGCTCTCTTTATCAGCAGATGTCATAATTATTTATATAGAAAATCTTAAGAAATCTAAAAAATAGGCTTATAGAACTCAGAAATAATTTTAACAAGGTCGTAGGATACAAAGTCGGTATAGAAAAATTGACTGCATTCATTTTTTTTTAATGCTGAGGCAATAAAATGGAAAGGAAAATTTTTAAATCCATTTAAAGTAACACTAAAAATATATAAAATACTTAGGATTACATTTAACAAAAGATGTTAAGCCATTGCACATTGAAAACAATAAAGCATTCATGAGAATAATTAAAGATCTGAAAAAAAATGGAGCCATGAGCCATGGTCATGCATTAGAAAACTATTGTTAAGATGACAATTCTCTCCATTGATTTTAAGATGCAACTGAATGTCAATTAACATTCCAATAGGCTCTTCTGTAGAAATTCAACAACTGATATTTTTTATTTTAGTTTTTTAAGAAACCCAAGATTTTTTTTATCAATTTCAAATTCCAAGAGAGGAATTTGTTTATCTAAATATTTTATTACATAACCAAAATATTGAATTATTTTTTCATAAAGTTAAATACATGGATCTAGTTAAAAATTCTAATATAAAGAGGTTAAAATACAAAGGATCTTGGATGAGCAAAATAATTTTTAATAAGAACCAAGCTGGAAGAACTTTACTATCTGAATTCAAGATTTTCTTTGAGGCCACATTAATCATACTAGCATAAAAACAAAGTGATCAGTGGAACAGAAGTGAGAGTTAATTGATTTTTAACCAAAGTGCCAGGGTAATTCAATTAGAGAAGGAAAGTCTTTTTTATCAAATTATGGTGGGACAACTGGCTAACACAGAGAAAATTTAAACACTTAACTCACCCCCTCATACACACACATAGTTCAGATGGATCATAGACCTTAAATGTAATCCAATTTAAATATGAGAAAGAATTATTCCAGTTGTCTATCACTGAACAATGAACCATACCAAGCTTAATGATTTAAAATGAAGACTATCATTTATTTGATCACAAATCTTCAATTTGAACGGGCATGAAGACTGAGGGTAACTCCTTGCCTGGAGGTTGAAATCATAGGTAGTATTGTTCATTTAATTGTATGGAATTTGTATCTAGATGGAGACTAGGTACCTAAGCAGGGGCTGTTGTCCATAACACATCGCACACGTCCTGTTCATGTGTCTACTTGGCTTCTTCATAGCAGAGTGGTTGGGTTCCAAGAGTATATATCCCAAGAGAAAGTGGAAGCTGTTGGTTATTAAGGTCTAGGCTCAAAAGTTGGCACTGTTGAGTAAATGGCATCTGTTGTTTATTGTCAGGAGTAGAAGTCTGAATGCTTATGTCCACTGCATCTTGGTATCAGAATGGCCAAGAAAAACACAAGACATTCAAGCACTCAAATGAAGAAAAGACGACTTGCTTCAGTAATGGGAATCTGTATCCCATTGCCAGGAAGTCCCTCCTGCAGCCAATGTAGGGCAATTAGCCTGCCCACACCCCTTTTGTGTTGCATCAGAAGGGCCCTATCTCCTACCCGTAAGGACAGATACAGCAGTGGGATTAGCCAGGTGCTGTATTACACAATTAAGCAGAACAAAGGAGTATACATTGAAGCTAAAGCAGGGAAAGATATTCCTACACAAGGTGACAAGTCTGTGGAGGCCGAGAAAATTAAGGCCATTCCACTTTAAGTTCAGCGTTAGCGCAAGAACAGCCATCCCAGGCCCCTGTGAATAAGAGCTGAACTTTACCTTACTTCAGTTACTGGAAGAAAACAGCTTACAGCTTAGTCCTAGAAAGCCCCATATTAGAATGAGAACAGAGCCCAAGCCAGTGTCAGGAAGCCCCCTATTAGAATAAGAACAGAGCTCAATGCCCTTGAAAGCCCCATATCAGAATGTAAACAGAACTTGAGAAATTCCTCCACCCCTTCTGGAGGTCCCCTAGACCAGCCCTTAAAACTAAGCTGAAACCCACCTCGGGGTCCAAGTCCCTTCTCCGCTGTGTCAGGTACACTTGGACCCAAGCTCGAGCTTGTAAATAAACCCTCAGGTGTTTGCATCAGTGCCAGTTCCTTGGTGGTTTCTCGGATTCGCAATCTTGGGCACAAAAATGTCCGGCACAGGCTATAAGGACTCTTGGTCTCTTGGTAAGGCCCCTTCTTATGAGGCTGCCATAGTAGATTAGTCTAACAGTCACAGAGCCTAGATTCAATGGAAGAGCTATAGAAACTGTCACTTAATTAAAGAAGTGTCAAAGAATTTGAGGACTGCCTTTTAAAACTACCACAGCCCACACTCTACCCACAAATTACTTACATTCCTTTCACAACTAACGTAATCACCACCTTCAAAAAGACCTTCAAATATCTCATCCACCATCTCATCAAGCTCAATTGCAAGTCCAGGATTTTGTCATCTAAATGAGATGCTAGTGAAGATAAGACAAATTTATTTCAAACTCTTAACAGATGCTTTCAATATAAACATCTGTGAACAAAAGATACAACTTTTCTGCCTCACACATATCGCACATATATTGATGGATGAGGCAAGGACAACATTCAAAGGGAAGAAAGATGGGAGATGCACAGCAGTCAGTGGTCAATAGTAATTTGGAAATCCAGCCAGGTATATGTTGCCTTTCTTGATTAGGGCCAAGTAACTGTTCCCTGAAAATGATTCTCCATAGCTCATGGCTTCATATGTTTTTGTTGGGGGTGGTGGTGGTTGTTTCCCCCAACTTAAAAGGTTCTGTGAAGCATCTTTAAATCCTCCTGAGATCCTAGCGATGAATCTTTAAATACTGCTCGGAGTTTGAACTTTGCTCTGAAATTTTTTTTTTTTTTTTTTTTTTTTACTATAAGGATCTTTTGCCATCTGGAGAGGCTAAGAATGAGAAACAGTTTTGTTTTGAAATCCAAAAGTTCTGGATCGTTTATATTTAACAGTTCATTCTTTAGCTCCTTTCTCTCTTCTTGCATGTTGTTGTAGACGACAAGAATGCCTAAGACGAGTCTTGCAGTCTTATGCCGTATCTCTTTAGCTGTATGAGGAGTCAGCAGACTGTGCTCTGTCAGATGGCATCTATTCTCTTAAATAAAGTTTTATTGTAACACAGTCATGCACATTTATTTGTGTATTTTCTATGGCTGCTTTCACACAACAATGGTATATTCAGTACTTGTGACAGAGACCATGTAGCCTGAAAGCCTAAAATATTTACTATCTGACCTTCTAAGAAAAAGTTTGCTGACCCCTGATAAACTGAGGGGTTCATTTGGTAAATTTGGTAAATTTCCTATTTTCCATGTTACTTTAGATGCTGGTACTGCCACACATCTCACCAATATATTACAGAGGCTCCCTTTCCTTTAGGTTTCAATAATTTTTCTGCATATTACTTGAAACCATCACCGACAGCCTTCTAGATTCTCTTAAGCTTTTGCTCGAGGTCCTTAGGATTATACTAATATCCTTTGCTTTTCTTTCCCTATTCAATAACAAAGCCAATGTCAAATGTTTTAGTTTTTGTTGTGTAACAACTAAAATCTGTTTTAATGCTGCATAACAAACCATTGCACAGCTAAGTGGCTCAGTACAACATTCATGTATTTTGCTCATGAATCTGTAACCTGGGTAAAGCTCAGGGCAGACAGCTTGTCTCTTTTCCACTTAGTAATGGCTAAGGCAGTTCAAATGGGGCTAGAGGATCCACTTCCAAGATGGTGCACTCACATGATGCAAGTTGCTGCTGTTTATCAGTGCCTATCCACATGGGCCTCTCCACAGAGTGACTTGGGTTTTCAAACTGCATGATGGCTGACTTTCAAGAGATAACATCCTAGGAGATGTAAAGTCTACAGCCTTTCGTAATGTAGCCTCTGAAGTCAACACTTCCACCGTACTCTGTCAGCCAAGACAGTCACTAAGCTTCACCCACTTTTAAAATGAGGTGACACACACCTCACTATCATATGATGATAGGGATGTCATGAAGGCATTATCTATGTTATGCTCTCATATTGTTGTGGCTATTTTTGTTATTCTTATTTTGGGGAAAAAATCATCTGCCACAGACATCAACGGATCCTTCACAAAAGAAGATAGATGAGAAATAAGGACACACACAATAGTGCTCAATATCATTTGTCAACAGGGAAGTGCATATTAAAACCCCAGTGAGAGACCATTTCACAGCCACAACCACTTCATATGGCTAAAATGAAAAATACTGATAGTATAACCAAATTCTGGTGTGGATATGAAATGATTAGGATCTTCATGTATTGCTGGGGAGGACATAATATGGTATGACCACTTTGTACAACTGCCAGTTCCTTGGAAAGTTAACAGCAACATCACAGCTAGAGATTTACTCAAGAGAAACAAAGCATTGCCCACAAATGCCTTGCATAATTTTTATAGGTGCTTTATTCAAACAGCAAAAAACAATAAAGAAGGTCATCAGTAGGAGGATGGATAAACAAATATGGGATATTCATATGAGGAATATTATTTACTAGTGAAAAGTAAGAAACTACTTATATGTGTAGCCAGGTAAGGTTACTCTCAAAACATTGTATCAAGAGGAAGAATCCAGGCACATAAAAAATATATAAGGCTTGGGTATGTGTTATTAGTAGTTGCCTATGTGGATGAAAATTATTTTGGGGTGATGAGTATGTTGCATATCCTGACCAGAGGGGTAATTTTCTGGGTTATACACATGTCAAAAATTATCATGGATTTTATTGCATATAAATTTTACCTCATTTAAAACAGTTTTAAAATTTTGTGCATTTTTCAATATTTATGTTATAGTAAAAACACTTTAGAGAATATTTGAGATGAAGCTGTAAGATTTTTAACATAAATGTGGGCAAGATCTCTCTCCTGCTTCTGGTTCTGAGCACCCATGTCTTCTTCTTTTTTTTTTTTTTTTTTAAAGATTTTATTTATTTATTCATGAGAGACACAGAGAGAGAAACAGAGACACAGGCAGAGGGAGAAGCAAGTTCCATGCAGGGAGCCCGATATGGGACTTGATCCCGGGACTCCAGGATCACGCCCTGGGCTGAAGACAGATGCTCAATTGTTGAGCCACCCAGTTGCCCTCCCCCCCCCCCCCCCCCGTCTTCTCTTTACGATCTCTATGGATATCCCTGAGTTATTCTTGGCAGTTTTATATAATTTGAAGTTGCTGTTGAATTCCCAGTTTCTGCATTTATACTGAACTCTGAACTCTTAGATTTTCATCATCAACTATACCCCTTGACATTGAAATCCCAGCTTTCACTACTTTTCAAACAGTAAAGTGCCCAGGAATCCTGTCAAACTGTAGGTTCTGACTCAGGAGGTCTGGAATGGGATCTGAGAGTCTGTACTTCTAACAAGCTCCCGGGTGATGTTGCAGCTGCTGGTCTGGGGACTGCCCTTGGAGTTACAAAGCTTTAGTGCTCACCAGTGTGGCTTTCCTCTCTGACTCTCCCTGCCCTGTGCTCTCTCAGGTACAAATCTCCCCCAGTTTCTGGCACGTTGAGTACAAATGATGATACCACTTCCTATGCCAGGCCAGCCCCAGGTCCAACATAAAGGCATTATTTCCCCACTATCTACAAGGAAAATATTTATCTCATGTATCTGGGAAATAAGCTTTTCTACCTCTGCTAATTTTTTAACTAACTGAAATTTACTCTAATCTTATATTTAATATTATTTTTGTGCATCTAACTCTTTGTAAGATTCATTACACTTCCTTGAAGTCTTAGAGAATACTAAAAACTATTGAATCTTTCATTGTCAGCTCAAGGATATTATTAGTCTGTAATACAGTGATACCCTTGGGCACCACTGAGATCTGCTTCCCCCCTACCTAGGGAGGTCCTTAGCTGCAATTCTTTCTGAGCTCTCATGGACTTTGGGAAACCGTTCTCATCTTCCTAAATCCCTGACAGACTCTCAGCTCTTAGTTCTTATTATCAGACTTCAGCTTGCCTAGCTCTAGTAGGCATCTTTCTTTCTTCTTTTTTTTTTTTTTTTTTCTTCTTTCTTTCTTCTAACTGCTGTTTTGATTCAATTATAGAAATGTAAAATGAATAACCAGGCAATGGTATTATACATTTGTTTAAAATAAAAGCAAAAAGACTCTGAATGTGAACATAAACTTCCTCCTGTAGGAAAATGCAGAGCTTTAGTGTGTCTCACTTTCACCAATATGATACCTTAGAAGCTAATTCTGTGGGGTTTATTATTATTATTATTATTATTATTATTATTATAGGCTATGTTCTTTAACAATGTTTGTTCATGTTTGGTTTATAGACAACTTACAATAGAATTGGTTGTGGTGCTCACTAAACATTAAGATTCTAGGGCACAGCTGTAGAGAGACTTACCCATTAGATCCTGAGTGAGACTTAGGAGTTTGCATTTAGCAAACACCTCGGGGGCTTCCTGTGCCCAGCAAATTTGAAAAACCAGATGTTTCTGAGGAAGTGCCATTAATCAGGTGAAGATCATGGTATCCTCTTTTAATTCTCATTACAATGATCTCTTATCTCCTGTCTTCTCCATTTTGGCTAGGTCTAACTCTGCATAATGCACTAAAACACTTGTCACCATTAGGAAGCTTCTTATCACTTAATGACTCAATCTTTTCCATTTCTTGGGAGTGGAAAATTAGATGGGAATGTGCTAACTAACATCAGAATTCCAAGCCTGGTCAGTGACCATTCAAATGGAAACACTTACTGGACAGGGCATCTGAACTGCAAATTCACAAACTTGCCAACAAATACAAGTTTTTCCTAGATTAAAACAAAACAAAACAAAACCCAGATGGATAACTTAACGTTTGAACTTCAGTACCTTTTAGACATTAAAAAAAACAATTTTTAATTAAAAAAATTGTCATATATCCAACAATAACTCCCTTCTGAATTTCAACAAGCCCCTAAAATTGGTTCACCTTTAATTCTCACCTATCTAAAGATTCACAAAACATAAGTGTCTAAGATTTTGTCTAAGATAGAAAACAAGAGAGAAAAGACATCTCTGGAGACAAATTCTGGTGAAAGAAAAGCTCCCTCTTTCCCCCTCCCTATTCCTATACCCTGGCAGTTGACAGGTATAGAATAAAGATTACATACTCATGCTCATCATCCTCTCCTAGTGTCTGTCCTGTATAGCCTAGATATCCTAGTACATTTTACTAAGTGCCTGATTCTCCCACTCTCTACAACAATTCAGTCATTCAACAAATATTTATTAAGCATCAATGAGCCAGGCAAGATGCTAGCTGTTAGGGATACAGTAGTGAAAAAAACAGACAAAAAGCTCTGCTCTTGAGGACTTTTACATTTTAGTGAGAAAGACAATAAACAAGACAAAATTTACGTATATAATGTGATAGATAATTATAAGTACTAAGATGAAAATAGCAAAGAGGGGCTGGGGTTAAGAACTGTTAGCAGGGCAGTTAAGATCTTAGTGTAATCAGGAAAGATTCTCTGAGGGGCAAGTTGTGAGCAAATTCTGAAAGAAAACTAGCCACGTGGATGTCTGAACAAAGAGAATTCTGGGTAGAAGAAGCAGTAGGTGGAAAGGTCCTGCATTGAGATTATGACTGGTGTTCTCATGGAAGGCTGGAGCCGGGGAAACAAGGGAGGGAGAAGAGGAAGATCTTAGAGAGGAGACAAGTAAGGATAGAATTGAATGGTGTAGTGCCTTACATGTCTTAATAAGAATTAAGTGATACCCTTGGGCACCCTCTGAGCCAGATGGGAAGTCATGGGAGAGCTTGAGCAGAGTGGTATGATCTGACTTGAGTTTAACAGGATAAGTCTGTGGTTGTGTTGAGACTAGAGTGGGGATGAGGGTGGATGCAGTATGAGTGAATTGGAGGTTCTTACAGTTACCAAGGTTGATGAAATGATTTATAATTCTCCATACCCTCATCAAATCCCCAACATACCTTTTCCACTCACTCTCAGCTGTGGTTCAGGTCACTGGGAGATTTGTAGCAATCAGATGGGAACTCCCTCACCTTTCTACCACAAACATCTTCATATCTGTGCCGAACCTCTCTTCGTTTCTCCTAATCACAATAGGGGAAATGATCTTCTTCCAATAAAAGTAGTAAAATACACTGAGTGAGAATATTAGCTCTGGAAATAGATGCTTGAAATACAATTCTGTCTCCTCCACGAAAGTTCTGTGCAACTTGGGAAGTTCGCGAGTTCTGTCTCAGCTTCTTCATCTGAACTAAAAGACAATGATGAGAATTACTTGAGCAGATGTTGTGAGGAGTAACAACAACAACAATAAAAATAATATATCCCATCATTGAGAAGATAGCCTGATACATAATTAGAGCTCAACAAAACTTAGTTTCCCCTTCCATCCATGCTATTAAACCCATTCTGCCTCTTTGCTTAAAAACTATACCCCAGGGTGCCTGAGTGGCTCAATGGTTAAGCATCTACCTTTTGCTCAGGTCATGATCCTGGGGTCCTGGGATCGAGTCCTGCATTAGGTTCCCTGAAGGGAGCCTACTTCTCCTGCTGCCTATGTCTCTCTGCTTCTCTGTGTGTCTCTCGTGAATATATAAATAAAATCTTTTAAAAAAGACACATCACAGTAATGATTCTCTCTTTCTCCTTCATCTTCAACATTTTCTTCCTGACAAGATCCTTCTCTCTCCAGTATGAAATATGCTCAGGTATTCCCCATCTAAAACAAAAACAAAACAATTCTCCTGGACTCTTTACCTTTATCAGCTTGGGTTTATTATAAACTTGAGAGCCTGATACAAAAATTCAAGTTCTCATGATGCTATATTTGAGAAGAAAAAAAAGTAAAGTTAGCACATAAAGTAACATAAAATGAGATGCAAATATCTATCCCTTCTCTATAAGCTCTAAAGTATATAAATAGCAAGTTGTTCAGCAGATAGGACCACATGACATTTGCAATATCTCTAGACAGGGGACAAGATGAAAATGTGCTCCCGGTAGTCCTGGAGAGAAAGAAAAGTGAGGGAATTGATTTGCTTAAGTATTTGTAGCTCTTATTTTCAGTTAGGCAACATGTGGTCCTCAAGGCATTACCTCCTCTGTTCTTTTGAGTCTTGAGTCTGGTACTCTTGGATGCCAGAGTCCGTACTGGAATCCATTAGTGTGGTTAGAATTCATCCAAGTTCAGAAGTGATAAGAGAAGCCAGAAAATCCAGTGGTGTGACTGATCAGCCTGGCTGTATAGGGTAGCCATGAGAAAATGCCTAGTGCCCCCAGGACAAGTGACTGATCAAACCCAGATGAGGAACCCGTACTGGTCAGAGTTGATTGGCCTCCACTGAGGCCAAGGATCTGAGAGGCAGGCAGAGCCAAAGGAATGTGAGTCACTATGTGTATTTATGGCCGAGACAGCCTTATAGCTTCTCAAATTTATTCCTGCTTCTTCAACTTCTTCTTCAACTCTTCATAAATTTTTGAAATGGTTGTCTGTGTACTGAGTCTCTTTACATCTTGTTAACCCTGATATGTGGTTTTCACATTAACCCTAACTTTATATTCAGCTGGCCCCCATTATAGCCATCTGTGACCTCCATGGTCCTAATAACATTGATAAATAATTGATAAATACTAAAATTGACAAATAATATTTATCAATTCTCATCTTTTTTAAAAAACATTTTACTTATTTATTCATGAGAGACACAGAGAGAGAGGCTGGGACATAGGCAGAGAGGCTCCATGCAGGGAGCCCAATGTGGGACTCAATCCTGGGACTCCAGGATCATGCCCTGGGCCAAAGGCAGGCACTCAACCACTGAGCCACCCAGGCATCCCATCATTCTCATCTTATTTGACTTTTCAAAGTTATTTGGTTACTGTATTTGTGTTCTTTTCAGATTTTTTTCCTGTGGTTGATTTCTAGTTTCATAGCATTGTGGTTAGAAAAGATGTATGGTATGACTTCAATCTTTGTGAATTTGTTGAGACCTGTTCTGTGGCCTAATGTACATGTATTAAAGTTTGCTATTATTATTGTATTATTATCAATTACTTCCTTTATATATGTCATTAGCTTTTTGTATTTGAGTGCTCCCATGTTGACTGCATAAATATTTACAGTTGTTATATACTCTTGTTGGATTGTCCTCTTTATTATTATGTAAGGTCCTTCTTTGTATCTAGTTATTGCCTTTGTTTTGAAGTCTATTCTGTTTGATACAAGTATTGCTACCCTAGATCTCTTTTCACTTTTATTTTCATAATAAATACCTTTCCATCTCTTTCCTGTCAATCTGCATGTGTCTTTAAATTTGAAATGAAAATAAAACCTTTAAAAAGGAGGAAGGGGCACCTGGGTGGCTCAGTAGGTTAAGTGTCTGCCTTCAACTCAGGTCATGACCTCAGGGTCCTTGAATTGAGCCCCACAACAGGCACTCATCAGCAGGGAGCCTGCTTCTCTCTTTCCCTCTGCCACTCCCTCTGGCTTGTGCTCTCTATCTTGATAACTCACTATCTCTCTCTTACAAATAAATTAACAAAATCTTAAAATTAAATAAATAAATAAATAAATAAATAAATAAATAAATAAATTTGAAATGACTCTCTTGTAGGCAGCATATAAACAAGTAGTCTTGTTTTTTAATCCATTTTATCACCATGTATCTTTTTATTGGTGTGTTTAGTCCATAATATTCAAAGTTATTGATAGATATGGACTTATTGCCATTTTTGTTACTTGCTTTGTGATTGTTTTGTAGTTCTTTCTGTTTCTTCTCTTGCTCTCTTCTCTCATGATTTACTGGCTCTCTTTAGTGGTGTCCTTGGATTCCTTTCTTCTTATTTTCTGAATATTTATTACCAGTTTTTGATTTGTGGTTACCATTAGATTTATATATGACATCTTATGCATATAGCAGTCTATATTAAGTTGATGATTACTTAGGTGTGAGCTCATCCTGAAAGCACTGAATTTTTAGTCCTCCCCCCATGTATATGGTGCCATAGTTTATATCCTTTTATTCTGTGAATTTCTTAACTGTTTTTTATAGATATACTTAGTGTTACTGCTTCTGTGTTTCTGATTTTTCTTACTCCTGTTCATGGTCTTTCCTTTCGACTCAGATTCCACTTTAATATTTCTTATAAGTCTGATCTAGTGATCTTAAATTCCTTGAACTTTTGTTTGTCTTAAGAAACTATTTCTCCTTCTTCTGAATGATAGCCTTGCTGGGTAGAATATTCTTGGTTGTAGGTCTTTTTGTTGTTGTTGTTGTCGCTTTTTTTTTTTTTTTTTTTTCCTTCAGCCCTTCAAATATGTCATTCCACTCCCTCTGGTCTGCAAAATTTCTGCTGAAAAATCAGATGATAAACTTATGGGATTTCCCTTGTATACCACTGTTTTCTTTTCTCTTGATGTGTTTAAAATTCTCTCTTTATCATTACTTTTTGTCATTGTAATTACTATATGTTTTGCTGTGGACCTCCTCAGTTTGATTTTATTGGGGAATCTCTGTGCCTCCTGGATCTGGATTTCTGTTTCCTACTCCAGATTCAGGAAGTTTTCAGCTATAATTTCTTCAAATACATTTTCTGTCCTCTATTCTCTCTCTTCTCCTTCTGGGATCCCTATAAAGTGAATGTTATTACACTTGATGGTGTCACCGAGTTCCCTAAGTATTTTCACTTTTTATTATTCTTTTTACTCTCTCCTGTTCAGCTTTATTGCTTTCCAGTAATCTGTCCTTCCAGGTAACTAATCTGTTCTCCTGCTTCCTCTAGTCTACTATTTATTCCCTCTAAATTATGCTTAATTTCATTATTGAGTTCTTCATCTCCAGTTGTCTCTTTTTTATGCTTTCTGTCTCTTTGTTGAGGGTCTCACTGAGATCCTCCACTCTTTTCTCCAGTCCAATGCATATTTTTATGACTATTTAAATTCTCTATCAAGTGTATTATTAATTTCTCTTTCATTGTTCTCTTGTTATGATTTTGTCCTGTTCTTTCATTTGGAATGGATTCCTCTGTCTCCTCCCTTTACCTAACTTCCTATGTCTGTTTCTATGTGTAGGAAGGTCAGCTACGTCTCTTCTCTTGCAAGTAGTGACGTTAGGAAGAAGAGGTCCTGTAGCATCCTGCAGTGCAGTATCTCCTGTTCCCCTGTTCACCAGAACCTGGCACTTCATGGGTGTCTCTTATATGTGTATTGTGTGTCCCTTATTGTTATGACTGAGCTGTGTTTGACTTTAGACCCTTCATCTGCAATGGCTCTTCTTGCCTGTTGTGGGCAGGTGCTTGTCCCAGTGCTGTTAGTGGGCCAGTCTGGAACTGCCTTGGGCTTGAGTTGAATCAGACCAGGCATTTAATTTGCTAGAGCTGCGGTAACACCAAACTGCAGGGTGCTTTCCCTGTGTTGTGCCCTGAGAAGCTTCCCTTCATAGGTAAAGCCTGCAATCAGACCAGATATCTGCTCCCAGCCCACTGGTATTGCCACAATCAAACTGGTGTATGTAGTTATCTTCTCCTCTCCTCAGGGCAATAGTCACTTTGGAGTAGTACTGGCCCCTATGAGGGCCACTGAGGGCCATTTGCACTCTGCCACACTTGTGGTGTCACTTAGATGAACTCCTGCTGGGAAAGGACCTACAGTTGCCTGGGAAAACTCCATCTGAGGCCAGGATGGAGGGGACTAGTCCACCGAAGGACATGGAGGTAGGGATACTATTAGCAAGCTAGGTGGAGAGGATTTAAGCTGTTCTAGTTACCTGCTGTACTCATTCCCACAGGTGTTCATGTATCTAGGCTGGGTGTTGCAGGAGGGAAATAGTGCCCACTAGCTTCTTTATTCCTAGAAAAGTCTCCTAAAGATTCCTGCCCCTCTAGCACACACTCTGAGATTAGTAAATTAATCTCCTTCCTGTATACCACAGACATTTTTTTAAACTACTGTTTCCAGGCTGTAACTCAGTAGGGCTGTTTGTTGTGCTGTCTTACTAAAGGCACAGACTCAGTTTCTTCTCAACTTCCAGCTCCCCAGATCCATTCCTCCTGATTTTTAAAGTTCCAGGATTTCAGCTGCACTAATTGTAAGAACTTGCAAAGTTAGGCCGTGCTGGTATTCAAAGCCAGGTGTTATGGGGATTCATCTTCCCAGTATGGGTTCCTCATGCCAGGTGTCTGGTGTGGAGTCTGTTCTTCTCCCCTTTCTGTGCTTGTAAGGTCCCTCTGTCCCTCCCTCGGACAGTCCTGAGGGTCCAATTGGCTCCCCAGCCAACCGTGTCTCTACTGTTCCTGCCCTCTTGGATTCAGCTTTGTCTCTACATTTATCTGTAGAGAGTTTGTCCTGTCAGTTTTCAAGTCTTTTTATGGGTTATTTATACTGATACAGGTGATACCTCATTATATCCATGGGATGAGGTAAGGCTAGGATCTTCCTACTCTGCCATTTTCCCTGGAAATCTAGTTAATATATTGAGTTAATTTGTTGTATATTTCCATTGCATAATTTATATTTCTCTTGTGACTCACATCACAACTATAATTGATCATTTTAATAATTAAATATTTTTAATTATGTTTCTATATTTTTAGTTAAATAAGTGTTACAGACTGAATTGTGTCTCTTCAAAATTCATATGTGGAAGCTCCAAGCTTCAGTGTGATGGTATTTAGAGATGGAGCTTTTAGGAAGGTAATTAGGTTTAGATGAGATGATGAAGTTGGGTCCTCATGATTAAATTAGTACTCTTAGAAGAAGAAATGCCATAGAACTCACTGTTTCTGTCCCACCATTTGAGGACACAATGAGAAGGAGGCCCTTGCAAGCCAGGAAGAGAGTCCTCGCTGGGAACCAAGTCACTAACACTTTGATCTTAGAATTCCAGCCTCTGGAACTATGAGAAATAAATATGTTATTTAAGCCACTAGTCTGTGTATTTTGTTACGACAGCTTGAGCAAATACAATAAGTAGTAAAATATTATTAATTATATACTTTTATTTATTTATTTATTTAATTATATACTTCCAAAATAATGAAGATTTGCCTTCACCCATAGACACCATTAGGGCAAGTACTACTATATCCTGTTTATTGTTTTATACTTAGTCCTATACCAGTGATGGGCTCATAATAGATACTTAAGAAATATTTGCTGAACAAATGACAACTTATTCTTCATAAACTTGCTTTTTTTTTTTTTACTCAAGTCTTTTGAGAATTCTGGAATTATCCACAAGTCAGAACCTCATCTAGATTTTAAACCCTGGTTAATTTTGCGATGCTGAACCTTAATCCATTGCTATAACTGTCCTGCTGGAGTTCTGGGAAAGGTATAGGAATGTGATCAGAAAAGCACTGGACTAAAAGCATCGAGGAGGCTGGTTCAGATCCTGACCTGCTTAGCTTCTGAGACATGGTATGAATGTTAGAGTAAATAAAGACTTCTTGGGAACCCTGGGTAGCGCAGTGGTTTAGCGCCTGCCTTTGGCCCAGGGTGTGATCCTGGAGACCCGGGATCGAATCCCACGTCGGGCTCCCAATGCATGGAGCCTGCTTCTCCCTCTCCTTCTGCCTATGTCTCTGCCTCTCTCTCTCTCTCTGTATGACTATCATAAATAAATAAAAATTTTAAAAAAAATTTAAAAAAAAGACTTCTTAAGTTTCTTTTAGCATAAACTCACCCAGCTGAATGATTTTCCTTTATTTCAAAGATCATGTACAAAAAATCCAGTTATTAGTTTTGTAGATTTAGTTTTATAATCTATTCATCTAGTCATGGGGTATCTTCCTTGCAGTTTTCTCAGAGAGAACCTAACCTTTCTTCTGTGTGGTTTTGTGTGTGTGTGTGTTTTAAAGATTTTATTTATTTATTTATTCATGAGAGAGAGAGAGAGAGAAAGAGAGAGAGAGAGAGAGGCAGAGACACAGGAAGAAGGAGAAGCAGGCTCAATGCAGGGAGCCTGACGTGGGACTTGATCCTGGGTCTCCAGGATCACACCCTGGGCTGAAGGCGGCACTAAACCACCGAGCCACCGGGGCTGCCCCCTTCTGTGTGGTTTTGAAGTGTATTCCCAGTTAGCATCTACAGCATAATAATCAAGGACAGAAATACAAAAGGAGTTTAAAGATTACATTCAAAAACACAGGGCAGATAAACATAATTTATGGCATAGAGACTTGAGTAAACTTCCAAATACATTAGGAGTCAATAGAAGGGAAGTATTATTTGGCCTTTTGTGGAGACAGGCAAACAAAGTTACTGTAGAATTCTGTCACTGAGGCTTAGTGATCTACGCAAATTACAATGTTGAATGTAGAGGATGTCTGCTCTGTTCTCTGATGTATGAATAGTCTAGACAGCCTGTGTGTGCATGCATATGTGTGTATGTATGTGTGCAGTGTGTGTGTGTGTGTGTGTGTGTGTGTGTATTAGGTGGTGGTGGTGGTGGTGGTAAAGCAGAGATGGAGAGAGATACAGAAAATGAGAGAATGAGAAACTGAAAGAGAGAGACTTGGTACAGTTCCATGTTACCCCATACAGTTTTAGAGACTGTTTTTTGAGAGCCACATCATTTTTTAGTTGACTTTTAGACATTTTCTTATCTTCCATTTAGCTCTCGCAGGAAGGACTTGTTTGTCTTCCATATAGCCCTCCCATAAGCCTATGGGGCCTGAAGCTTATAAAGTCTGATGGTTATTTAAGGAAAAGGTATAAGGTTGGAAGGTGATTTTCATTTGGAATAAGAGAAAAAAGAACAGCAAATTACATATTTTAAAATCCAATAAATATCACAATATTACGACACAACACAATCTATAATACTTATTTTCTACATGTTTGGTTTTATAATTGATTAATTTTTCATATGAACGCATGACTCTATGTATACTTGCTTTTTATAATATTAATCTGATAAATGCAAGCAACTTGATAAATTCTATATCTTGTGATTCCTATAAAAAACTGCCTCACATTTATACTTGAATATATGGTATCTATAAGTGTTTTCCTTACAGAAGAGAACAAAGGGAATCACATGCTGAACATATAATCTGATGATTAGAAAAATTATCTGCAAACTGACATCCAACTCTACATTTCCAACATTGTTTTGCTTCCACAATCCACAAAGTTTTAGTACCAAAAGCCATTAACACATTCAAATTATAGTCAGACAACAGGCCTTGCCCATTCATGCACAACACAAGGCCAATAAACACAGTGACCAGAAAGACATCCTTAAAAGACACTAGTGCACTGGAACAGATAGCTATAACTTCATGGTACTTAGAAACGACTGTAAACCATGAAAAAATATGTATCACCAAATCTTAACTCAAAATTCTCCTTAGCTATATCCCCCATAATATCCATTCCAATGCTACCCAGAAGGAGAGGAAGGGAGACAATGGACAGAGAAACAACAGTCTAAACTGATTTCAGTTACAACATCTTTCTTTTGCAAATTTTACAACAAAAATATATAAACATGAAAGCATTCCTAGGTCCCACCCAGATGACCTTGAAATTAGCATATGCAAGTAAAACTCTGAAGCGCAAATGTCATTAGCTTTGTGGCAAATCCAGCTTTTGCCCCTAGATCTGTGTCTGGTGGAAGTCTCATCCATTAATCTATGTTTTTTTTCTTACAGAATAAAGACTGGGGGAGAATTGTAGGGAGAGAGGAAGTCTGGCCTCCTGCAGATAGAGGCTCTGCATGGTGTCTTAAAAAGCCATCAACCTGGACCCTTATATTTTGTTTTCTAAATCTTTTGTCTCCTGAAACATCCAGGGGAAAGTGAATTTATGTTTGATGTAGCAAGTGTTTTTATTTTTCATATTTTCATCATGAAGAAAATCAACAAAAGGGACAACCTCTACTATTTCTTTTTTGGAGGTTAAGTTTGTCTTCTGTGCACAAAATGATAGCCACCATAATATACACATGCCTAAAAAAAATAGAAAACACAAAGTTTCAGTAGGCTATGGGTTCTTCTCATATATCCAATGATATCTTCCTAATGTCAGTGTTTCTGCTCTCTATATAGTCCTTGCCCCCCAAGAATCTCATATCATTATAAAATCAAGCAAATAACTTCGTTCTATAAGAAAACTACTTAGTGTTATCCTCAAGTCTGCCTATGAACCAATTTCCCACAACACATATTTTACTATACTCCAACTCTGAGCTTAGTGAAATATCTAAGTCTGTAGTTAATGGATCTTTGTTTTCTCTATAACATAAGATCACTAAATCAGTGTTTAAGTAAATGGAAGCATTCTCTTTTCATTTCTCAACAACATTCCTACATTTACTAATGAGCCTAGAGAGGATGTGTGTGGGTCAAGGCTGCATCCTGGGCATTGATGGACTCCTTTATTTTGGAGCTGATATAGAATGTCTGATATGGGAACACTTAGCAAACCCCGGGGAAAAGAAATAAACAAAAATGCACACACACACACACACACACACACATAAATACAGCGCTGCTTCCAAAACTTTAGTGTGTATAACAATTACCTATGTGAGCCTCTCAATAATATAATTTTTAGAGTCTTTAGAGATTTTGACTGTCTAGTCCAGACAAAATGAATGCTCTATTTTTTTTAGCAAGCTCTCTTGGTGATCTTTATGCTTAAAGTCCACTGCTACACTTAAGCATTGTGCTATAGAATTTCCAAGCTCAGGTTGACAAATCAGGACTCCTAAAGGATATTACTTGGGTCAACACCAAACTGAGTTAAAGGCAATAGCCAATTCTAATGTATATTCTCTTTCTTACCTTTCCACATCTGAAACTTCTTCCTCATTTTTATTTGTCTCTGTTACACTTTTGGTCTTGTAATCCATTTAAACATTTTAAAATACTGAATTAAGATATTTTTCAAAAGTTAACATTGGGAATTGGAATGAATTGGTGTGAATAAATCTTGCTATTTTCAGTGATTATGAGATATCCTTCTGATGAGGGAAACAAAGGTAAAAGAAAAATTATTAAATTTTCATACTACCTACAGCCCATTGACAAGTGCCTTGAAACAGGCAGAGTGACATTCCTCTACCAACTCAACTGTCTCGATGTTAATACATTGCTAAAGGCAAAAGGCAATCTTACCCCAATCCTCAGGATCCTGTAAGTCTATGTTAACATATAAAAATTCCTTTGGATATATCCTTTATCTCTAAACTCCCCAAGATTCATGTTGGCAATCATCCCTCAAGCAAATGGCCCACTGATATACATCTGTAGGGTCTCCCAACTAAGGTTTTATTAGGCGGTAATATATGACCTTTCTCCAACAATAGGTAGCCCCCTCAAGGTTCTGGGAACCTTGCTTCAAAAATTCCTGAGACTTTTGCAATCCCTAACTCCTTCCCAACTTGAAAGTGTAAAATGGGCCACTCCTCATAATCCCCCGGCTGCTTTTTCTGCTCACGGGTCCTGTCCCCGTGATTTAAAAATCACCTTTTTGCACCAGAGACATTCTCAAGAATTCTTTCTGGGCCACTGGCTTCAAATCTTAACGTCTTTTCTTACATCACTTCTAAATCACAACTTTCCCCTTTTTTGACTTCTCTGTCAACTATAAATATCTTCCAAAAATTACACTTAACAGAAAACAAGATTACAATACACTCTGGACATCTCGTGAAGCAAAGTAGCCACTGAGGTCATTTGTGCCTAGTCTGCTGTGGAATTTGGCATAAATTATTTTATTTTTCACTTTATTGTGTAAATTATTTTTAAAAATCAAATCAGTTTTGGAAAATCAGAGCTATTCAGTTCAAGATCAGTATCAGTTATGAAATTTATAGGATCTTCCTATTCTTGCTTTGTGGAAGAAGACTGCAAAGAAAAATTTCTGGATGAAGCACTTGATTGTAATGCAAGAAATGGTTGCCCATTACATATGGGCAATGGGTATTGTAAGAAAATTGTGTTTATTATTTATGCTTCTCTACAACACGAGGTGAGTTTCCACCAAAAGTGTTTTAGATGATAAGAGTAATAAAACAAAAACCATCTTTCTTTAGAAATAAATGATTTTTAAAAATCAGAATTTTAATGGAATGGTATTTGAAACAAAATGACTACCAGCAGAGTTTATAAAAACAAGATAGCAGTTTTATTATTTATTTTTTTAAAAGATTTTATTTATTTATTCATGAGAGACAGAGAGAGAGATAGAGAGGCAGAGATACAGGCAGAGGGAGAGGCAGGCTCCATGCAGGGAGCCCAATGTGGGACTTGATCCAGGGACTCCAGGATCATGCCCCAGGCTAAAGGCAGCACTAAACCACTGAGCCACCCAGGATGCCCAAGATAGCAGTTTTAAAGAAAAATGTGAACTTTTAAATTTAATTTCATTAAATTAAAATTCAATTAAATTCAAGGCTTAGTGAGCTAACCTTGAAGCTTCAAATAGTTATTTGGGGAAAATAGAATAAAGAAAAAAATGGAAGCAATATATTCTATAGAATGCAGTGGATAATGAAATTTAGGATTTTTTGTGTGTATGACAACAGCAGCAACAACAATAAAAATAGAGACATTATCTAGTGATATGAAGGTAGGCCTTTCACAGAGGTATGACTTGATTGGGTCACAATGGATTAGCATCTGGTTTTCAGTTTCCTAGACCCAGAAACTCAAATTTGTCAGTTCTGGAGAATTAAATTAAACTAGTCATATCCAGAAGACACTGGTCATATAGAAAACACTAATGCTAATTCATTAACTTAAATAGAACATAATTACTGCTAAGTATCTGACACTCGCCTTATAATAGGTCAACATGTTTTGTGTTTTTCCAAGAGGAGAATTCTACCTGGGACAGCATGAAATAAAATGTATGTAATTAAACAAATGAGACAGAATGACATTCTAATGGAATTATACCTTGGTCACCATGTCTCAAATTTGAGTGTTCACAAAAACACCTTGGCCACATAGAAAGGAAAAAAATCTAAAACCACTTGGAATATAATTACAACCTCAAAATTTAGAGATATTTTATTCTTGTTCTATAAATCAGGATGCAAATATAATGAGATTCAGAATGGGATTCATGAAGGATTATTATTCAAGGCAGTTTGGAATGTTTGGGATTTAAGAGTTCAAAATCATAAAAACTAATTATGTCCTCCCATAGGCTGGAGTCACTGCCAGTTGAAAAGATCAAGTCAGATTTAGTTAGCTGTGAATTTGACAATATAAATAAAATTTATATTTTAATTCAAAACAGTAAACATTCTGTAGAAGTGAGCTTCTGAAATATTGTTGCTGATTTTTTAAACTTCATTATGCTGACATTGAGAAGGCTTGATAAGACTCAATTAGAAACACATATAGAATCTTAAAGTGAGACTGTGGAATGAATGCTGAGAGTGAGACCCCAGAAATCCAGATGCTTCCTTTTAAAAAGTAGCAAACACACATTTAAAAACATTTTTTTTAAAAAATAATGACCTCAATTAATAATTATTGAGTGAGGATAACCATCAGAATCATTAGTATATGTGTTTTTTCTCATATGTTATGTCTGGCCCCTACCCTGGACTTCCTAAATAGAAATTTTATGCATTGGGCTTAAACATATTTTTTTAAAATTAAAGATGTATTTATTTATCTTAGAAGGTAAAAGAGCATGAACAGGAGGGGCAGAGGGAGAGAGAGAGAGAGAATCTCAAGCAGACCTTGGGCTAAGTACATGGAGCCCAATGTGGGGCTACATCCCAGGACCTGAAATCGTGATCCAAGCTGAAAACAAGAGCCAGATGCTTAACCAACAGTGCCCCTTAAGCATATGTTTTTGAACAGCTCCACAGAGTAATTTTAATATTAAAATTCATGGATAAATGTGGGCAAAACTGCCAGTGCTATAGGTCAGTCCAGAGTATCAAAATCTTAAACCTCCTAAGACAGGAAATTTGAATTCTATGGTTGGAAATGTGCTCAAATGCAGCACTCAGCTGCTTGTGAAAGCCATTACTATGTCATTTCCTCTGACCAAAGTCTAGATTTGGAAGGATGGGTTGAATTGTGTCCCAGCTTTGTTGTTAATCCAAGGTATTTTTGTGTTTAGTTGTACAGGATGAGAAAATACTAAGTCAATGCTAGTTTAATGAAGTTGAAAACATTTTAAACAATTCTATTTGGTGATGAAAAGGAAATGGTTTATTTTGAGAAGCTTGGTGCAAAGACTATTTGCATTTTGCTAAAATTGTTTGCATTCTGGCAAGGCATTTAATAATGGCCATGTCCTTAATTATTAACACCCTGATCCTAAAACTATTTGCATTACTTTATGAAACATATTCTTAATTTTCAGAAAACTGAAACGACAGTATCTTATTTTTATATAGAAACTGAGTATTAGGGATCCCTGGGTGGCGCAGCGGTTTGGCGCCTGCCTTTGGCCCAGGGCGCGATCCTGGAGACCCGGGATCGAATCCCACGTCGGGCTCCCGGTGCATGGAGCCTGCTTCTCCCTCTGCCTTGTGTCTCTGCCTTTCTCTCTATCTGTGTGTGACTATCATAAATAAATAAAAAAAATAAAAAAAAATAAAAATTTAAAAAAAATTTAAAAAAAGGAAACAGTATTAAAATAGTTTTATTCAAATCATCTTTAATTTTTGAAACAAAGTTCTCAGTCTGATAGTTTCAGGAATAAGAACTCTCTTTGCCATTTTGCAGATGAGTAAAACTAAGACTCAAAGAAAAAAGTTATTTCCATTCTAGTGCCATATAACAGAACTGGAATGGGAGGAGTGGCAACTGCTTCATGTAATTTATATATATGACATCATGTGTTATTTTGATAGCTCCATGAGAAAACTATTTTTTTCATCATTTCTCTCCATTAAGGATTAGAGGGCTTTATTAATTTGCCCTTAGTCACATAGAGAAAAATGACAGAGCTAAGGCTATTTGCCTCAAAGCCACTGTCTTCATATCTCCTCCCATACACATGAGTACGATGAGGAAACCTATACAATCTCTAAAAAACTGTCTAGACCTCCTTCCTCCGTAGCCATCTCCTGGACAAATAATGAGCCTGCAACTGGAGCAATAAAACTCCCACTGCATTTTATCGCTGAAGGAAAAATGGAGCAGGTAAATGCAAGAAACTAGGATTCAATATAAGACCTTCCTAAAACATTAAGATCAGAGCTGAAGGATCAACATAGTTGACATAAAATTTAATTATTTTGTATCAGGAACTCTGCTAAACTATGGGGATAGATGACCAAGACATATGCTTTGCCCCTGAGGAGTTTACTATCTAGTGTGGGAGGCTGATGATGTCTGTAGCATATGACCAATTTGATCTTAAATTCTATCAAATCAAGGTTTTCAAGAGAATATAATAAATAGGATCCTTCACTGGTCACAAAAGGCTTTGGTAACCAAATAAACTTGAAATAATCTTAATCACTTGATACAATAAATGTCTGTGTGTTGCTGAAACAAATTCAGAGCAGATCTATGGTTTGCAGATGGAGAGCTCTGTTCCATACAGTCACTCATATACTGCACCATAGGAATACATGGTCTCAAAGTTGTCCTGGATGGGAAATATAAAGCATAGAAGATTCATACATTCTCTTTTATGTATTGTCTTGGAAGTGACACATGTTATTCTGCATATAGCCTCTGGCCAGAACCAGCCACATGAACCAACCTAATACAAAAAATTGGGCATTCAGTAAGCAGTAAAAGTCTTCACCACAGATCTCAGCCAGTTTTGATGAGTCAGGATGGAGGATATACATCATCATCTGGGAAATGGTTAGCAGAATGTTGATATCGGATACAGCAGCCAGGGGAAAACCAAACTAAAACACCTCTAGGTAGAATCTCTTCTGGAGAGCAGATAGTAGGTTAAAAGTCAGAATCCTGGAAGGGAATGACCAAAGAAGTTTGGGAATGAACTATAAAGAGCAAGCAACAGGCTGTTAAATCCCTGAGGTATAGTCCAGAAGTCATTAATAAGGTAATTCTTTAAGTTATGTGTATTGTTTATTAAAAGGAATGAGGAGCTACAGACACTCCATTTCTAACTTTAAGTTTATAGGTTTCTATGAATACTCAAAAGCTGTGCCTGCAGTTGGCTTTCTTTTTTTGGAAAAAGAGAGGAAAGAAAACCCACAGTTTTTAGAGAATTAACTTTAACCTCCATTTGTCTGGAAGTTTAGAAAGGAGAGGTAAATAAATCACTTCACCATGCTTTTAAATTGGTTTAGATCCGGTCCTGTGAAAGATCCCATTGAGTATTTATTACTAACTGACCGTAGAGATGAACAATGCAAAAAAGGATTTGGAAAACTAAGAATATGAACTAAAATGGGTAAGAAAAAAGGAGTAAAATCTAATTAGGTAAATTAGTAAATCTAGATGGATCATTTATAGAGTAAAAGTGAAGGCATTAGATACGACTCACTTATAAGTCACACTTTTGCATGAACATATCTGTGAAAAATCCCTGGCACATACTACACATTCAATAATTTTTAATAGGGGGACTCCTGGGTGGCCCAGGGGTTGAACATCTGCCTTCAGCTCAGGGCATGAACCCAGGGTCCTGATATTGAGTCCCGCATTGGGCTCCCCTCAGGGAGCCTGCTTCTCTCTCTGCCTATGTCTTTGCCTCTCCCTGTGTCTCTCATGAATAAATAAATAAAATCTTTTTTTATTTTTATTTTTATTTTTTTTTAAATTTTTTTTTTAAACTTTTATTTATTTATGATAGGCACACAGTGAGAGAGAGAGAGGCAGAGACACAGGCAGAGGGAGAAGCAGGCTCCATGCACCGGGAGCCCGACGTGGGATTCGATCCCAGGTCTCCAGGACCGCGCCCTGGGCCAAAGGCAGGCGCCAAACCGCTGCGCCACCCAGGGATCCCTAAAATCTTTTTTTAAAAAAATAATTTTTAATAGATGTCTTTTGACATAGGAAAAGAATATTTCTCTGAGATACTATTATTTCTGACTCACCAAAAATGAGACATCTGAGCAGAAATCTTGGTCACAAGGTGTATGAAACAGCTGAGCTAAATGGAAAGTTAAACTTTTGAAGAACTTTATACTTGCCTGTTTATTTCTGAGTTTATTCACATGTTCCAGAACTTTATGGAAGTCATCACACCTATGCTTCAATAGATATAATAAATGAATTATATTCTATTTTATTCCCAAAAGCTCTTAGAAAAATTTCATTTCCTTTTGAATATGACCTACAGAATTAATGGAAAAAAATACTCTTCAACCCAGTTTCATACACCAAAAAAATCAATGTATGACAGTGATTTCCAGAGTTTCTTAAGGCAGATAAGGATAAAGAAAAGGTGATTTAACTTTTTAACAAGAAGAGTGGTTGAACAGAAGAATGGGCTGCCTCACAGAGTAATGAGTTCCAATCATTTCAACTGTTGACATGAAGACTCATTTGTCATTTGTCAAGGATCCCCCTGACAAATGATAATGTTAGGTAAGAATCTATATTAAAATAACTTTTGTATATCTCATCTCTGAGCTATTGTGCTTTTATTTATGTATTTATCTATCAAAAGCCTTAAGAGATTGATCCCAATCTGGGTGCCTGGGTGGCTCAGTCAGTCAAGCAAACAACTCTTGATCTTGACTTAGATCTTGATCTCGGAGTTGTGAGTTGTCATGTCTTCTTTCTTGAGCAATATGAAATAGCACTGGTTTGGGGCCATTGGAAGCTGATTATAAAAGAAACATAACAATTAAGGAAGATATTTTACTGGCATAAGCTCGGCTAAATGGTGAGGCCCAATAGTGCACCCACTATTGGTGCTCATTGTCCATTTTGGCTCTGTAGGAGGGAGACTTTATACTTCCAGTATCATGGGCCCTAAATATCTATTTTCAGCTCTGATACCAATACCATCAGAAGATTCCTGATTCCCATTTCAGATAGGCAAGTAATAAAAGTAAGCTGTTAGTTTCTATCCCCATTGAAGAAAGTACTTGATATTTAAAGTACCTTAAAGTGGAGCATGGAATGGATCCCTGAAAATAGGAGTTAGAAATCTATTTAATCTGTTCTCAACAATATTTTGGGACTTGCATCACCCAAGTATTTCTTAAGAAATTGGTTAATCACTTTAGAATGAGATGGTTTATGTAAAATCCTAACAACCTGAAACTATATCACTGAACTAAGATACTTTCTTTTAGCCTAAATATTCCAGAAGTTTAAGGTTAGTTTAATTGTTTGCTTGCTTAGCATACACTTTGAGAAGACTTTCTGAACTCTCACCGAATTCTCTGAACAACATTTATAGTTGCCAGTGATTATTCCCATTTTTCCCTGGGGAAACCAAAGCATAAAGAGGCCAAGTAACTCAGTCAAGTCACACATGATTAAGGGAGAGAGTCAGAATCTGAACCCAGAACTCATGTTCTTTGATAGTTCATAAGATCACTTTTTGACATTCCTGCCGTTTTAGATTATTTCATTCAGTGACAAGCTGGCAGAGAGAAATAAGACAAATGGGAAGGAATTTTAATCTGAGGGCTTGATAATGGTGCCATTTGAATTTTCTCAGCACCACAGGAGTTAACATAAGGTCATCAGTGTTGCAGTCTTCATTATACAATTTTTTAGTGTCAAAGGTGGCAGTGACAAGCCTTGATATGTGCTTCTAAAGAATTCTAAAATGGTTCTTGCATAACCTTACAAGAACTTATCCTTTGGATTAGACAAGGAATACAGAAGACGAATTGTATACAAATAAAAGCAAAAACATCTTTTCATCTCTCAGGTTAGGGTGGTTTAGTTGTCTTCACCACTTTCTTTCAGTAAAGTGCTCTTAAATCACACACTTCCTAAAATTTCAAGCATTCCAGTAGGTTGGAATCCAAAACATATCAATATTCCCTCAAAACTGAATCAGATTAAATTAAACAAAAAGTATCAAGTAAAATAAAAGGTTTATTTGTTTAAAAATGTAAAGATACATTTACTCTGGAAAATCTTATAAAAACACAAATATAAGATAAAAACTATCCCTAATGCACAATCAAGAGATAAGCCACCGTTGACATTTTCTCTCTCTCTCACAAGTGCAACAAAATACCATGAATATATGTCCATGTCTAAGAAAAAGTTTCTAGGAATCCCTGAAAGGCTTAACAGTTTAGTGCCTGCTTTCAGCCCAGGGTGTAATCCTGGAGTCCCGGGAGTGAGTCCCACAATGGGCTCCCTGCGTGGAGCCTGCTTCTCCCTCTGCCTGTGTCTCTGTCTCTCTCTCTCTCTCTCTGTGTCTCTCATGAATAAATAAATAAAATCTTAAAAAAAAAAAAAAGAAAAAGTTTCTAATAATATTTTGTGGAAGAATAATATCCCATCTTATTTCCCAACAATTAATGTTACTGGCAAATGTTTGTAATAGCATGAACTTTAATAGGCATCTTCATTTTTAAAATAAGTTCTTAAACATATAATTACAAATTCAAAGAGGGTGCTTTCTTAAGAGTTTTGGTGTATATTGCCAAGTCATATCCTGGAAAGCTCATACCCCAAGAATAAGACAATAATTTTCTTTGAGCATTCATCAAAACTGAATATTGACAGAGAATATATTTGAAAGCCAAAAGTATTAATTCAATTCTTAAATATCCATTTCTTTGATTTCTAGTGACATGAATATATTTTTCCATTTTGTTGGCCTTCTCCTTCTTCTTTTTGATGTTCTTTTGTCTATCTGTAAATTACCGAGTCATTGGCTTATCGTTGATTAGCAAGAAGTCTTCACATGTTAAGGATATCAAATCTTTATTTTGTATTATTATTTACAAGTTTTTTGTTTGCCTTTTCACTTTAGGGTCTGTTGAGCCAAAAACATATTAATTTTTATTAAGAAAACAGATCAAGTCTTCTTTTTATGTGCTCTGCTTATTGTGTCATGTATAAAATATCTTCACCAACCTAGCTATATGCAAAAATCGGCCATGTTCTCTTCTAGAATCTTGCTTTTGTTTGTCACTTTTAACGTTTTGACAAATAAAAAATTTATTTTGGTACTTGAAGCAAAATAGTGACCTAATTTTATTTCTTTTTTAAGGATTAACAGCTTGTCAAAAAACACTTATTAAATAATACATCCTACTCATCACATATACTGTGTTAAATTTCCCTGTATCTAATCTCTTACACGTACACATATCTGCAAATATATCTAAGTACATATATATACACACATATACATATTGCAAATATATCTAAGTATTTATTTATTTACTATTTTATGCCATTGATCTGTCTCTTTTGGCAATTACCATCATTTTAATGAATTATTTTACTTTAAAATAACTTCTGGGAGAGGCAAGATGGCAGAAGAGTAGGGTCCCCAAGTCACCTGTCCCCACCAAATTACCTAGATAACCTTCAAACCATCCTGAAAATCTACGAATTCGGCCTGAGATTTAAAGAGAGACCAGCTGGAACCCTACAGTGAGAAGAGTTGGCGCTTCTATCCAGGTAGGAAGACGGGGAAAAAGAAATAAAGAAACAAAAGGCCTCCAAGGGGGAGGGGCCCGCGAGGAGCCGGGCTGAGGCCGGGGCGAGTGTCCCCAGGACAGGAGAGCCCCGTCCCGGAGGAGCAGGAGCTGCACCGACCTTCCCGGGGGAAAGGGGCTCCCAGGGAGGTGGAGCAGGACCCAGGAGAGCGGGGATGCCCTCGGGCTCCCGGGGACACTAACAGACACCTGCGCCCCGGGAGAGTGCGCCGAGCTCCCTAAGGGCTGCAGCGCGCACGGCGGGACCCAGAGCAGCTCGGGGGGCTTGGGGGTGGCTCCGCGGAGGGGGCTGCGGGGCGGGAGCAGCTCGGGGGAGCTTGGGGGAGGCTCCGCGGAGGGGGCTGCGGGGTGGGAGCAGCTCGGGGGGCTCGGGGAGGGCTCCGCGGAGGGGGCTGCGGGGCGGGAGCAGCTCGGGGGGGCTCGGGGGCGGCTCCGCGGAGGGGGCTGCGGGGCGGGAGCACGAATCCAGCAGCGCAGGCCCCGGGGCACAGGGCGCCGGGACACAGCCCAGGATCCAGCCTCCCCCCGGGACAGGCAGAGGCCGGGAGGGCCCAGGACAGCAAGGACGCTCCTGCCCCGAGCTGAGCAGATCAGCGGCCCCGCCCCGGAGCCTCCAGGCCCTGCAGACGGAGAGCTCCGGAGCTACTGCGGGGGCTGACTCCAGGGCTGCAGAGCTGGCCCCGCCACTAGGGCTGTTGCTCCTGCGGCCTCACGGGGTAAACAACCCCCACTGAGCCCTGCACCAGGCAGGGGGCAGAGCAGCTCCCCCAAGTGCTAACACCTGAAAATCAGCACAACAGGCCCCTCCCCCAGAAGACCAGCTAGACCGACAAGTTCCAGGGGAAGTCAAGGGACTTAAAGTGTACAGAATCAGAAGATACTCCCCCGTGTTTTTTTTCTTTTTGATTTCTGTTTGCTTCCCTCACCCCTTTTTTTCCTTTCTTTCTTTTTATTTCTCTTTTTCTTCTTTTTTTCTTCCTTTTTTCTTTTTTTCTTTTTCTCTTTTCTTTCCTTCTTTCTCTCCTCTCTTTTTCTCCTTTTCTCAGTACAACTTGCTTTTGGCCACTCTGCACTGAGCAAAATGACTACTAGAAGGAAAACCTCACCTCAAAAGAAAGAATCAGAAACAGTCCTCTCTCCCACAGAGTTACAAAATCTGGATTACAATTCAATGTCAGAAAGCCAATTCAGAAGCACATATTATACAGCTACTGGTGGCTCTAGAAAAAAGCATAAAGGACTCAAGAGACTTCATGACTGCAGAATTTAGATCCATTCAGGCAGAAATTAAAAATCAATTTAATGAGATGCAATCCAAACTAGAAGTCCTAACGACGAGGGTTAATGAGGTGGAAGAACGAGTGAGTGACCTAGAAGACAAGTTGATGGCAAAGAAGGAAACTGAGGAAAAAAGAGACAAACAATTAAAAGACCATGAAGATAGATTAAGGGAAATAAACGACAGCCTGAGGAAGAAAAACCTACGTTTAGTTGGGGTTCCCGAGGGCGCCGAAAGGGACAGAGGGCCAGAATATGTATTTGAACAAATCATAGCTGAAAACTTTCCTAATCTGGGAAGGGAAACAGGCATTCAGATCCAGGAAATAGAGAGATCCCCCCCTAAAATCAATAAAAACCGTTCAACACCTCTACATCTAATAGTGAAGCTTACAAATTCCAAAGATAAAGAGAAGATCCTTAAAGCAGCAAGAGACTGGAAATCCCTGACTTTTATGGGGAGGAGTATTAAGGTAACAGCAGACCTCTCCACAGAGACCTGGCAGGCCAGAAAGGGCTGGCAGGATATATTCAGGGTCCTAAATGAGAAGAACATGCAACCCAGAACACTTTATCCAGCAAGGCTCTCATTCAAAATGGAAGGAGAGATAAAGAGCTTCCAAGACAGGCAGGAACTGAAAGAATATGTGACCTCCAAACCAGCTCTGCAAGAAATTTTAAGGGGGACTCTTAAAATTCCCCTTTAAGAAGAAGTTCAGTGGAACAATCCACAAAAACAAGGACTGAATAGATATCATGATGACACTAAACTCATATCTGTCAATAGTAACTCTGAACGTGAACGGGCTTAATGACCCTATCAAAAGGCGCAGGGTTTCAGACTGGATAAAAAAGCAGGACCCATCTATTTGCTGTCTACAAGAGACTCATTTTAGACAGAAGGACACTTACAGCCTGAAAATAAAAGGTTGGAGAACCATTCACCATTCGAATGGTCCTCAAAAGAAAGCAGGGGTAGCCATCCTTATATCAGATAAACTAAAATTTACCCCAAAGACTGTAGTGAGAGATGAAGAGGGACACTATATCATACTTAAAGGATCTATCCAACAAGAGGACTTAACAATCCTCAATATATATGCCCCGAATGTGGGAACTGCCAAATATGTAAATCGATTAATAACCAAAGTGAAGAAATACTTAGATAATAATACACTTATACTTGGTGACTTCAATCTAGCTCTTTCTATACTCGATAGGTCTTCTAAGCACAACATCTCCAAAGAAACGAGAGCTTTAAATGATACACTGGACCAAATAGATTTCACAGATATCTACAGAACTTTACATCCAAACTCAACTGAATACACATTCTTCTCAAGTGCACATGGAACTTTCTCCAGAATAGACCACATACTGGGTCACAAATCGGGCCTGAACTGATACCAAAAGATTGGGATCGTCCCCTGCATATTCTCAGACCATAATGCCTTGAAATTAGAACCAAATCATGACAAGAAGTTTGGAAGGACCTCAAACATGTGGAGGTTAAGGACCATCCTGTTAAAAGATGAAAGGGTCAACCAGGAAATTAAGGAAGAATTAAAAAGATTCATGGAAACTAATGAGAATGAAGATACAACCGTTCAAAATCTTTGGGATCCAGCAAAAGCAGTCCTATGGGGGAAATACATCGCAATACAAGCATCCATTCAAAAACTGGAAAGAACTCAAATACAAAAGCTAACCTTACACATAAAGGAGCTAGAGAAAAAACAGCAAAGAGATCCTACACCCAGCAGAAGAAGAGAGTTAATAAAGATTCGAGCAGAACTCAACGAAATCGAGACCAGAAGAACTGTGGAACAGATCAACAGAACCAGGAGTTGGTTCTTTGAAAGAATTAATAAGATAGATAAACCATTAGCCAGCCTTATTAAAAAGAAGAGAGAGAAGACTCAAATTAATAAAATCGTGAATGAGAAAGGAGAGATCACTACCAACACCAAGGAAATACAAACGATTTTAAAAACATATTATGAACAGCTATACGCCAATAAATTAGGCAATCTAGAAGAAAGGGACGCATTCCTGGAAAGCCACAAACTACCAAAACTGGAACAGGAAGAAATAGAAAACCTGAACAGGCCAATAACCAGGGAGGAAATTGAAGCAGTCATCAAAAACCTCCCAAGACACAAGAGTCCAGGGCCAGATGGCTTCCCAGGGGAATTCTATCAAACATTTAAAGAAGAAACCATACCTATTCTACTAAAACTGTTTGGAAAGATAGAAAGAGATGGAGTACTTCCAAATTCGTTCTACGAGGCCAGCATCACCTTAATTCCAAAACCAGACAGAGACCCCACCAAAAAGGAGAATTACAGACCAATATCCCTGATGAACATGGATGCAAAAATTCTCAACAAGATACTAGCCAATAGGATCCAACAGTACATTAAGAAAATTATTCACCATGACCAAGTAGGATTTATCCCCGGGACACAAGGCTGGTTCAACACTCATAAAACAATCAATGTGATTCATCATATCAGCAAGAGAAAAACCAAGAACCATGTTAGATGCAGAGAAAGCATTTGACAAATCAGCAAGAGAAAAACCAAGAACCTCTCATTCGAAGCAGAGAAAGCATTTGACAAAATACAGCATCCATTCCTGATCAAAACTCTTCAGAGTGTAGGGATAGAGGGAACATTCCTCAACATCTTAAAAGCCATCTACGAAAAGCCCACAGCAAATATCATTCTCAATGGGGAAGCACTGGGAGCCTTTCCCCTAAGATCAGGAACAAGACAGGGATGTCCACTCTCACCACTGCTATTCAACACAGTACTAGAAGTCCTAGCCTCAGCAATCAGACAACAAGAAGACATTAAAGGCATTCAAATTGGCAAAGAAGAAGTCAAACTCTCCCTCTTCGCCGATGACATGATACTCTACATAGAAAACCCAGAAGCCTCCACCCCAAGATTGCTAGAACTCATACAGCAATTCGGCAGCGTGGCAGGATACAAAATCAATGCCCAGAAATCAGTGGAATTTCTATACACTAACAATGAGACTGAAGAAAGAGAAATTAAGGAGTTAATCCCATTTACAATTGCACCCAAAAGCATAAGATACCTAGGAATAAACCTCACCAGAGAGGTAAAGGATCTCTAACCTAAAAACTATAACACTTCTGAAAGAAATTGAGGAAGATACAAAGAGATGGAAAAATATTCCATGCTCATGGATTGGCAGAATTAATACTGTGAAAATGTCAATGTTACTCAGGGCAATTTACACGCTTAATGCAATCCCTATCAAAATACCATGGACTTTCTTCAGAGAGTTAGAACAACTTATTTTAAGATTTGTGTGGAATCAGAAAAGACCCTGAATAGCCAGGGGATTTTTAAAAAAGGAAAACCATAGCTGGGGACATCACAATGCCAGATTTCAGGTTGTACTACAAAGCTGTGGTCATCAAGACAGTGTGGTACTGGCACAAAAACAGACACATAGATCAATGGAACAGAATAGAGAATCCAGAAGTGGACCCTGAACTTTATGGTCAACTAATATTTGATAAAGGAGGAAAGACTATCCATTGGAAGAAAGACAATCTCTTCAATAAATGGTGTTGGGAAAATTGGACATCCACATGCAGAAGAATGAAACTAGACCACTCCCTTGCACCATACACAAAGATAAACTCAAAATGGATGAAAGATCTAAATGTGAGACAAGATTCCATCAAAATCCTAGAGGAGAACACAGGCAACACCCTTTTTAAACCCGTCACAGTGACTTCTTGCAAGATACATCCACGAAGGCAAAAGAAACAAAACCAAAAATGAACTATTGGGACTTCATCAAGATAAGAAGCTTTTGCACAGCAAAGGATACAGTCAACAAAACTAAAAGACAACCTACAGAATGGGAGAAGATATTTGCAAATGACGTATCAGATAAAGGGCTAGTTTCCAAGATCTATAAAGAACTTCTTAAATGCAACACCAAATAAACAAACAATCCAATCATGAAATGGGCAAAAGACATGAAGAGAAATCTCACAGAAGAAGACCTAGACATGGCCAACACGCACATGAGAAAATGCTCCGCATCACTTGCCATCAGGGAAATACAAATCAAAGCCACAATGAGATACCACCTCACACCAGTGAGAATGGGGAGAATTAACAAGGCAGGAAACCACAAATGTTGGAGAGGATGTGGAGAAAGGGGAACCCTCTTGCACTGTTGGTGGGAATGTGAACTGGTGCAGCCACTCTAGTATACACCTTGTGGAGGTTCCTCAAAGAGTCAAAAATAGACCTGCCCTATGACCCAGCAATTGCACTGCTGGGGATTTACCCCAAAGATACAGATGCAATGAAATGCCGGGACACCTGCACCCCGATGTTTCTAGCAGCAATGTCCACAATAGCCAAACTGTGGAAGGAGCCTCGGTGTCGAAAAGATGAATGGATAAAGAAGATGTGGTTTATGTATACAATGGAATATTACTCAGCCATTAGAAACGACAAATACGCATCATTTGCTTCAATGTGGATGGAACTGGAGGGTATTATGCTGAGTGAAGTAAGTCAATCGGAGAAGGACAAACATTATATGGTCTCATTCATTTGGGGAATATAAATAATAGTGAAAGGGAATAGAAGGGAAGGGAGAAGAAATGGGTAGGAAATATCAGAAAGGGAGACAGAACATGAGGACTCCTAACTCTGGGAAACGAACTAGGGGTGGTGGAAGGGGAGGAGGGCGGGGGGTGGGGGTGTATGTGTGATGGGCACTGAGGGGGGCACTTGATGGGATGAGCACTGGGTGTTATTCTGTATGTTGGCAAATCGAACACCAATATAAAATAAATTTATTATTAGAAAAATAAAATAAAATTGCTTCTCTTAACAAAACTGACCCATCATAATGGTCATTATTATGACCCATAATAATATTACTCTTATTTTCCTTTTTTTCCCCTAAGCATTTAAGAATGATTTTCTTAGGGTACCTGGGTGGCTCAGTCAGTTGAGTGTCCTACTCTTGATTTCAACTCTGGTCATGATCTCAGGATTGTGAGATCTCAGGGTGGCTCAGTGGTTTAGCACCTGCCTTCAGCCCAGGGTGTGATCCTGGAGTCCGGGGATTGAGTCCCACATCAGGCTTCCTGCATGGAGCCTGCTTCTCCCTCTGCCTGTGTCTGCCTCTCTCTCTCTCTCTCTCTCTCTCTCTCTCTCTCTTTCTTTCTGTGTCTCTCATGAATAAATAAATAAAATCTTAAAAAAAAAAAAAAGATTTTCTCTCTCTCTCTCTCTCTCTCCCCCCCTCCCTCTGCCCCTCTCCTGGCTCAATCATGCTCTCTCTAAAACTCTTAAAAACTTTTTTCTTTTTTTTTCTTATCTTTTTCAAGTTTTCATTTAAATTCCAGTTAGTTAACATAAAGTGCAATATAAGTTTCAGGTGTACATCTTAGTGATTCAACACTTACTTACCACACAGTGTTTATCAAAACAAGTGCCCTTCTTTAACCCTATCACTAATTTAACTCATTTTCCCACCCATTGCTCCTCTGGTAACCATCAATTTGTTCTCTATTATTGTTTTCCTGGGTTTTTTTCTCTTTTTTCCCACTATGATAATTTGTTGTTTCTTACATTCCACATATGAGTGAAACGGTATTTGTCTTTCTTTGACTTATTTTATTTCAGTTAGCATTATTTTCTGTAGGTCCATCCATGTCATTGCAAATGGCAAGAGTTCATTCTTTTTTATGGCTGAGTAATAGTCCATCGTATATGTATACCACCTTTTCTTTATCCATTCCTCAGTTGATGGACATTTGGGCTCTTTCCATACTTTGGCTATTGTTGATAATGCTGCTATAAACATTAGGTCACATGTATTCCTTCAAATTAGTATTTTTGTATCTTTTGGGTAAATCCCTAGCAGGGCAATTGCTGAGTAGTTCTATTTTTAACTGTTTGAGGAAGGAACCTCCATACTGTTAAGAATGAATTTTCTTAGTTTATGTTTGAGTTTTAGTTTTTTCATCTACAGGTCCTATCTTTTAAATAGACATAATATTCTATTATCAAGCATTCTCAAAATAAGTATCTAGTCCTTTTTATGGAAATGCCTAGCAGTTAGGGCTGAGAAGTCAAAACGCAACCAGCATAGTAACAAGCATAGTCAACATCAGTGGTGACACCGTGTGCTGAAAACTCCACAGTTAGAGCAGAGCAAGGAGCAGGAAGTGAGGCAATGCGAGTGTTCAACTGTGAATTCATGGCCACACCTCAATTTATTTCTGGGAAGTGCATGTGACAACTATTCACATACATTACTATCTTTATACTATTCGGGATATGCCAAATAAAGTATCAACTCCAAAGGTGGTCTGTTTTAGAAAATTAATTAGAAGAGAGGGTAAAATTCAGTCTTGTTTATGAACAAAATATAAACTTGGAGTCTCTTCTGAGACTTGGTATAATTTAAGAAGAAACAAGCTAGTGTTTAAGATATTTTGATCAGTTGATTTGCTCTAATCACTTTTGTAATGAGTTCTCAGCACAGTGCAGCAGTGAAATCTCTGTCTTCACTATCACCAGGTAAAAGTATACTTTTGGAATAGTTTTCATGGGGAAGCAGATGGATCTATATTGATCCACTGACACTCGTTTGTCCATGAGGCTTCATGCTCTAAAGGTATATAAAAGGATCATTGGCTGATATTAGACGTGTAGACTGTGGCTAAGGAAAAGTGTTAAGTTACTTGGCACACACGAGGATTGTGGTTGTGCTCTTGCCATGTCTTAATCAATTGCTACTAACATCAAAGAGACCTCGAATATACCCAAGATCTTTCCTGGTTGGCATTCTGGTCTGAAGAATCTGTCTCTCTCAACCTCACTGATTTGGGAGACCATTCTACCCCAGTGCCATTTCAATCATACTTCCTTAAAAAAAAGTATCCTGAGGGTGAGGTGAGGGGTTTGTTAGAGGCTTCCCTTGCTATCTGAAAGTAGAGAATTCCTATGAAAACTTTCCCAAGTGGAAATGGCATAAATTGAAGAAGCAGTTATTAATTTATATGGAGAAATTTTTGAGCATTCCCAATCTGCCCTAAAAAAAATAATCTTTCTTAGTTTTTTCTCCTATCTTAGGATACATCTTGCTAATGGATGCACATGATAAATGGAAATAAAGCTCAGAAGTTCCCAAGATACAGTTCAAAGCTGCGGTGGCCTGATGCTGAAGTGCTGAGTGTTGTTCCAGGCTAAGAGCTCTGCAGGGCCACTCTGGCCCCTCAGGGTTCATGCTGCCTTGTAACAGCTCACTATAACACAAACACTGAACACTAGTTTCCAAAGCAGAGGATACTTGTATATTTTTCTTTATTCTTCATCAAATTCCACCAATAAAAGCCAGGAATGAGCAGTAAGTGATCATATCCTTGCTTAAGTCTATTAGAAATATCCTGAAAAACCTCCCTGGACATCCCTAAGAAGTCCTCTTCTTCTCTTTTTTTTTTTTTTTTTTTTTTTACTCAAGAGAAGAGCAGAACCCATGTAATATGGTTTTTGCACTAGTCTCCAGAAGATGGTCTTTGCTAATCTGGCTTTTAGGTAGGAAAGAAAGAGGAAAAGTTGATTTCTTGTGGATTTTGCTCTAAACTTTAACCCTCAGGCAATTAAAGCCTCTTTATCCAAAGTGAGTCTCTGGTTAATAAGGCCCCTTTTATAACCAGTCCGAAACACACTTTCAAAACAAAAGTTAGAAAGTTGTATGAACCATTTTCAAGAAAGATCTGTTTCTGTTCAGAATCGCCCTGACCTTTTTGTTGAAGAAGAACAAAATAATGTAGTAACAAAAACACAAGTGGCTGCCAAAGGAAGAGAAAAAAAAGTTCCTGTAAGAGGCTGAAACAATAAATCTCCTCTCTGCTGAACTCCCAAAGGGAGTGTGTGTATTTCCTCCCGTTCTTTATCAGAGCCCCCGAAATAAGTGGGAATGGGTAGTGGCTGTTCACATTCAGCACACCTTTTCCATTTGCTAATAAGGCCTTGCCAGGCTGGAAGGGAGTTGTCTCTGCCTGACTCTGGAGAGAAAAGCCACTGAGACGATCCACGGGCACCATGAAATTCCTTCAAGTGACCATCCTTTGTCTTCTTCTGCCCAGTCTTTGTAGCGGTAAAAAAGACACAGGTATCATTTTCTCTTATTCCTCTGATGGTGTGGATCAGAAATCACTAGTAGGGGACTCTTAACCTCAGTTTACCTTTGGGGAGCTTCCCCTGAAACTTGGATTCAGCAACTCATTGGCTGAATCAAATGTGTGAGTGTTGATTGGGGGAGTGCGTGGAAAAGGCTCAACAAAAGGGATGTTTGTTTTTACTGAAAGGAAAATGTTTGCTGGTAATGTGGACCTGCGGTATATTTGAGGGCACCATAAAGGTACTCAGAATACATGATAGCATTTTTTTGAGAGTAAAAATCTGGGGATGAAATGATACTTAAAAATGTACTCTTCTTTCTCAAAAATGCTCTCTTCTCAGGCTTTAAGTCTAGAAATAACAAGAATGTCAAGTATGGGTGAAAGGCTGTAATCAGAAATACTGCATTGCAGATGCTGGCCTATATTTTTCCCAACTATCTCTTGGCTCTGATAAATTGAGAGGTTGGATCAAGCTGCCTGGGGAAGTAAATATTACTGTCGACGGTGTAGGATGGGTAAAGAGGAGAGTCATTTGATTAAAGTTAATAACATTTACTCCAGAAATAAGCACATGTCTACACATATACACACATTTCAGAAATTTATAGACATAAAAATCCTACCCACTGACTGCAGTTTCAGAAACTCAGATATATAAGAACCACTATAAGCCCTGACGATATTAATGACCAGTTGCAGGAGATTATTACATCTGACTGTTTGCCCTTTCTGAGGGATTCCCCATAAGCAATTAAATTTAACAAATATTTATTAGGATCCTACTATGTACTCATCAGTGCAAAGAATATATAAATGATAAAGACATTGTCCTTACCAACAGTGTAAACGTACTGTTGGGAGAAATAAATATGTAATACTAATATAAGACAGATTTAATAAGTGTGAAAACCAAAGTATAAACTATAATAAAAGGACACAGTTGGGAAATATTGATTCTGAAAGCCCTGGAAAACAATCAGTTCTAATTTTATTTTGCTTGTTCTCTTTTCAAAAGTTTGCTGCCTACAAAAATTCTAATTTAGAATGATAATGTAGGAAAAATTATGCACACCTCTTCAGAGATATTTATCATTAATTTCCCAAAATACACAAATAAATTTAGGGCAAAATCCCGAACACTTCAAAAACATATATGATTGTTTATCTGGAGTTAAGTTGCATCAGGTATCAAGGCCAGAAATCTCACTTAAAAGAGTTACCAAGCATCTAATTTTTAAAAAATAAAGAGTATTTATGAGGGGCCACAGAAATCAGTGTGTAAGCTTATAAGTAACTCTTTGATATGCATGGGAAATCTTGATGCCATGGAAAACACTTCCATAAACAGATGTCAGATCAATATAAATTTGAAAGTCTGGGGACAGCCCGGGTGGCTCAGTGGTTTAGCGACACCTTCAGGCCCAGGGCGAGATCCTGGAGACCTGGGATCGAGTCCCACATTGGGCTCCCTGCATGGAGCCTGCATCTCTCTGTCTGTGTCTCTGCCTCTCTCTCTCTCTCTCTCTCTCTCTGTCTCTCATGAATAAATAAATACAATCTTTAAAAAAAAAAAAAAAGAAAAAGAAAGTCTGAGTTAGGATGCTCACCACTCCAGGTCTGTAAGCACCATCGAGTTTACTATTTTCCTGGCATTGTTAAACATTGAATGGATTATGAGTCTTTCTGAAAGCAAAATGAAATAGGATCAATAGAATCAGCCTGCAAAACCTCGCTGTAAGGAAAGACAGCAAAGTGGAGGACGACGCAGAGCTGACCTGGCAGGTTTTCCTATTATGATCAAATGAGGAAAATACCAACTTTTTTACCTCACTGGTAATGAGCCCAACCTGCTAATGGTATCTTCTTTCTAATGAACTATTAGCCCAAGTAAGATAATTTTTTATTTGAGCAGAGATAATGACTACATAATAACTATCTCCTTCAACCTCTGCCAACAGCTCTATTTGTTAACTTAAGGAAAGAGTCTGTAAAACTACTTCATTTGTCTTAGAAAAGGAAGCTCTAGCTCAAGAGCATAAATTGACCATGTGAGTGGTGCCTAGAAGGAACTGGAAGAGATTTTTCCATCCAGGTGTATGATTTTGTTGCACCTGGCTCTGCCTGTCTTATGTTTCCCTTCCCAGCTATGGTGCAGGAAATGAAGCATTTCCTAAGCTAATTTATTAAGTTCTTTCCCTAACCCTCTGTACCGGAAACACATTGATTTCAAAGCTTTGTACATTCCCCAAACTTAGAATGCTTACTATATTTCATCAGTAGAGTTGATTATTAGGAATGAGGAAGGAGGCATTTGATATGCCTTAAATTCACAAGTTGTCAAGAAGATCCATGCTTCTTTGCATAGTAATTTATTCCTAAATAATGATCTTTTAGAGAAATTGACTACTTTTCTTTTTCCTTCTGACATTTTTTGTCAGTCTCAGATTTAAATAAATACAATGTAGTCTTTTGTGCTCATTGTGAAAATCAAGTGAATCTTTCTACATAGCAGCCAGTGACTTTCTATTACTTGGTTGACGGTATAATATTTTACAACCTCCAATTTGGAAAGCTGTTCTGTTGAAATACGTATGGGAGGTTCCCGAAAAAGAACTGCCATTCTTTCCCAAGGTTTTTAAAATTGTATTTAAACCTGAACAGCCCCTTCCTGTGGCTTTTAAACCCCTTTTGCTTTTAAGCTTAAATTGATGAGCCTTTGAGTGTCAGGACTGAGAGAAGTTAAATGAAGAGGGATTCCAAGAGAAAGGGAGGCCCAGGAAACAATGTACTCTTCAAGTGCCATTTACTTTTTGAATATTACCTTAATTTAGGAAAGACTAAAATGTTTTAGGCATTTGCAGACAGGAACAAACATCATTTTATTGGTATCTGGAGAATTGAATTGCTCGGAGAAATTCATTTGTCAGTGATTGAACATTCGGTTTCATGAGGGAAAAATGGATTGAATAGACTGTAAAACAGAGAGTATGCTAAATGCTATAGATTTGCAGAGATCAGTAAGACTCCACTATGGCCCTTGAAATGGGGGAGAGAAGCACAGTCAAGTAATTATAAGTATGATTATATTGTAGGTCTTAAGAGGTAAATAATGGTACAGAGCTTAGTTTGGGGTGTGGGGCATCAGAAAGGGCTTCGTATCAAAGTGGAAATTATGATAAACTTTGACATTTGAAAGACAGGAGGTTCCAGATCGATGAAATTTCTTGAGAACATGAAAACATCAGTATATTCTAGTGTACACATGTAAGGAGGTCACAGATTGGACACAGGTAAGTTGTGGAAAATAAGGTTGGAAATAGAGCCTCAAGATATGTCGACTACCAGAGTGAGAGATGTCAAGTAGTTAAGAGTCCATAGTTACAAATGAATAGTGAATTAATTTAGAGTCTCTGAATGTGTTTGACTGTGGGAGTTATATGATTGGGCTATAAATTGGGAAGATTAAACTGTCAGCAGGATATGTTAGACTATTGCAATCAGGAGAGACAAAAGTTAAAGAAAATAGCACAAATGTCATTTCAAGTATGAAAGTCTGTCAATACAATGAAAAGAATGATCTGGGGAAGAGCTTAAAGGAAGTAGAAAGTTTGAAGTTTGACATTTTCTTGACTGGCAATGAGGGAGAAAGTCACTGAGATGTACAGAGAGAATTATCTGAATATTAGGAGCAGGGAAATGGTTTGGGAGCAGGAGAAGGGAAGGATAGATGGAGGCAGTTTAAGGAGAAAAATGATATATTTGATTTTGGACATGGTGAGTTTGAAATCCTAATAAGATATTTAAATAGAGATGTTCAGGATAAATTAATATCCCTGGGTAGTTGGAATGCCCCTGATTAATATCCCTGGGTAGTTGGAATGCCCCTGAGGGGTTGAGTGTTCTTTACTCTTGAAAACCCCAGAAGTTCTTAGTTCTGCTTATTGTAAGATTAATAACATAGAAAAACAATTTAATTCTCACCTAGATGCTCATATTTCTAACTCTCTTATGGCACTTTTTAGAAAAATTCTATCCTAATGATTGGTAGGCGTATCTTATTTCCTCTGCCAGACTCTAAGTACCTTGAAAGTAGAGGCCATATATAGATATATTACCATATGTAGTTAGTTTGTCCAGTAGCAGTTCTAAGCATACAATAAGGACATAGCTGAATGAACACATAAATGAATACTACAATTGCCTTCTTTTATTTTATTCATTTTTAATTTCTTCCAATGACACTCACCAGTTTACTGCCTTGTCCTTGTGAAAAGATTATGGACATGATGTATGACTCATAGCATATAACACGGACACAAGTGGATTACTTTGATCCCTGGCTATGGAAATAGGCACCAAATATAAGGGGAAATGTGCTTCTTATCAAAGGTAAGCCAATTCCCAAAGTCTAGCCAGGAGAGAAGGTGATAGGGAGAGATAGACAACCTAGTACCAGGTGACAGTAATTTACAACAAATCTGGAGAAAATGCTCTGTCTATAATCCTTGGGGGGAAGGATACCTAAAGACAGTTGGCTCTACTTTTTCATTTGGGGTATAAAATACTTTATGTAATACCTTCTTTTTTTTTAAGATTTTATTTATTTATTCATGAGAGACAGAGAGAGAAAGAGAGAGAGAGAGAGAGAGAGGCAGAGGGAGAAGCAGGCTCCATGCAGGAAGCCTGATGTGGGACTCCATCCTCACACTCCAGGATCATGCCCTGGGCAGAAGCCAGGTGCTAAACCTCTGAGCCACCCAGGGATCCCTTATGTAATACCTTCCTATAGTTAGAAATATTCAAAGAGAAACCTTATTCTCAATTTCTTAAAATTATAAAATGGCTTTCCTAAAAAGCAAAGTTCCCAAAAAGGAAAGTTTAAGAAAGTTAAGTAAATACCACATATCATTAATTCATGTGTTATTTTAGATAGCATTGCTTTAGAGCAGGTCATTTCACTTACTACTTCTGTTTAGTTTCGCCACTATCAGAAAAATTTTACCTAAAATGAGTGATTATAGGAAGAATGAACCTATATGCAAACAAATCCAATGGGAAAGTATTTAGTCCCCAAACCATTTGTTTAATGTTTTTTTTTTTTTTCCAGGACTCATTTTTTAAGAGTCTCTACTTAAAAGTAGAAAAGATCATTCTAGAATTCCTGTTTTTAAGAGATTCATAACAGTTGTCACCAGTTAAGTTCTCTGCTGATTTTATCTTGCTAATTGTAATTATTCAGATAATTGAGGGGAAAAAATGATGCACATGTGAGGATTTCAGAACGCTTTTATTTTACTGGATCATTGCCAGTCCTTTCCTTTTCATTGATGAAGGTACATTTCAAGCTCCAGGTGAATACTTTAACTTGTGAATAATTATCTGATTCAAGCAACCATGCCATTTTTTTAGTCATCACTTTCCAACTTCCTCTTCATCTTTGAAAACAATTTGAGATGCACATTTCTAAACACTGAATGTCAAAGCAGGAATGTACTCTAAGAGACATTCAATTCCTGTTGGTAAGTGCCTCCTTTCCTGTTGCTGAATTCCTGTGGGTCATTAAAGCTCTATCAGGGTAGGATAATAATGCCTGTTGGGTGTTAAAAGAAACTCTTTTAGTTAGCAAACAAGATCCTTTTTGTACTGTTGCAGACACAACATCAGCGTCAATGGGAAAAACATTAGTGATGCCAATCACATCCAGAAAGGCCAGTACACGTAGTTCCCAAATTTGGGACAAGTATAAGAAAAAAATCGTTTTTAAAAAATGAAAAAAGAAAAATAGTTTTCTAAACTTAAATGGAAGTTTTGTGCCTTGTAGAAATATCAGCAGAGATAATCATAACTAGTCTTCAAATAGAAGCAGCCATTGTGTATTAGACACCTGTGTGTCTTTCCCTGTGTGCTCTCTGGCTGTGTTTACTCCAGCCATTGTTATGGCAACCTGCTACACACAAGTGTAGCCTGACAGCACCTTACCTCATGTGAATATTTACCTTTTGCTTTCCTGTCTGCTGTTATGCTAACACCAAGGCATGCATCACCTGCAAAACCCCCACTGGCACTACTGTATGTCTGCCCTGGATGTTCAGGAACAGTAGCCCTCTGTGAGATAGTTCTTGCTGAAAGGGAGAATGGAGCCAGTGAATGAATGCTCTCCTCTTCTATTCCTGCTCCATTTCACTGCTGTAGTCCTCTGTTCCTTCCCCTGACTTCACTTTCCTTTACAGATTGTCCTCACCCAAGCCTTTGTCTCAGGCTCTGCTTTCTGGGGATATCCGGCACTTAATATTTTTGTTGACGGGAACATTTTGGTTTGCATGGTAGTGTATATCGAGATATAGACTTGTTACAGTTTCTCCAATACTTCAATTACTATACACCATCTTTCTTCCTCTTCACTTAAAAAACAAACAAAAAGCTTTGTCAATCTTTTGATGACTATGGTAAACAATATTCTGAGCAGGTCTAGTTCTAAGATAACATTCTTTATCTCCAATTCTTTGTCTAAATATGAGAAAAAAGATAACATTTGCCTGTTTGCATAGAGTCAGTCATGAATTATATTGTGTGGTGAGTAGCCAAAAATATTGAAGTCATTGACTTTATTCTTGGTGTACTGCTCATCTGAAATATGAACTGCTTTTTAAATCTGTCTATTCATATTGTGGCTTGAGTCCAAATTAGTTGTGTCAAAACCTAGACTCAATCAGAACTGGTCCAAGTTAACCCAGGTGAGTATCGTCCTGACATTTACTGGCGTCTACCATTCATGGTGCCTGGCCCTTTACACAGCTTATTTCCATCACAACATTTATGATTCTCATTTTTACTGATTAGGAAATGGGGCTATAAAGTTATACTGGAGCGATGTGGCTAAAATCAAACCAGAGGATGTTGTTCTTCAAAAATCTTCCTTATAGCTTGCTGTCTCCCAATGTGGTGAAATTGCAGTAGTTGAATTTTTCTAATAGGAAGGAGGAAGGATACTTGTCAATTTAGTAATTCAGAAGCCACTGCTGCTTCTCATAACGTCTTCTACTTCCTTTAAACCACAAACTAAGTGCCATGAATGAGTTTCTGTTTAGTGATAATGGTTCTCTTAAGATGCTGGATTCAATTAATTAGTGGAGGATGCAATGAAAAGAGTTGTAGGCATTTGCCTACCTACCCTTTGTTAAGTTAGTTGAAAAAAAAAAAAGATGTACTTGGCTACAATATAAATGTTAATGCAGCTAATATGGGACTTGGAGGAGAAGAAAAGAAGCAGAGGAAATAACTATTAATGCATTAATCACTTAGTGTCACATTTATAATTCTTTTGGAGCCAGACTGTTCAAATTCCAGCTCTGCCACTTACTCTCTATGTGAACTTGGGCAAGTTACTTAACCTTCAGCATTCCCAGCTTTAAAATGCAATGAGTGCAGCCTACATCATGGGAGGATTAGGGGGATCACATGAAGGGATGTACACAAAGTACCCACCATAGTGCCTACATCTGATAACTCTATAAGATTAGCTGAGGTTTAGAACTCAGAGTCCTATAGTTTATTATATCCCATTCCTTAGATAAATGGCTTTATTTCCAAATTGATTCTGACGCAAAAATCAGCAAACATTTAAATAATTGTAATGTTAATTCTTACAAAATGAAAAACCAGCACAAGAAAGTTTTTCATGGAAGAATCGATATGAGATACTAGAAAGGTGATTGCAAAGTTATATTTTTGATCAGAATATATACAGGCACAACTTGATAGATGCAGACTCTATTGTCTAGAGTGTCTTTCAGGTTTGTAGGTTATTTAACTCACCAGTCACTCAAATTAATAAATAAAATTATGTTCGTTTTAAATTTGGATTCTGACTTTGTACTCTTGAGAACTGTCAACATCCTCACATGTTATTACCGGTCTTAAAGCATTGAGCACTGCTCAATCTGAGAGGTGAGATATGTTAGTGGAAGGAACCTTGATTTTAATGTGAGAACCAAGTTTGTGTCCATCTTCTTAGTATGCTGAAATCGATAAAAATATTAAATGCTTCCTAGCCTCTCTTTGTCTAAATATGAGAAAAAAGATATTTGTTGATACGGTATTAGAGTTACATGAGAATACAAAAAAACCTATTTTAAGTGCTCTGTAAGTCATAAATTACTATTTAAATACTAGTTATTAGAATGCAAGCTAACATTTAAGTCACAGAATCAAGGGATTAATAGGAGGGCATTTCATAAATTTGAGAATTTTTCCTTATTTGATGGGTCTTTGCCATTCCACCACTGCTTTTTTTAGCTGTAATACCTTTATATGTTTTTCTATGGCTGCTACACATTCAAATAGCCATGTGTTAGAATAACGCTTGAGTTATAAAAGCCACACACACAAAACACAGAAAACCATTTGAATCACACATTGGGCTTATTTTTAACTGAAATGGGAAAAGAAATTATTTTCTGTGGTATGAACTGTGAAATCACCTTCTTAGGGCTTTCAGCAAGTGTGAGGACATAAACGCTGAGTTCTTGGACTCTGTCCCTGGGGCACAGAGGCCACTCCTGCATTTGTCAGCTCATGGTCATTGTGACAACTTCTCTCTCCAACAATGAGACATCCTTCAATTATCTCTCCCTGCAAATCCAATTTTAAAAAATGAGAGCCACCATTTTAAATGCACAGAATTAACTAAAGATTTATTAATAGTAATTGCATTGTTGGAATTAAGATAATGAAATTATGTGAATCCATAAGCTTATTATTTTTCTTTTCTTCTTTCTATTGCTGACAGTCTTTGTTGAGCACAAGTTTTATATTAATTAAAGTTTACAACTCTATAGATTTGCAAAGTAGAAGAAAGAAAAACGACACTACTACCAACCATTTAAAAACCTGCTGTTAAGAGTCCATTTACAACTTAACTGAATGTAAATCTGTTGGGAACAAAGACAATGTCTAATTGATCTTTTTTCCCTAGGACCTATCTTTGGACACATAGGCGATGCTTACTAACTAACTCTTGCTTTAATTTGGACAACTGTATTTCTTCAAAAATCAGCAGACTTGAAAATGTACAAGGCATTCCTGAATTTGTTTTCAGTAACTTGAGGACAATATTTATTTTTATCCTTGGCCTGTACTGTGGAGAAGTTTTGAGTGTCATTTTGGGATACTCTCTTGGTTGGCAGAACTGATTTGCTTTGGTTTATGAAATTGACTTGCCATCTTATTGTTGTATGATTAGCAAAAAAACACCCACATTTGGTTTATATTGACTGTTCAAATCACATAGGAATGGTGTGATCATCAGAATGCAACTATTGAGTCACTCCTGTCTCTCCCTCACAAGAAAAGTATGGTATCCTGTAATTCTATGTATCATTCACTGAGTAATTCTGAAACACTTAGATCACACTATTCCTCATCCCTACTAAAATGTAAAGTTATGGAAATGCAATTGTAAAGATGCATTGATTACAGATTTTACTGCTCTCTGAGGTCTTCATTTACTATCTTGAGTAATTAACTTTATTGTAATACTGTCCAGAAGCAAAGGCATTAGATAATTCAATTGTACCCAGGTTTTAAAATTTTCATTGATCAGTAAATAATAAAATGCTCTTTGGACAGCTGACAGGGAATTAACAGGTTTTTACTTTGCCAAATAAAAACACACAGCACCTACAACATAGACACCATTTAAAGTCTACTTTAGCTATCCACATATATTTGGCAATATAACTTTTTTTTTTTTCACTGACCTCTGACTAGTGTCCCAAGCAAACCCTGTGCAATGGTGGAATATATTGTTGTCTAAGCCAAGAGCCCTTGATCTTAGCTACCAGGGGCCACAAGCATACTGTGTGACTGAGCCAAGCAAATGTTTTAACTTATCAAGTCTTTAATTTCCCTGTCAATAATAGGAGTGCAGTTTGACTAAATGATATTAAAGCTTTTTTTCCAGATCTACAGCTGTCTGGTCTCTCTGTAACAAGCAATTTCTGTATATTTTGCTTCAAGTTATCTTGCTTCACTTTCATCTTGTTCTTTGTAGATTTATTCACGTTGGATCAAGATGCTCAATTCTATTCCCTAATGTTTGTTTCCTCTGGGAGTTTTCAGATAGGACTTTAAGAAAGTATCTGATTCACATGTAAAGGGTCACTTCTCTGCCATGAGAGACACTTCTCAGAATACACATCAACAGAAGACATCTTTTTCCATTTTCTATGTGGAATTTTTGTATATATTTTGGAGACGTGATGGCGGGAGGAATTCTTTTAAAACACACACACACAGAGAGAGAGAGAAAGTGAGAGAGAGAAACTGATTGACATTCAGAAAAAGATTAAGAGTAAAGATGAGATTAAAAGAGCCTGAGAAGGTGCCAGAAGCTGGGAGAAAGAAAAAAGCCTCTTGGAGAGGGTTGGAATGGGGAAATATCAGGAATGAAAAAGGTCAGGAAGAAGGATATATAACAAAAGCTCTAACAACTTGGGAGGAGCACTCCCCACAGTCCTTCCAGCTACTCTTAAAGACCTGGTATTCAGTAGAGTTTTTCTACTTCTTTTTTAAAAAAGATTTATTTATTTATTTATTTATTTATTTATTTATTTATTTGAGAGAGAGCAAGCAGGGGGAGGGGCAGAAGGAGAGGGAGAGAATCTCAAGTGGACTCCGTGCTGTAGGAGCAGCCCAATGCTGGGCTCTATTCCATGACCCTGAGATCATGACCTGAGCTGAAACCAAGAGTCAGAGGCTTTAACGAACTAAGCCATGCAGGTGCCTCAGGTTCTTTCTTCTTATCATTAAATCTCTTGCTAGTCTTTCATTCCTCCATCTGTTCTATTTACAAAATACTGTACATTTTTCAAAGTACTTCATTGATCAATTATACCATTTAATCTTTGCCATTGCCTAGGGGGTTGTGCAGGTGTTATTGGCTCATTGTCAGAGAAGAGCCCAAGGACACACACACTGTAATTGAGATCATTGGGTCTTAACATTTATTACTTATTAGAACCACTTAAGGTGACTGTTAAAAATAGATTTTCCTAGGACTCACTCCCCCCCCCCCCCCGTGGTCCCAAGACTTCTTCCAGTAAAATCCAATCAACTACACTCCCAGCAATTACTACAGATAATTTTTATATACTGGTATATGAACATACATTCTGAGAAATCCTGAACTAGATTCCAATTTCCTGACTTGTCATCTGAACTCTTCTTATTGCCCCATATCCACAAGATGACCAGAGGTGTTTACCTTTAAAGAAAAGTGCTAGGATCTAGTGCTTTCAGAGAGAATTTTGGTATCAATTCACTGTGATTTGTTTTTTCTTTTTTGTACTAGTTTAGTATAATAGAAACTAGATTTGGCCAAGACAAATATTAGTTAGAGCACTGAAATCTCCATAGATGCATAGGTTTAAACTCTAGCCTTTTTGACCATCCCATTGTAAGGAAATTCCATACTCATTATAAGATCCTACTGATTCCTTTCCATTCTACTATTAATCTGCTTCCTGTTTTCATTAACCCTGAAAGACCGTGGGCAAAGTTCCATTGCTGCTCAAGATTAACTACCTCACATAATAGAGAAATAGCTACAACATTCCCATCAAAGTTTTAAGTGGTGTCAGAATGTGTCTAACAATCCAAACACAAATATTTCTGGTTGAAGTGTTGGGGCCAGAGGAGCTTGAGAAGGTGTGGAGAATTAAATGATCAATGTTAGCAAATATCTTGTAAGCATGAAAAGAAATTAAGAAACTGTGATGATGCTATGAATCTGTGCTAGATATGCAGGAAAATTTGTAGTATTAGAGAATGATGAGTTGAAATTTGTCAACTGGCTTATCACCTGCCATTACTTAATAAATAAGTTACAGGAAGAAATCAACAAACTCTCTTCCAGAGTTCACAAACAAGCATCCTCTGACATAATCTACAGGCGGGTGTTGTTTGGCCTCACAGTTTTTTACGACTATGGGAAAATATTTGAAAATAAGAAAATTTCACAAAACAGTTAACAAAGAAGGAAATTAACAATCTTATTTTCAGGTTTTCTGGTAACTCCAGGCTTCATATTCCCTCATGGCAGCATTTAGTTAAACCTCAGTAATACATACCCCTCTAAATTGTGGAATGTTCTCTCTTCTACGAACATATGTGTGCTTATACCCTTCCTGAATCTCTCATTCACTTCTTTGTCCAACCTCTGTGAGTACTGGGGTTAATTCCTTCACTTATTTCATAGAGTTTGTAGGATTTCATATAAACATTAAATGTGCAATGTTCAAATATATTACCATGTTTGTGTTGATGCGATGGATTTTGAAAGGACAGGGTTCTGGAGAAGTTTCCTACAATTGGTTAGGCTTGCTAGCTCAATCTCAGAATTTTAGAGCCATATTCCAGTCACAAATTTTTTCATTTTTCATAAATAAGAATGCTTCTATTGAAATATAGCTATAAATAACTAACTTTGCATGGATTACTACCTTTTTCATAGTTGTAGGAAAGCATAAAACTTAGAAAATTAGGGATCCCTGGGTGGTGCAGCGGTTTGGCGCCTGCCTTTGGCCCAGGGCGTGATCCTGGAGACCCGGGATCGAATCCCACGTCGGGCTCCCGGTGCATGGAGCCTGCTTCTCCCTCTGCCTGTGTCTCTGCCTCTCTCTCTCTCTCTCTCTCTCTGTGACTATCATAAATAAATAAAAATTTTTAAAAAATCTTAAAAAAAAAACTTAGAAAATGAGTTAAAAAACTTAGAAACTACAAGTCATACAATGTGGTTAAAATTCTACTGTATTTTTGTTTCCTACCATCTCTTTACAATTTATTTGGTGAAAAAAAACTTCCTGCCTTTAAGAAAATATTGAAGGCCCACAGCTTTTTTGCTCATTCTTAAGGGAACAATCCAGTGGACAACTAAGTTTGCAGCATTATCAATTCAAAATTGGAATACACAATCCAAAATAATAAAGTTCTCTCCTACAGCTCATGTCAGTGTGGGATGGAATTCTATCCAGTGGGTTCTTTATAATTTCTCTGTTTTTTTTTTTTTTTTTGCTTTCCTGTCCCCTCTCCAGTCTCTTTCTGACCACTCTATGTTAGGAACAGAGTGAAGAAGGTGTGAGAAAGTTAAATGAAAGGTATTACTTGACCTAACACCATAAGTTGTGCCCTGAGCCTGCAGAATGGTGCATTTTTATGGGTTCATCAAAGGTGTGCTCTTGGGCCTCTTCCCCTTTGCAGCTCTTTGGTTCCTAAGAATGGATCCTCCTCCTAGAGGAATCCACTGGTTGCTCCTTCCAAAGCACTGGTAATCCTCTGTTAACCCAGAGTTTTAGATACTAAAGAGCCCAACTCTCTTCATAGCACTGTGGAATAGGACTCAAAACAGTTCTAAGATAGATTTGCATAACAGACCACACAAGCTTTGCCCCTTAGGGGTGAAGAAATTGGGAATGGGATTCAAAAGGAGTATTTTGCAAAGACAGTCTCCTGTAAAATGGTATCTATGTACTTATCTCCACACTTTTATTCTTTTCATGTTCCAGAGTGAGAAAAGAGATTCAAGTGTCCACAGAACAGGTTTTAGATATTTTATATGAAAAATTGTATATGATTATTTGTCTCACAACTTTGTGATATCACATACATTAGTAACTGAATAAAACTTTAATGTTCACATATGCAGATATTTTGTGCCAATCTTTCCTTTGAAACAATTAAAGACTTCAATGTGTGTATTCTCAAAGTTTAAAGTAATTATGCTATAAACCAATATTATAATTAGAACAATAAAAGTCTCCATATGTTTAGAAATTAAGACATTTCCTTATAAATAAGCTATGGATCATCGAGAAGAAATAATGATGAAAATTAGAAAATATGTTGAATATGAAGAGAAATAAAATATTTTATACCAAAATTGGTATGATGGAGCTAACTCAGTGATTAGAGGGAACTCTATTGTCTTAAAAGTACACACTAGAAAGGAAGAAATAAAAAGACAAAATAAACCCAAATGAAGTAGGTGGAAGAAAATAAGAAAAGTAATAGTGAAAATTAACGAATTACAAAAGAAACATAAAATGCAAAGAATTATATGTATATAAAATAAGATTGCTAAACTTCTGCCAATATTAATCAGGAAAAAGAAAAGAAGAAACAAACAAAAATGAAAAAGAACACATGACTATAGATGCTGCTAAAAGTTTAAGTAGGTGTGATGAGAAGCTTTGTCAATTTTTGAAATTTATATAAAATCAATAAATTTCTAAAAAATATAGCCTCTCAAAACTATATGTTTATACAATATAAATGTATGTGTGTGTGAGAGAGAGAGAGAGAGATAAAAAGAGAGATTGAGCAGCAGGAGGGGCAGAGGGAGAGGCAGATAATCTCCAGAAGACTTTCTGCTGTGTGTGGAGCCTACTCTGGGGTTCCATCTCACAACCCTGATGTCATGACCTGAGTTGAAATCAAGAGTCAGGTGCTTAACCAACTGAGCCACCCAGGGGCACCCAATAATGTTACTTTTATAAAACATTGTACCAAATATGCTAGCTAGTACTGTAAAATAAGAAAAATAAATATTACAATGATTGGATAAAAAAATAAAAACTTAGTATTTGGACATATTATGTTATGATTGTAAAAATAGAAAATCTATAAGAATTTACTGATAAATTATTAGAATTAAAGACCTAAGGTTTCTTGATATAGAATTTACATAAATTAATTGTATTTCTATCTATGCAATAGCTATTTGAAAAAGAAAATGTATCAAAATACAATTTAGAAAAACATCAAAAAAGAACACCAAGTGCATGTAAATAATTCTAATAAAGGATATCCATAATTCCTTTTCCCTTAATATAGGCATAATTTGTAAGAGAAGAAGAATAAAATTGATTGAATGAAATTAAAGATTAAAGAAATACTTAAAAGTTAGAAAAGTATACCATGTTCATTGAATTGGGCAACACAGCACTTAAATGATGTTAATTTTGTCCAAATAGACCTAAGATTCAATATAATTCTGATTAAGATCCTAATAAATTTTATTGTAGAATATAAGAAGCTGATTATAATTTTTTGTGGAAATGCATAAAGTCAAGAAAATCTTGAAAATAAGTCTTAAAGAAGAAAAATAAAGAAGGAGAACTTGTTCTATCAATTTTCAAGTCCCATAATAAAGATATAGTAATTAAAACTGTCAAATTGGTGTATGGTAGAAATATCAAGAATGGTAGCATTGATGCCACATAGATCAGTGGATAGACTTAAGAGCTCTTAAACAGACCTATAGATATATGGATATTTGATATAAAACAAAGATGGTACACATAGGGGAATATCTATATAACCTTATTTTAGGAAAATACACAAAAAATACTATAAATGAAGGACATATATTCTGTTGCACTAAAATTAATTATTATGTTTATCAAAAGAAATAACAGCAAAAGTGAAAAGATAGCCACAAAATGGGACAAGTTATTTGACATGGGTATAAATGACCAAAAAAAGATGCATGTCGAGTATGCAGAAAAACTACAAATCAGTAAGGAAAATGAAAACAACGAATTCAATCCCAAAACAAAAACAAAAATAATTTAGTCTTAAATAGGTACTTCATGTTTGAAAAAAATAGAAATACATGTATGCTCATAGCACATTTTTTAGAATAGACAAAAATTAGTGACAGTTCAAATGTCTATGAATTACAAAATTAGCAAGTAGATAATGGTTTAATTAACCATATGCAGCCCCAACAATGAACATACTGTAGCTATAATCAATTTTTAAAAATCTCAAAATATGACGTTGAACAAAACAAAAAATACTACAATATATTGCAATTTACATAAAGTTAAGAACATTCAAATTCAAATTCTATAATATTCAGATGTATACATAAACAGTAAAGCTATAAAGAAAGGCTAGAGGGCAGCCCAGGTGGCTTAGTGGTTTAGTGCTGCCTTCAGCCCAGAGTATGATCCTGGGGACTCGGGATTGAGTCCCACGTGGGGCTCCCTGCATGGAGCCTGCTTCTCTCTCTGCCTGTGTCTCTGCCTCTCTCTCTCTCATGAATAAATAAAATCTTTTTTTTTTTAAGAATGGCTAGAAACTATTACTATAAATAAGATTAGTATCTACCCTTTAGAGCAGTAGGAGAGGCATGTAATTCATAGAATATTCTCTAGAAGTTTCTGCACTGCTAAGAATATTCTATGTCTTAATCTGGTCATAATTACACCACGTTCTGGCTAATATCTATCATGATATGTATATTTTTGCACTTTTCCATCTATATTACCCTTTTATAATTATACCAAGAGTTGGGAGGTATGAATAAAATACAGAACCTGAATTTAAGAAACTTAAAATTGAAGCTGGGATCTATTAAAAAGAAAATAAGCTGTCTTATTGGGTAGATGATAAGACTCCTTAAGGTTTTAAGAGTAATTAATATATAATAGAAGCTTAATATATTTAATCAGAAAACCTTAAGAAACACCAAGAAAATAAAAACTATGGAGAGAAATGTCAGTAGCCCTCTGAAGCATTTGATAACAAAAGTGATCTCTTTTTAACAAATCTCTATTGTTGTTATTCATACAATATGTGGAGTTTCCATACACACACACACACACACACACACACAGCCCTCACCACAACTCCCCACCACATTTTTAGTACAAATCTCATAAGAATAAGGAAGATATTGTAGCTTTTTCTTAACACTGTATACCTTTAAGCTTTCATTTAAATGTTGTCAATTTCCTCTCAATCTCATTCTGTTTATCTCTCAAATTTTAGGTTTTCATTCTACTGTACTTTTTGAGATCAGAAGCTTTCCATGTAAGACTTGCCTACGCTCAGGTTTGGCTCCTTGTTTTGAGCTAGCTTTCTGCTGGATGTCACTACTTAGAATTACTTTAGCACTCAGAGGCATTCATTCTTTTTAATTTGATATGCATGAATTGACATGTAAGTCTTGTTCTACAAGACTAAATGCTGGCCTGAGACCCATTCCTAGCAATGCACCTCAAGATCTCTGGTCTTTGACAGGTGCTCTTCGAGGCTGGAATCTGTTTTATGATGTTCACATCAAAGCTTGCTTGCTATGCTTCTTGGTGTTCAAGACAGACTGTCATGAGCTGGAACAATGTTTAATTCTCCTGAAGACTTTAATTTCATTTAAATTCAACTTTCTCCAATCTCCATCTAATTCAGGATAAGAGAAATATTATTTAAAAACATTTGTAGTCATTCTAAGTATGGATAAAATATTTATTAAAAGTACTTAAGAGTAGGGGTGCCTGGGTGGCTCAGTCAGTTAAGTGTCTGTCCTCAGCTCAGGTCATGATCTTAGGGTCCTGGGATGGAGCCTCATGTTGGACTTCCCACTCAACAGGGAGTCTGCTTGAGTTTCTCTCCCTTTGGCCCTCCCCTGGATTGTGCTCTCTCTGGCTAACTCTCTCTCTCAAATAAAAAATAAAATAAAATACTTAGGAGCAAAGCCAAGTGTTTGTTTCCTATTGAATTATTTCATTATGGAAACACATGTGACTTTATGATTTAATAACAGTAATACCATATTTACACATTAATTAAGAGTTTACAAAGTACTTTTATATACATGATCTCTACAAAATCCTAAAATGCAGATAAACTGGTATATGTTAACTATTTTCAATTTATTAATAGGGTTTTACATATTTAAGTGAGTTTAACCAAATATATAAATGGATTAAATGTTAAACAGTCTCTAAGGTGATTGCTAAATTTTCTTATTAATAAATAGAATTATATCTTTTGTAAATTGAACACAAATGCTTAATAAATAGATTTTTCATTCTATGAGTTAAAAAAATGGTTGAATATATACTTCCAAAACTGAATTTTCTATAAAACATGTTCTGCATGTTTTATACAAAATGTGTACTTAGAGACATTTAAAAAAGGCTTACATTCACCAACTTGAAAGTACACTTACAGAACACGTTAAATATTAGTATCATGAGTAAGATAATATTACATTCTTTGGATTGATAAAGGAAATAAATCATTAATTTTATGCCATTACTCGGTATAGCCCTAGTACATAGTAGGGATTCAGTTATTGTCTGTTAAGTGAATTAAAAGTACTCATTAAGTTTTAATTGTGTGGTTTAAGAATAGCATACATAGAAATTCTAAGGATAGGATAGTCATTGTAGACAGAACTAATAAGTAAGGCTTCATGCAGATGGCACAACTTCAGCTGAACTTTAAAAAAATTATTCATGTTCTCTAAGATTTTTATTAAATTTTATAAAAATGAGGAAAAACATGAGCAAAACCTCAGAGTAGAAAAAAAATGCCATATTTAAGAGATGGCAAAGGAACCAGCTTATCTGTTGGAAACAATGGGAAGGTTGTGTGTGTAGATTCAGGTTATAAATAAAACTTAGTTTTTTTTTTCTAAAATACAGAAATTCATTTTTCAATATTTAATAATCTCTGGGCTTGAAAGTCACTCAGCAAATTGTAAGTATTGTGGTAGCCAATCTCCAAGATGGCCTCCAATGATCCTTGCTTCTTGGTATTCAAGCATTTGGGTGGAACATTCTCACACTTAATTAAGGCTGATTTGTTTGACTCACAGAATACAGTGAAAGGGGTGTTGTGTGATTTCCAAGGCCTAGGCAGTAAAAAACATTATGGCTTCTACCTCAGTCTCTCAGATTGCTTTCTCTGGAGGAAGCCAGCCATCGCGTGGTGAGAACAATCAGGCAACCCTGTGGAGAGACCTAGTGGAGTAAAACTGACAGCCAGCACCAACTTGCCAGCAGTGTGAATGAGCCATCTCATAAATGGATCTTCCAGACCCATCACACCCTGAGCTGATTGCTGCCCCAGCTGCAATCTCTACAGACTGCTATCTTCTTAGAGATTCAAAGCCAGAATTGCTCCAAGCTGCTCTCAAGTTACTTCCCCCCCAAAATTAGGAGAGATAATAAACAACTGTCTACAGACATGTGTTTAGGCATGATTTGTTGTGCAGCAATGTATGGCTAATATTAAGTGCCATCATTCAAATTTGTAATACATTCAAGTTTTTTGTGGAAATTTAATATTCAGCTCAGAAAGAACACCTTGTATCAAGGGAATTTTTCTAGAGGTCAGGGTAAATTATTTTCTCTCAAACTCTATCCACAGTACATGTTTAATTCATACTGACTGAATTTATTTAATTGATCCATTATTTACTTGTTCCATAAAGATAGAATGTCTTTAAGATTATATCTCTTGCCTCTTCCTATTACATGCTTCAAGTACAGAGGTTTAATTTGCTGATGAAGACTGGTGCAGATAGAACTAGAATATTGCTTTATCACCTTGTTTGTAGTACTAGAATAATTATAATAGCATTACATTTTATAAGCAACATAGTTTTTTCTATAGTTCTATTACCAACATAGATACTTTAAAAGTTATACATTGTAATTAATAGAAGATATAATGTTATTTTCCTTGAAAATACATTTTTCTAATGAATTTGGCTTAGTCTTCATTTGCATTTCTTGATGTGCTTACATGACAATTACTGGTAACTATATTTGCGCATTTATATCTCTGAATATTGGTAAAATAATTAGTAATTTTTTCATCTAGTGAAACATCAGAAATTTTAAGGTGGAATTATTTTCACTTTTATTCACATATTGGAAAATTAAGTTAGAGACACAAATGATATTACAGAAGCAAATTTGAGAAGGATTAAATACAGTGTCAGATATTGTTTTCTCAGATTAAATAGTAAATCATTCCAACTCCTTTTTCTTCTACTGGAATCCAATTTCCATCTTTATTCACATTAGTTCTTCTTTGGCAGTTTTGCTCCTACTTGTTTAAAATGCAGAGATCAAAATTGAATTCATGTTAAAATAAGAATCTGACCAGTATTAAGCAAATAGCTATTGTTACTTCTCAGTTATATAACAAGATCTATCACTATAGTTCCATTTGCAAGTATAATTTTAAGATAAAATATTATATTAATTCATTATTTTTTACTTAGAGTTTCCTTTGGCTTTATATCTTTACCTGATGTACTTAGTTTTATACTACTCTACTAAACTAGTATACTCTTTACTTTGCTCTTTTATTGTTCACTTGATATTTATTGCGACTGAACTTTATCTTATAAATAAACAATAATTTATCTAATTATATTAATATTGTTAATTTCCTTATTACCCGAAATGTTAAAAAGTGTTCAACATACTATCCTTTAAAAACTTAATTTGGATTTTTTTTTAAAGATTTTATTTATTTATTCATGAGAGACAGAGAGAGAGGCAGAGATGTAGGCAGAGGGAGAAGCAGGCTCCCTGTGGGGAGCCCAGGACCCTGTGATCATGACCTGAGCCAAAGGCAGATGCTCAACCATTGAGCTGCTCAGGTGTCCCTGGATTTTGTTTTCAATGTAAAGATTGGATTCATTTGAAATGCTGTGCTACGTTATTTTCATAAATTGATTCTTGTCTTTACTGCCTTATATTTCACCTAATTTGTTGATGATGATGTCATATGAGACAACAATCAAAAGCTTTCCTAAAGTCTAAATTTATTGCTGTAGGTCTCTAGGTAAGTCTAATATTTAAGACATTCAATGATTATTAATCATCTATTCAGCCTTTACTTTCTGCTGTAGTATCAGTTCCTAAAACAATGCCAGGGAGCTCTAAGCTTATTTGACTTTGTTTTTAAAAGAACTTGGGAATAATGTATGCTGGTATGAGGAGAAAAAGGAAGAATAGAAAATAGGGCTGACTTTCTGCTATATGGAAAAACTATAATTTGGTGCATTACAAGCTACTTTAAGGGTGACCTTAAAAGATTTTTGCCTGGAACAGTATTTCCAGGGCACATATTGAGTACAATTGGTGGTACTTGAGATAATTTAGGGAATGAATGTCAGGGAGTTAAATAACTTGGACTTGAATTTCTATTATACTTTTGGTTATCTCAGTGTATGTTTTGTGTTCTTATGTCTTTGTTATAGTCTAACATTCACTAATTTTAGGCCTTTCAACATAGACCCTGCAGGATCAAGCATGAGGCCACCATAGTATCTATGTGGAATATGATTTTTTATAGTTTTTATTTTTCTGGTTACTTTAATAACTAGAGATCTTACTCTTCTTTTGTGAAACTAATAGAATATTTTTTAACAACTGGATTAAATTTTAAGCAATTTAACTTTTTAAGAAAAAAATAAGGACTAACAGAGTGAAGGATACATAAAGGAAAGGGTAAAGGATATGAAAAAATTCACAAAAGTGGTACAGGAGTGGACAAAATTTTGGACACACTTTCCTAGAGGTTAAACATCAGGAGTCTACTCTAGCCAACTTTGGTATTTCCTTTGCCAATTCTTTTTTCCTTGCTAATGGGTTGTTAAAATGAACAAGCAGTCTGAGGACACTTTGGTAGTTGGTAAGTGACTCTTCTGAACTTAGCAAATACATTTTACCTCAACCTTTGTCACCAGGAGAATATGAAGAATAATGATTTCAAATGTTACAGAAGTCTCATTGGAGGTAAGAAAAAATGCCAACAACACAGAAAATGTCCCACAAATTATCCCCAGATTTTGAAGTGACCCTATATCAGGAAAAATATCACAAATCCAAATTTATCCACTATTCAACACTACAGAGGTCACATAAAAGCAGAGATGAGTTTACAACTAGTAATAAAATGTAAGAAATAATGATTTACCATTAAATGGGGGAAAATTTATTTCAATGTGAAGTTTCAATAATGAGTCATATGTTCACTATAAATTCAACCCAAGCTTTTTACTCTCTATTCGTACCCAGTGGTAATTTTATTTAAAATGATAGAATAATTGCAATATTTTGAACATTCTGGCTATTCAGGAAAAATTAACTTGTACTTATCATTTAATTAACATTTAATATGGGCCTAATAGCTGAAGATACACAGATAAATGTTAATGCTATTTACTAGAATTGCTTGAAAATTGATCAAGTACTGTGCTAACAGTTGAAGATACACAGATAAATGTTAATGCTATTTACTAGAATTGCTTGAAAATTGATCATTCTGGCATATTTTATATAATGATTCTAAACTAATAACCATGTTTATACAGAGCATCATATTTCTTGGGCATATTCAGTAAAAGAAACCAAGTAAATATTGATAATAATGTGAGATTATATCTGTTGGTTTTCCCTTATTAATATCTGTAATTTTGTCAGAAAAGTAAATTTAATTGTTCCGGCATGAATTTGTCATAAAAACAAAAACAAAAAAAAAACAGTTTACAACAGTTGGCAAATGTCAACTGTGATTTTTTTTAACTTTTTTTTTTTTAAAAAAGATTTTATTTATTTATTCATGAGAGACAGAGAGAGGCAGAGACACAGGCAGAGGGAGAAGCAGGCCCCAGGCAGGGAGCCTGATGCAAGACTCAATCCCTGGTCTCCAGGATCATGCCCTGGGCTGAAGGCAGGCACTAAACCACTGAGCCACCCAGGTTGCCCTGTCAACTGCAATCTAATGGTAACCTTCACACTTAGAAAATACTTTATTGCTCACCAGTGCTGATATCTCAGATTTAAGTAATTATATACTGCATTGATACTCTTGTTCTGTAGGGTCTATTTGTTCTGATAATCTTTCCTTCCATATTTGTGAAGCAAACAATTTGTAAGCCACTCTTCTGTCTGTAACAATTTTCTATAGAACAAATGTATGATTATCCTCTTCTCAGTAAATGCTTTGTGATAATTGTGATTTAGCAAATCTGGTTCTCAGTCTAGTAAACAGGATTAAATAAAATAAAGAAATCATTTTCTATAACTCAGGTGTCACCTGGATGTCACCACCCTTTAATAAAAAAACACATTCAGACTGGACTTATTCTCTGCTCTGGGTACATGCCCAATGTCCCAGGTTTCTGCAAATCCTATGCACAAGGGGGAGGATTAAGTTCTCCTGCTTCCACCTTCCTTTACTACTTCCTGCATCCATCAAATCTGGTACTCCTTTTGGTTTCTTGTGACCTTTTTTTAACTCCACTTTTTAAAGTCCTTTTCATGCATTTCCTGAAAGATCCACTTAAAGTCTTTGTGGATAATTGCAGAATTTTTGCATAGTAGCTGATGTTACCGAATGACCAGGTTTTATGTAAGAAGGATGCAAAGTTAAGAGTGAGTTTTAGACATCTCCAGTCTGAAAAGTCCTTTGAACACTTCACCTTCTTTCTTTGCCTGTTCTCCCTCCTCTTTCCCCATCTCTTTGTCTTACTCTTAGGGGTAAAACATTGAGTCCATTTTTGGGGGCAGAGCAATTCAGCTCTCTCCAGACCTTTCTCTTACATCTGTTATAGTCCTGAACATCCTTTTGAATTTCCAAAATCACCTCTTGTGAAGGTATACCCTACAATTTGATTGTAGATAAGAACAAATTTTCCATCATAGTTTTTGTCTTTGCATTTGGGAAAGGATCTTGGAGTGGTTCATTCCCCAAGTTAAAATTGGGCAATATCATGCAATGGGGTACTACTTTTAAATAATGTGGTAAATTTGAGTTAATTGAGAAGTAAAAGTATACAATTTACTTCTTGTTCCCCTTTACTTTATGTATGGATTTTTTTCTTCTGCTGTCAGCAGAGCAGACACTTCCCAACAGGCTTTGAGAGCATATTCTGGAAATGTGTCTGTTGCCTACTATTAAATACAAAAATCTGTTGCAATGTTTAGTGTAGGCTCCTTCTTTTTCCAAAGGCTGCATCTGTCCCACAACATGCAGAGTTATTTTTAAATGTGTTAGATTTAATTAACCCACTACAAGTGACTCCTTTGATGATGTCCTAATGGAATGTTCAAAATCTTTTTAATTTGGAAAATATACCATATAAAACCTAGACTCTGAAATCGGAAAGTGGACACTTTGACTACTTTTCAGTTCTTGTATAAATACATGATGAGTTCCTACTGGGCATGTGGTTCAGAGCAGTTTTTCCATCTTCCATCTTCCATGTGGAGAAACTGTGGGGAAACAAATTCAGAGGAAGAAAAGATATGCTTTTGTTCTAGCACTCGGAATTGGCATATGCTGGAACAAAAAGGGCTCTAAGTTCCCTTCTCTGTCGTTGCTTGCTTGCTTGTTTCTAATTAAAAAGTATGAGTCATAGGGTTTGAAGAGTATCCTTTACTTTGTATTGCAATGGATAAGACAGGATTTCAAATTTTGGCTGTTTTGTGATGCTATGTGACACCTTCTGCCAAATTAACAAAATTGTACTGTTATTGATATACTCTGATCCACAGGGAAGTGGTCCTCAAACTTTTTGAAGAGAAATATCTCATTTACATGGAAAAATTGCACACTCTCTTCCCACTAGGATAATATTTGCACCCACTAGTTAAAGAAATAGAATGCCACTAAATATTAAGCAATTATTTAAAATTTGCATTTTATTAATAATAATAGAGAATATATATATTAAAATGGTAGCATATATATGTGATCATTTTTTTCAATACATAGAAAATATTTAGTGTGAGTAGATATTTTAAAAATTTTTATTTTATCTTAATTCCAGTATAGTTTACAGGGAGTGTTATGTAAGTTTCAGGTGTACAATTTAGTGATTCAATACCCACATACATCGTCTAGCACTCAAGTGTGAACACAGACGTAGTGATCCTTGGTAGAAACTCTGCAGATTCCAACAGTGTCATGCTCAGAGCATAGCAACAATCATGTGCCTATTGACTACAACATGAAAAACCTCTTTATTCTACTACATGAAACCAACTGCCCAGTTCTCTTTTTTTCTATCCTATAATCTTCCTGTTCTGCTACTATAGTCAGGTTCTTGAAAGAAATTGTATAACGAGAGTAGAAAATGAGAATAATGAAAAATAATTTATAAAATCTGGCAAAATGGTTGTGAAAGTTAGGACATAATAGGGAAAATTAGGTTATGGTTTAGGGAGGAGCCTAAGGTTTTCCAAACTTTCCTAGCTCAAACCTGCTGACTGTGTGGAACATGGCCCTGTAAGCAGTTAGTCAACTATTCAGGGGCAGTGTTAAGTCGGAAACATAATTTATCTGACATAATGGTAGAACTCTAAAAGGTACTTCCTTTCATTGAGTTTTCAATTGGGATAAATTCAGGCATATCCCAAGTATTAACTGCACCTCTCACCCTTTGATGTGTAACAATTGTTTGATCTCTACGGAAACTGTATAGGGTAGGCTTCCATGCACATATTGAAAATTGAGGCTAAAGAGGTTAACCAATTTGCAGAAAGTCACAAAGCTGGGCAATGCTGGGGCTCATATTGTACAACACACCCCAGAACCCCGCTGTTATTACTACCAGCCCTATGTTGTCCCTTGCTTTATAACCCTGCTAAGATATTATTTTCCTTTATTTGGTGTCTTTTCTTACATTCACAGGGCATACTGGATATATATCTTAAAAAATAATTTGACGTAAATAAAATTAAGAGAGCAAAATAGTTTTTTGATGTGACCAAGGTAATGAGTGATTTTTACTAAGTGAGACCGAACAATAATATATTTACCATAACACTGTGGCTTTATTACTAAGCAAGAAAAGAAACATTTATTTCTACAACATTGCCCTAAATCCAGGACAAGTAACAAATAAAGTGAAAAAGACAGTAAAAAAGGTCATACCTTCAAAAGCCATTCACAAATTTTCTGAATCATTTGATATTACAATAAAAGTTGAATTTCTTCCTTTTTAATTTTTATAGTAAAACTGTTTCATATGAATGTTCTAGTAGTCTTAGATAAGATAAAATAAAACTTTGAACTAAGAGATTTTGTTTTGATTTGATTTATTTAATAATCTCTGATGGATAAGGTGGTTTGGTCAGCCAAAAACAGAAGTACTACTGATGATCACTGTTTTTTTTCTTGTAATATTTTACATACCTTAATTAGTTTTACATTTATTTTCATAATAATTAGCAATAAGATAAGTGAAAAATATTTTACTCTAAAATCATTAAAGTACTAAAGTAGCGGCATAGCAATACCGCCACTGCAAATGTGGTCTTATAGTTCTAAAACTCTAGCCAATGTTGAGGAAAAGAACGTGAAAGAGGGATTAAAACATCTAAGTTTAAGTGAGGTTCTAGGGGTACCTGGGTAACTTAATCAGTCAAGCATCTACCTTTGACTCAGGTCATGATCCTGGGATCAAGTCCTGTGTCAGTCAGTGCCTGCTCAGTGGAGAGTCTGCTCCTCCTTCTCCCTCCACCTCTCCCCCTGCTTGTGATTTCACACTCTTTCTCTCAAATAAATAAAATCTTAAAAAAATAGTAAACATTTAGAAAAAAGTAAACAAAGCTCTAATACCTCCTAACTCTGCATCTTGACAAGTCACAATCAGTTGATAGGACCTCAGTTTCTTTATCTATAAAGTGCAGATAACAATTTTGTCTGTTCAATTGTTTCACAAAATTGTTGTTAAAAATCAACTGATATGGGATCCCTGGGTGGCGCAGCGGTTTAGCACCTGCCTTTGGCCCAGGACGCGATCCTGGAGACCCGGGATCGAATCCCACGTCGGGCTCCCAGTGCATGGAGCCTGCTTCTCCCTCTGCCTATGTCTCTGCCTCTCTCTCTCTCTCTGTGTGACTATCATAAATAAATTAAAATTTTAAAAAAATCCACTGATATAATTGAAAGTAATTATTGTTATATGAGTTTGTATTCTTGGGATATCTATCATTTACAGGTTTGTTTTGTTTTCTTTTGTTTGTCCCTTTTAGAAACTCTCTCCAGGGCAAGAAAAGATTGTCTTTGATTTTTCAGAAAAGAGAAATAGCTCTTTTATTATTTTACTCTACTCCTTTATAACTAAAGGCACAGTCTCAGCTAGAGAGTTTCTCTTTCCATTTAGAGAAGACAAAATAAAAGTAGATGAAATGATTAATAAGATATCTCAAATTTAGCCAAATGCCATTTTCTGGTTTCAAATGCAATACTGTAGAGTATTTTTGGAAACACATTTGTCACTAATTGGAAGTAGACATGAGTGTACACCTACACACACACCAGTGAGACGGAGTTGACTACCTTATTTGCTATGGGCTCTATTCATTCATGTAGGAATTAATCCAACCTATACAAAATATTTCTTCTTACACTTACTCTTCTATGTTGAAAAGAAAATTCCAAAATAAAATATTCTCCATGCCTACTTCCAAGTTAGTCTTTCACATTTCCCTCCAGTTCTGGGTAGACCGATGCCCTAAAGGGGAATACATTCAGTCCAGGTAACATTATCAGACTGCAAATGAATGTAGCCATTGTTACCTTGTGAAATATGGAATTCCCTTTTGGGTTCAGATTTATCCCAGGTAACAAGTTAGAACTCCATAAAGCCACTGTATATAACTACTAAAGCCTAAGTTTCTACTTGGTATATAAGAGTACAACTTATACTTTATTATTTGCCATAAGATAGACTTACATTGTAACTTAATCTTAGAGGTAATTCAACTTCATTGCTGAAGTGAAGTTGTTCAACAGAGGACACTTTTCATAAAAGGGAAACTGAGATCAAGAGAGGTAGAGTGACTCACACCACTTTGCAGTTAGCTGAAGTCAGAATTGCCAGGTTTGGGTTTTGCTTCCATCTCCTGTCACATCACTTCATGGGTCTAAGTTACAGTTCCAAAAAACATGATCTATGAGAAGACAGTGTCTAGGAGATCTTATCCTCCAAAGAAACCTCTCAGGAGAGCCTAGAGTTAAGACCCAAGATCTTAAGTGGCTACATTCGAAGTTCAGAGAAAAGCTGGAGGTGCCATTAGAGAGAGAATAAGATTGCATGCTCCTCGATAATCGCTACCCCTCCATGGAGCCCAGGGAAAGGACAGGGCAGTTCTGTTCCTCCCGGGACTGAGGACCCTCCAAATCCAACCCCCTCCTGAAGTCAGGAGATGGGCCCAAGAGACTTTCCTGTAAAGTCTACTGGTGTCTACAAGAACGTTTGAAGCCTAAACATCTTGTTTCTTTGGAAGATGTTTGTTTGAGCTGCCAAACCACAATTCTCTCTGGCCTGAGAGTACAGCCCAGTGGGAGGGATCATGGGACAACTGCCTAAAAGCCCAAGAGTACGGCCAGGTTATTCCTTTTCCTTCTTACTCCCACCCCTATAAATATTAAAATCCAACCTTTGTCTTTTTATGCCTCAAGAAGTTGAAACTCCCAAACCCAGTACATGATGAAAAAGTCTGCTTGTACTAAAGTCCATAGTCCCAAATATCTCATTCTTATGGAACATGTTTTTTGTTTGTTTGTTTGTTTAAATCACAGTTACTTTTGTGAAGGGAAATAATTGCACTGCCCTATCGTTTCAAACCTACATCTGGGAGAGTGGAGGAAATTTGCCTTGTATACTTCCATCCATTCCTTAGCCAAAATACCTTGAATTCTCAGGTCCATTTTGCAGATATTGTTGTCATCTATTTAAGAAACTTGCCAATGTGATGCTGTCTTCCTGTTCTCTCCAGAGTGGCCAGGTGGCTGAGACACCTGTCCACACTTGGAGCCTGCCAGGCTTGGCGCTCCCTCCTCGCTTCACAGATGGCTGGCAACCTGAGGAGATTCCTCTTTCGGGCACAGCTTTCTCCCACTTATCTGAATTTTTCCTCACTGTGAGAGATGAGCTTTTCTTCTTCTTTTTCTCCCAAATTCATTCCACCTAGGAAATGTAAGCATTTTCAAAGCTTGTGTGCTTGCTACAGTATTCTGTTAGTCTTAATTGAAAATGTACTTCAAATTTAAAATCCTTTTTTCAAGAGTTGCCACTAGCTCTGATGTTTTCAATTAAAATGAGATTTTCCTCTCCTCGAAATTCCGCTTAGAGGTGTCTAATATCATCAATGCCCCCTTTCAAGCCTCATGTTATATGGTCCCTGTTTTACTTGGCACTATTGACTTTCTTCTTCTATGTGAATATCTTTTCTTCCTTTTCTCCCATGAAACATTTTTCCCCCCTTGATGTAGTCAATTACCAGATTCCTCTTGGAATCTCTTCTTCCAAGAAAGTGATTCTGATTATTTCTGACACATAGAGAAACATCACCTTAACTTGATTTCACTTAACATTGTATAAAACCAGTTGCGCATAGTATTAATAAGCACCATTTTTATGTGGCCTCTTAGCATAATCTTATAATTGTTTCACAGAGGCATAGCTTGAGTATCAGAATAGACTCTTAGTTCCTCTGGGAAAAATATGTTTTTCTATTTTTGCTTAGATCCTGATGAAATAGATGCTTGGGGTACCTGGGTGGCTCAGCTGGTTAAGTGTTTGCCTTTGGCTCAGCCGTTCCCCCTGTTTGTGCTCCTCTCTCTCAACTTAAAAAAAGAAAAAAAAAAGAAAGAAATAGATACTTACTAATTGTTTATTGATGTATACAATGGAATATTACTCAGCTATTAGAAATGACAAACACCCACCATTTGCTTCAACGTGGATGGAACTGGAGGGTATTATGCTGAGTGAAGTAAGCCAGTCGGAGAAGGACAAACATTATATGTTCTCATTCATTTGGGGAGTATAAATAATAGTGAAAGGGAATATAAGGGAAGGGGGAAGAAATGTGTGGGAAATATCAGAAAGGGAGACAGAACGTAAAGACTGCTAACTCTGGGAAACGATCTAGGGGTGTTGGAAGGGGAGGAGGGCGGGGGGTGGGAGTGAATGGGTGACGGGCACTGGGGGTTATTCTGTATGTTAGTAAATTGAACACCAATAAAAAAAAAAAAAAAAAGAGTGAAGTAAATAGTTCATTGGTTAGTGAGCTACTTATAGATTCAAAATAAGATATTATGAAATTTGGGGGTCAGTGCAAATAATAGAAATCATCAAAGACACATCATCACATAATAATTATTTGAATTTGAAAAAAAAATTAACCATATTTAATTGGGTTGGCAATAAACCACAAAGAAAATTTAGCTATCTTAAAAGAGAAAGATCACCATTAGCATAAGACTGTTGATAAGACACTGCTAATCAAAAGGAGTTGGTGTCTTGTCTTTCAGAAGATACTGTTTCGATGGGAATATACCAAGTATTACTCTATTTATTTATGTGTTTGTTTATTTCATTATATTAAATATAAATGTATTTTACTTTTATATCAATTTGTAGTATATTATATATTTATATATTTTTAATATATTTCAATATATATATTTTTGGATGAGTGGGGAAAATTGAAATTTTCAATTGAAACTTCACTAATGATTATTTATTAACAAAGAAGATATTAGGGTGTCACTTGGGGCACCTGGATGACTCAGCGGTTGAGCTTCTGCCTTAGGCTCAGGTCATGGTCCAGGGGTCCTGGGATTGAGTCCCTCATCTGGCTCTCCTCAGGAAGCCTGCTTCTCCCTTTGCCTATGTCTCTGCCTCTCTTTGTGTGTCTCTCATGAGTAGATAAATATTTTTTAAGAAAGATTTTTTAAAATAAGGTGTCATTTGAACAAGATTGTAATACTAGCAATTACTGACAAATTACTGTGAAAACCGTCCCTCTCACCACTTATAATATCCCAATTCATACATTACTATCACATGCAAATTTAAGAAGTGGGTCTATGTTCATTATAAAACTGAGATGCAGGGATCCCTGGGTGGCGCAGTGGTTCGGCGCCTGCCTTTGGCCCAGGGCGCGATCCTGGAGACCCGGGATCGAATCCCACGTAGGGCTCCCGGTGCATGGAGCCTGCTTCTCCCTCTGCCTATGTCTCTCTCTCTCTCTCTCTCTCTCTCTCTCTCTGTGACTATCATAAATAAATTAAAAAAAAAAAAACTGAGATGCATAGGGGGTAAGCATCCACAAGTGATAACTGAACAACTAACAGTTACTTTATTTCAATAAAAAAAGCTATATAAAGTTTTCAAAAGCTTGAGGAAGTGGGAATGTATAGGAAGTGGCATTGTATGAAAACAACATGAATTAGTGGGAATAATACATTCTAAGCTATTGAAATATAAAATTATCTACTTTACCTTTAATCCCACAGATTAATTGATCTCAGTTATGAAATTATTACTAAGAATGGTACTTTGAGGGTTATAAGACCATTTACTAATTAGCATTTTGTGTATACCCCATATATTTCTAAAGAAATCACCCTTTTGTTTCCTTAGAGAGCTTAAAACTTTCTTCTGAAATTTTGTTTATGGTTAAAACTCACAAAGTAAATATTTATTCCCATAGTTCAAAGGGAAACTTCAGCATTGTCTCTGTCAGGAGTGTACTCCACATGCCTAATAGAATCAGAGAAAAAAAAAAGATTATTCTATATTATATAATATAGAGTTCTCTTTTGGGACTTAAAGCACCTTTTTTAGTAATTGGTGTTATGATCTTTTGAAACTACCTTAAACTCATACACTTTCTAAGCTATAAAATGTAGGGATTCTCTTAAAATAGGATATTTACAAGTTCTTTTGAGGCCTAGAATTCTAAGTTATTGTCATTCAGTATTTGTGCTATTTAGAGAAGCCAAGATCTGTCCTGTCTAGTAGTAGTTTTCCAGTGGACTTTAGATGCAGACCTGGTAGGAGAAAATAAAATGGACAGATAGTTTCTTGTTATGAGGAAAGATGAAATTCTAACTTTTAGAGACCACTTGTGAGTTACTTCAAAACGTAATTAGAAGGCATGCCAAAGAATATTGGAGTAGATGACCTAATCACTTGAAAACAGGAGAAAATATGATAGTTGGTTTTCAGCCATAAGCTGAATTTTCCAAGTTCTCATGTCTTCTGTAATTAAAATATAGCTATTAAAAAAAAATCCCAATCCTGCTTCATCCTTTTGAAGTATAGGAAACTAATTGTCATAATATCTCTCTTGCTCTCTCAGCTAGTGTATGGGTATAGGGTAGAATCAGGACAAAATGCCATCTGTTTCTCTTACAACATCCTAAGAGCAGTACTAATCTGGTTGAGCATAAGCAAAAATGTGAAGCACAGGTCTCTTTGTTAATTACTTTGGAGATAAAAGTGAAATGCTACCTCATTATGTCTTGTAAAAAGAAAATACTTCAGAGTAAGCCATTTTCATCAATAGTTTATTATGAGATCAAATCAGACCTAAAAGTAATTTATAGAAAATGTTGTTGAAGCATAACTGGTGGTTACTTGCATCACGATCAATAAAACCTTCAACAGTAGGAGTTAGAATAACTCTTTCCCGTGTATCATAAGAGAGTGTTTCTATCTGCAGAATTTTCCAACTGAGTAAATCTCTATTTTTATTTTTCAAACATAAATAGCTATAGTAGATTGGAAATTTCTTTCAAAGCTTTAAGTCTAAACATTTTATGGATATTTATATATGGACGCATTGTATATGTATATGTATGCAATGTATATAACAAAATGGTATTAATTTTAAGAAGAAAAACAGTGAGATATTTTGTCTGTTTCCTCATTCTAGGTACATGGGGGCAAAACATCTGTGCATCTAGTCACTTATACCCCTTTAATATCATACCTTGTGAAAGGCAGAGAGTAGGCTGAGCAAGAGTATGTAGCTTTGTATGGAACCAACTTCCTATAGCAAGATCTGTGTGTTTAGGAGTATCTTCTCTGGATTCAAAGGGACCTGGGTTAAAATTCCAACTGTGTTACTTCCCACTGTATAATTTGGGCAAGTGGATTATCTTTTTTGAGCCTCAGTGTTCTCATCCGTACAACAGTGATCATATGAATATGGACATCTAAGCATCTCTTAAGGATTAAAGGAGGTAATCCACACAAAGTGCTTATGTGGAACCTGGCACCCATGTTAATTGAGTTAACTACTCAATACTGTTTGTCAGCCCTTGCTGAAGGAGGGCATTCTCGTTGTTGGACAATCTGAAGAACTAATAATGGAGATGTCAATGAGCGCTACTGGGTTAAGATTTTGCTCCGAGAAATAAGTGGTCAACTGTATTGAAGTCCGATGAGGAACTTCGTACTGCCTTGCAGTACATCCTAGTCTCAATCTTACCACACCAGCAGCTAATAAACGTGTCTACTTGTAGTTTGCCTCAAGTCATCTTATGTATATGAAGTCACTGATCTCATATGATGACTTCAAGAAGTCAGAGCCATTGGTAAACAGAAAAATGTGAACTTGCCATCCAGTTCAGCTGGTGTCCTCTCATTCTCTGCCTCACCCTTTCCCCCATTGTTTTTTCTACAGTAGAATTTCTAAGTAGTCACTTTCCGTGGCTCCACACTGACTTGTTAATAAAGTCCCAAGTCCCTGGTTTGGTGTTCAAAGTCCTTTATGATCTAGCCTCCAGTACTGTACCAGACAAGGCCCACCATATCCTTTCATAGCATAGAGCAATCCCACCAAAAGACAACTGTTTGCTATTCTCTCAATTACCTTTCACTAACCCTCCAGACCTTTGTCCATGCCACTGCCTCTAGCTATGTGGACATGCTACTTAGTCTTCAAACTCTAGCTCCTCTGTCAGCTCTCTCATAAAGGAATCCTTGTTCTTGCCAGCATGGTGGGCATCGTTTATCTTATAAACTCTTGTCCAATTCCTTGTCCAGTCGTTTTCAAATTTTTAACTGGAATCACAACAGGAGACATATTTTGCACTGACACATGTTTTATTCAAAGACACATACACATGCACACAAACTTCATGAAACAATACTTAATCCTCATTATTTGTAATATCCCTCCAATGCTTCTTTCCTTTTTCATTTGGCAAAAGCTCTGACTTCAAGTTACTAAATAGATCTTAATTACTCTTTGCTTATATCATAATTTGCAGTTTGAAAAATACTGGTCTACACACCCTGTACAGAATACCTTTATTATTTATTGTGTATAGGCATTATGTTCCTTACCAGACTGAGAATTCCTCACAGGTGATATCATGTACTACAATACAGTTTTTTTTATTATTATTATTAGATCTAATCATGCTTTTCACACTAATTACCCAGTAAGTGTTTCTGGAAGAGAAAAAGGAAAGAAGGAAGGGAGGATGGGAGGGAGGAAAGAAATACAAAGTCTCTAGAGATGTTGACTGTACTCAGAAATTGAGGTTGTTATTATTTGGCAAGTCCACAGATAGGGATCATTTATGTTATTTATAGGTGAATTTTCCAATCAAAGCAGTATGTGCTTCTTTGCATAACTTTCTTCAACTTCAGTTTAAACTTAGAAATCAGTGTTACATCATAGACTCTAGGATGAAATGAAAGATAGCGAGAACAAAATGACTAAAACAGAAAAGATAACCTCATGCATGCTTGCTGTGTTCCTTCTCCCTGCTGGAGGAGGTGAGTGAGAGCAAGCATGTGAAGTATATCCAGAGGTGAAAAGAGCTTTTGACTTGATTTCTTTAAAGTCTGTGAAAAGGCACTTCTGTCATTCCTGAATGTGCTGAACAGATCTATATATGCTGAATACATCAAGCAATTTCTGTGTACTGTCAATAAACAAAGCCAGTGCTAAGTGCCAACATTTCCAAGCACCTCAAGTCTATAAAATGAAACAAGAAGTCCACTCTATCTCATGACATCTGAAATACTGCTTTTCACTGATGTGCAAGATTATTAGCTTTCCCAGATCGAAAGAGGAAAATTTTGGATAAAATTTAAGTTTGAAAAGTCATACTAATGCCATTGGTGAGAAGCACAAGGAGTTAGTGAATGAATACTGAACTGAAAACTGAATTCATTACAATTAGAGAATTAATTTCATACTAACATATTCAGTTTGACTGGGATCAAAACATAAGTCTTTGTCACTCAATGTCCATCCTTTTAACTAAGGTGCTATAGTATATATTCTATACAGAAGTAACAACATGGAAACAATGCCTTTCATGGACGTGAATACTTTATCCAAGTCCTTTGTACACATTTGTTTGTTATTTTCTGATCTTCATCACAACAGTAAGTGTATAGAGACAAAATCAACAAATGCAGGATTAAATAGATTCTATAAATGTGAATAAATTCAGTAATATTATGTAAAATAAATATTTCCATAAATCACTGGGAATACTTCACTTTGAAAAAAATGATAGTATTTTAATGGGAGTTTTAAAAATTATTAAATATTGACTTTCTATTGACAAAAAAAGAATTATTAAAAATAAACATATATGTAATGTATCAACTTCATTTCTGTGCCTTTGAGTGTTACAATTTAGAGAACTAAATCACTTGAAAATGCAGATTTATGGTGGCTCCACTGCCAAACATTTAGGCATGTTAAAATGTTGAATTTCTTTAAAATTTATTATCTTTCTTAAAAAAATTTATTCTTCCTTTGAAATAGATATATAGAGAGAAAGTGGAGGGAAATGTTTTATATCAGGAAAAGATGAATTAATACTGACATTTTACTACTTAATAAGTTCAATGTGCTATGAAAATATTTAGTAAAACATCCATTGCCCAGAGAACATCCATTTAACTATTTCATCTGACAATGTTAGTTAATTTGGCTTAAAAATATTGTTACATTTCAAATTTATACATTTATTCCTCACTAGTTTTGTCAGATATCATTTTGTTTCAGAACTACAGACTACTCCTGCCAGCTATGTTGGAAATTCATGCCATTGGTGAGAAGCACATGGAGTTAGTGAATGAATACTGAACTGAAAGCTGAATTCTTTACAATTAGAGAATTAATTTCAAATCCATGCCCTACTTACTGTTTACTTTGCTTAAATGTATTAGTCCATTACTTGGCAAAATAAATGTAAAATTTAATGCAACTACTTTAACACAATTTCTTTTTTGCAGATGTTAACAATACAGCCACTCTTGTATTATCAACAACAACATTTTCTGCGGCACAAACATTTACAGCACAAACAACACCAACTACAAAGTCAAATCCTGTTACAGAATTGATAGGTGGAACGTCTTCTACAGGTAGGATTAACTCTTAGTGAAATTTACTCTAACTTTAACAGATGATATAGTAGCATCTATATAATTTAATCACTGAGAAATAATTTGAGATCTTATATCTATTGGTAGTACGAAGGCCTGTGCTATTTCACTATTTTGAAACTTATGTGTTATTTTGGGTTGAATACAGAACCCTGAGATCACAGTGGGCTTCTTTGATGATATCCCTTTGGATCATTTCCTGTTTGAGAATAATCCTATTGTGAATGTTACATACACAAAGTTTATTTTTAGAGAATAAAAAAAATTACCATTTCCTGAGTCATAAGAATATGTTTCTAAATATTCCAGTTGTCCACTTAAGCAGCACAGTTAACAAGTTGAAACAGTATTTAATAACTGACTGATCTTGTTAGTTATATTGGGCCAAGAATAGATTTAATTTGTGCAGTTCAGTAGCAATATCATCATTATTGTCCCTGGACTAAGGGACAACTACACCATGTTTCATGGTTCTAGGTATTCTAAGCATCCATGAAAAGTAAAATGAGCCACTCGTGTCATTTAATTAAAACCCCAAGAGGTTATCAATCCAATGCATATTGCAGTGTCCATCTGGCAGCACACATAAAATGAGGCATATCATTCAGGTTCTATAATCAATGGAGAGAGAAAAATAGAATTACTTGTTTATCCCTTATGGGCAGAAACTCTGCTTAGAATGCTAAGGTCATAAGAGGACATAAAAAATCATATTCCCTAATGAGGAGATAACTGAAATTCCTTCTGCTGTCTTATTTGCCTCTCCACTTACTCCTCATTAATTTTCATTCTAAGACCAAGTTCAAGAACATGTAGAGAACCAATGAGCTAGTTCACCGGACTTAAATGGGGGTGATGATCTTCAAAGAAAGTGTCTGATGAATATAGTCAATTATTTCTGAAATGTGCAATTCTAAGATGAAACCAAACCAGTTCTAGAATTTCTCTACCAAACCAGGAGAAAGCATTGTATGAAGAGGGCAGCACAGGGGATTTTGTTCCCAGAATGTCGTATGACCTATATTGTCAACCAAGGGAAACTCCAAATGACAGTAAAAAAAACCAGGACCCATGGTGAATCCAGCCAACTCCTGCCTATTGTAGTTTTAATTTTTAAAATTTATTTTTTAAAGAAATAGAAGTTTATTAAATATATTGCAAAGGAATAGCAGGCAGGACAGCCAAGGGGAGACTGCCCTTTATTTTATTTTTAAAAATTGTTTCAACCCTACGTTTTCAGGGTTTTAGCAGAGGCATTCTCAGACTTTTACAAAGTATAAGTATTTGCTGCTTCTCTCTCCCTCTCTCTTTCTCTCTGCCACTCTCTCTGTAGGTTGGCAGCTTTTTTTTTTTTTTTTGGCATAAAACTGCACTAATTTGGTAAAAGTATGTTATTTTTGTAATCAATAACATCACCCTAAAAGTACCAGTAAAGAGAAAATGGGTGCTGACATTGAGTGCTGAATCAAAGAGTTGAAGTTTTGCAATTTTTACATTAATCCTTGGAACTTAGGCTTTCTCAGTGAGATGATTGCTAGCCCGACCACAGTGACCTGTGGGGCATAACAATATCCAAATAACACAGATCCTTACCACTGAGTTAAGTGACCAAGAAAGGGACAGGTGGAGGGTTCAGTGAAGGAATTCAGGCAGAACTGCAATTTGTAACACTGGGAATGAATGAATCCCTCCTTCCCAGCTTGGAAGAGAAACTCTATACCTGCTCATATAAACTGAGGAGACTATCCTAACAACTTTACCACTGGTGGCTGCTGTAGTGGGTCACTGAAGCCCCTTATCTGAAACAAGTTGCTTGGGAAAACACTTGAAATCAGATGGACACATACACATGCACACACACACACATAAATATTTTCCTCTAAATTTCTTTTTTTTGGCACTTTCACTGCTTTATATTACTCGGTTAACAAAAACTAAACTCCAGTCTGTTCTTCAAAAGTTCTCCCAGATGAATTTTAAATTATTCACATTCAATTGTACAAATTGTAATAGGCCAATGAAGCTTTTATTTTTATTACTTTTTATTAAAAAATGTTCAGATGTACCCATGATAAAGAGTACTATAATTAATCCTGTATCCCCATCTCTGAGAATCAATAATTATCAAGATTTTATATTTGCTTCATTTTTATTTTTTCCCCCTCTCTCCCTTCCTGAATCCCTCTTTGCTTCCCTTCCTATCTTCCTTTTCTTTTTTTCTTCTTTCTCCATTTTTTTAGTTGCCAAGTGTTTTTTTTTTTTTTTTTTTTTTTTAAGATTCATTTATTTGAGAAGGGGGTAGTGGGAGAGGCAGAAGGAGAGAGAGAGAAAGAAACTCAAGCAGACTCCCTACTGAGCTCTATGCAGGGCTCAATCTCATGACCCTGAGATCATGACTTGAGCCAAAATCAAGATTGGAGGCTTAACTGACTGAACTACCCAGGTGCCCTGGATACCATAGTCATTTTAGACACAATAAAATATTTACCAAAAAAAAAAAAATACATGGAGAAACTTATTTTTATTTTAAAGCTTTCCAATCAAGTTTTCTTGTTTAAAGGTCTAAAGATACTTGATTTAATAGTGTTTATGTCCATCTAAAGCACATAAATTTTCTTTCTCTTGACAATGACAGAAATTCCATCATCAGAAAAGTGGAAAATGTGCCACTGAGATGGAAACTCTTCTTGCAGCGACGTAGCCACAGTATTAGAGATGACTGATGGAGCTTTGCTTCGAGTAAGGTTTGCTTTCAGAGGTTTACCCAGCTAGAGAGATGGAACTCTATTCCTTTCTAGATATGTATCAATTGCACTGCCTGTTTTGTTCAAAGGCCAAGTGGCCAGAATTAACATCAACATTTGGCAGACATCATAAAATGAACTTCTAAGATACAAAAATAAACCTGAAATTTCATTCTTAAAATATAATTATTCAGCTTGATTTTTCAAGCATTTAATAGTCAGATTGGTTTTTTCAAGCATTTAATAGTCAAACATTTTTTAATTAGCTGACTTAATTTGTTAGCACTAATATTTCACATTTCTGATACTAAATAGATGTTGTTTCAACTAAGGTCAGTAGAGAAGCCAGGTATTTTTGGCCATCTCTTCTACATAGGGTGCCAGCTATGGTGATGTTTACAGAGCACTTCTTCTCTAGAAATTAAGATGAAACTGTAAAGAAAGGACTTTTAAAAGGCAGTCTTATAAGCTTTCTTATATTGGTGGGAAAATAAGTTTACGTACCACATTTTTCTCCATGTATTTCTTCCTTTCTTTGTTGTCTTTATATTCCTTGTGGAGTTTGAATTGGAAATGACTTACCTGAAATATCTTTGCAGAAGATTTTTTGGTTCTTCTTTTTTCATGGAATTTTGAAATGATAAAGTTGGCATTTTGCTTTTAGTTTAGACTCACAAGATATAAAATGTGTTTGCAAATTAGACATTTTCCCAAAACTCTGATGTCCTAAATGGAATTAAACAGTTCTAAAAGGTTATTTTGGAAGATATTATGAATGGTAGTTTACTAAAAATTTCACAGAGTATAATTATATTTTAGTGATTTTTATAAACATGTTGACTCAAAATTATATAATATCCTTAACTATATATGTTATTCTTTTATTATTGATGCTAAATTCAATCTATTTCTTTTATTAACTAGGCTTAATAAGTACTTAACCATTGTTATGCACAAAAAATTAACAGAAATCACAACCCTCGTTAGTGCAACATTTTACTTTTGCAATAATAAGGATGCATTTATATTTCAGAATTTCAACATATCTAGCACATTAGAATTTTATTATAAGCTATGTATATAGAATGCTTATCCATATTTGAAGGTGACTATTCATATATTAATAATAAATCTAATATCAATTGTGTTCTGTTTCTGCTATAGAAATATTTACATTGGTTAGATACAATGATCAGGAGCATGATCACAAGATCACTGTTCACACACAAGCTCAGGAACACCAGAAATGGATAGCCATTTAGCAATTCAGTTTTCCAAAGACCAAGGCTGAAATTGAAATTGAATAGATTTGGACTGAATTCTGGGGCCGAAGATCAAATTTGTTACATAATTTCCCTCTATCAAACATGATGTCAGGATAGGTATAAAAGAAAAGGGTCAAGGGCTTCAGAAACTCAAGAACTGGGTAACTTGATACTTTTTATATTCATGATTATTGTTATATGTGTCCCAATTATTTCCTATAATCATCTTTATTCTTGAGTTTTCAAGAGATATATGAGACAAATCCCAGTGAAGCATATGAAACAAGGTGATTGTAAAAATTCAATTCAACCTGCTATTGGTACCAAGAATGCCAAGAGAAATGCTGAAGTGAAAACAAATTCACTACATCTGGCTGGAAGGGACATCTTCACTTTAAGATGGCATTCTGGGGGCACCTGAGTGGTTCAGTCAGTTAAGCATCTAACTCTTGATTTGGATTCAAGTCATGATCTCAGGGTCATGAAATCAAACCTACATTGGGCTCTGCACTGAGCAAGGAGTCTGCTTGGGATTCTTTCTCGCATCTCCGTCTGCCTTTTCCACAGCTTGAGTGTGCTCTCTCTCTCTCTCTCAGAAAAAAAAAAAAAAAAACAACAACACGATGGCATCCCTATGAGCAGGCAATACAAAATCTCAAACCTACCTAGCTTCTAGGAATAACACTTCCTTTGTTGGTTTCTTCTTTTAAAATATAACCACATCTTGGATGCAGAAGACTTAGAAAGTCTTAAGTGCTTCAGCACTCTCCACATTATAATTCCCAGAATCTACCTGTTATATTAAAGTCTCTTTCCATTTCTATAATAACCTATGTTCTCTAATAAACAGTGGGGACAGAGGAACAGAAGATAAAATCTCCACCACCTGCTTGGAGGCATTTGTCCTCAGAGATCCTCCAACGGTCTTATATTCTTTGTGATTCCTTAGTATTTTCTGATATATAGCTCCAGACAGCTTACCCTTGAAAACTCTATCCCGGATGGATTTTAAAGTGTTAAACTGTGCAGAGCCAAATTGTTTATCCTCCAAATACAGCATGCATACCTTTATGAACCAGTATTAAACATATATATATCACAATAAAAATAGGACCTATGCCTAATCATAAGAGGATATCCTAAAGTGTTTTAAAAAGAGGATGTTGACTATTGTGGCTATCAAAAACAGGTAAGTCATATTCACTATGTGAAGCAAACCTTTCTCCTTTCCTTGGATCCCATGTCTTGTATGAATGCCACCTTATCTGAAACAACATTTACTGCATACCTACCATATGCCAAGAACTATCCTTGATACGCTTAGATTAAAAAGATGACTAAGAGCTGGATACTGCCCGCAAGAGTCTAGAAAAGGGTCTTGCACAGAGCAGGAACTCAGTGAATGTTTCATACATGACCAAATTAATTAATTAAGGAGTTTGCAAGCTCCTTTATAATTTTCTTAATTTGGGAGTCCCAGTGTCATAATTAAATCAACAAAATGAAATGTATATCATAGATCATTTTAAATCATTTGTTTTTACTTATATATATATATATTTTTTTTTTGCACATTTAAAGATACCCAAGTAACAATCTGCAGTGAAAATTTGCTTTTGGGGCCTATCATAGAAAAAATGTGTGTGCATATGTGTGTGTATGAATGGGTGGGAGGGTTGTCATTGGGTCACCCAAGCATTTAGTACTTACATTCCTTACTTCAGACAAAGGAGACACAAAATGAAAAAAATTAAAGATAAGCAAAAGCTGATGCAGTACCTCTGTAGAAGGATGCTAGTTCAGCTTCAGGTTTGACTAACTTTTATGTATTCCTTGATAGGTGAGATGAAATTGTGATTAATAATAATTTCATCTATCTTATCAAACTAGGAATAATCAGTAAGAAATCCTTAAATGCATCTTTGGGGCCAACACATCCTTCATTACTGACAACAGTTAAAAGTGAAGGTGAGTAATGATCATTTGTAATCATTTTTTCTTTCATATATATCATTCATGTACCATCATAGTCACTCTTTTGAAATGTACAGTTCAGTGATTTTCAGTATATTCACAAGATTGTACAACCATCATCACTACCTAATTCTGGAACATTTTCATCACCCCAAAAAGAAGTCCTGTATCTATTACCAATCACTTCCCATTTCTTCCTTCCCCCACTGCCAGGGACCACTAACCTACCTTCTGTCCCTTTGCCTATTTTAGAAATTTCACATAAAAAAAATCACATAAGTGGAATCATATTGTACATGATCTTTTGTGTCTTCTTTACATCAGAATGTTCTCAGGTTCATCCATGCTATAGCATTTATCTATAGTTCATTCTTCCTTATAAGTGAAAAGTTTTTCATGGTATGGATATACCACTTCTATTTATTAGTTGATGGACATTTCAGTGGGTTCTACTTTTGGCTGTTATAAATAATGCTGCTATCAACATTGTTATATAAGTTTTTCTGTGGCCACATCTTTTCATTTATCTTGTGGTGTGTATTTTAAAATGGAATTGTTGGGTCACATGGCAACCCTATGTTTAACTTTTTGATTAACTGATTTCCCAAGCAGCTGCACTATATTAAAGTCCCACCAGAAATGTAGGCGGACACTAATTGTCCATTTTCTAATCCATACTGTTGCTGTCTATCTTTTTCACCATAGCCATTCAAGTGGGTATGAAGAGGTATCTCACTGTGGTTTTGATTTACATTTCCCTAATGACTAATGATGTCAAATATTTTTCATGTACTTGTTGACCATTTGTATATCTTCTTTAGAAAACTGTTTATTTAATTCTAGCCCATTTTTAAAAAAAAATTGGGTTGTCTTTTATTGTTGAGTTGTAAGCATTTTTTAAATATACTTTGGAGACTAGAGCCTTATTGGATGGATAATTTGGAAATATTTTCTCCCACTCTGTAGGTTGTCTTTCCATTTTCTTGACAGTATCTTTTGAAGCACTATAATCTCTAGTTTTGATGAAGGAAAATTTATTTATATTTTTTCTGTCATGTAGAGAAGGTAAAACTTGACCCATTTTAGGTTTTCAGCTGGGACACTTAACAAGATAAAAAAGTTTATTAACATTGGCAGTGCACAAAACGTGAGAAACTTGAAACAAAGAGTAACTCGAAGCAATGGTTTAAAATTTTGGCTTATATAAAGCATCTTGAACAAAAAAACAATAAATTTGTAGAGAAATGACTAGACAAAAGAAAGTAGTTTAGGCTTCCAAAGGTGGCTAACTAATGGAAGATAAAAATCTGGAATGAAACTAGTGGAGTAAGATTTGTTTGCAGATTCCTCTAGTGCCTTCTCTGGGCCGATAAGAGTCTGTCTCCAGTAAAAGGAGAATTTATATCCTGCCCTTAAGCAGAAAAACTTTTGCTGCATTGGCTACATCTTACTTGGCAGCAATTCAAAATCATTTTCATGTCAAAGAGACATATTTCAGGGTGATGTATTCAGGTTTCCTTCAGTCAGTGGGATCAAATCTAAGAAACCGTTGCTCAACTCAACGTCACAAAGATTTATGCCAATTATCTCTTCTAAGAATTTTATGGTTTTAGATTTTCTATTTAAGTCTTTAATTTTGGTATATGGTGTGACTTAGATGTCCAGTTTCATTTTTTTGTATATAATTAACCAGTTGTCCTAATACCTTTTGTTGAAAGGACTATTCTTTCCCTATTTGAATTGTCTTGGAACCCTTCATGAAAATCAGCTGGTCATAAACGTATGAGGCTTTTTTTTCCTAGATTCGAATCTATTCCATTTATCTCTATTATCTATTTTTATGCCAAAATCATACACTCTGGATTATCATTTGTATTAAGTATTAAGTATTATTTCTTCTCTTTCAAGATTGTTTTCACCATTTTGGTTCACTTGAGTTTTCATATGAAATTTAGGATCAACTTGTCAATTTCTCAAAATGGCAGTTGGGATTGTGATTGTACTTGCAGATCAAGTTGGGAAGTATTGCCATCTTAATTATCTTAAGTCTTCCAATCCATGAATACAGGACAACTTTCTGTTATTTTAGGTCTTCTTTAACTTCTTTTTTTAACATTTGTAGTTTTCAATGTAGAAGACTTGCATTTATTCTGTCCAGTGTATTCCTAACATTTCATTCATTTCTATGCTATTGTAAATGAAATAATTTTCTTAATTTTGTTTTCGGATTGTTCATTAGTACTATAGAAATGGAATTTATTTTCATTTATTGCTGTTGTATCTTGCCACCTTGTTGAATCTATTTATTTGTTCTAATCTGTGCATGTGTGTTCCTTTGGATTTTCTGTATACAAGATTTATCTGCAAATATCTGCAAAGTAAAAATAGTTTTACTTTTTCAATCTAGATGTTTTTTATTTTTAAATTTTTAGATGCTCTTTAAAATTTTTTTACCAATTTGCTCTGGCTAGAACCTCCAGTACAACATTGAATAGAAATGTTAAGAGGAGGATGCCTAGGTGTCTCACTGGTTGAGCGTCTGCCTTCAGGTCAGGGCATGTTTCTGGAGTCCTGGGATTGAATCTCACATCAGGCTCCCTGCATAGAGCCTGCTTCTCCCTCTGCCTATGTCTCTGCCTCTCTCTGTGTCTCTCATGAATAAAGAAGTAAAATCTTTAAAAAAAGAAAGGTTAAGAGGAAACAGCCTTGTTTTGTTCTTAATTATAGGGCAATGCTTTCAGTCTCTCACCATTAAGTATGATGCTATTGTGTTAAGCATGATGTTTTCATATATGCCTTTTATCAGGTTGAGGAAGTCTTCAGAAGAAGACTTACTAGCTTGTTGAGTGCTTTATCATTCAAAGGTATTAGATTTTGCCATATGCTTTTTCTCAGCATAAAGATTGTTGTGAGATTTTTATCCCATAATGTATTAATATGGATTTCTATATGCTGAACCAACCTTGATTTTCTGAGATAAATCACACTTTGTTATGGTGTATTATGCTCTTTATATGTTACTGGATTTGATCTATATTATTTTGTTAAGAATTTTTGTGTCTATATTCACAAGGGATACAGGTTTGTGATATTGTTACCTCATTTTGGTATCCGGTAATACTAGCCTCCTGGGATGAATTAGGATGTGTTCCTTCCTCTGCCAATTTTTGGAAGAGTTTGTGAAGAATTCATGGTAATTATTCTTTAAATATGTGGTAGATTTTACTAGTGAAGCCATCTGGTCTTGGGTTTTCCTTTGTGAATTTTTGTTGTTGTTGTTGTTGTTGTTGTTACTAAGCCAATCTCTTTGTTCATTACAGGTCTATTCAGATTTTTCTATTTCTTCTTGACTCAGTTTTGGTGGTGACTGGTGATTTCCTGGGCATTTTCCCATTTCACTTAGATTATATAATCTAATATAAGTGAAATCTTAGATCATTCATTGTATTGCCTTATAACCCTTCTTATTTCTATAAGGATGTTAGAAAGATGTTCACTTTCATTCATGATTTAGCAATTTGAGTCCTCTCTCTTTTTTCTTTGTCAGTCTAAGAGTTTGTCAGTTTTGTCAATCTTCTTAAAGAACCAACTTTTTATTTTATTAATTTCTCTGAGAAGCTTGTCAGAATTGTGTTTTAAAAAAGAATAAATATGGGGGCCCCTGGGTGGCTCATTTGGTTAAGTGTTTGCCTTGGGCTCAAGTCATGATCCCAGGATTCTGGGATGGAACCCTTCATCAGACTCCCTGCTCAGCGGGGAGCCTGCTTCTCCCTTTCCTTCTGCTGGTGCTCCCTTTCTCTCTCTCTCTCTCTCTCTCTCTCCCCTCTCTCTCTCTTGAGCATGTGCACGCTCACTCTCCCTCTCTCAAATAAATAAAAATTAAAAAAAATAAACAAAAAATTTAAAAATTAAAAAGATTAAATATATCCAGATGAAAGGCCATGTTCTTGTGTATAGTGTCCGTTCATTATTAACACCTGAATTTCACAATAACAGTAGATCTTCTGATTTCCGCCTACTCTGACATTCTTTGTCTTACTTTTAGAGTTGATAGGCAAGGTTACCATTTTAGGATCCTCATTGTTAAGTAAAACAATTATTATCTAAATGTTTTAATTGACAGATACATTTCCATATAAAATTTTATGAGGAAGTCAAAATGCCAATATATCAAACAAATTGCATTTGAACTACTTGTTTGAAGCAATGTGGTGGTGATATGTATATGTAGGCAGGGTCGACTTCTACTGCTTCTCTCTCTTACTGCTAACGGTAGTCTGTGAGGCTTCTACACTGAGCCCTTAAGGCTTCAGTAGTACAGTTTAAAATTACTGAAATAAGGTATTTTTATGTTATTTAAATGCCATTCACAATAAAATTTAAGAAGTAATGTGCATTCTACAACCAGAAAACAAACAAAACAACTATTTTATACCCACCATCTGACATGAGTGTAACCCTATTTATAATTGTTACGAACCACAGTTTTCAAAGGGGCAGCTCAAATGTCCCCATAAGCACTGTTGTCAATTATTCACTGATGTGTAAGAACATGTGGATAAATAGGGTGAGTAGATCTGAGAAAATGAAGGAGACAACCCTATTAATATTTGGTTTGGCTCCAAGAAACACTGTTAAACTAGAAAAAAAATCTATTAAACTAGATTTTTTTAGAAGTGGAAAGTCAATATTTACTTATTAATGAAGTCTCTAAGGAAGAACAAAGGCTTAAAAAGAAACATAAATTACTAGATCCTTCTGAGGTCACCAAACTACTGTAAACCACTTGATTTCTTGGGTATATAAGCAAAGAGCCACTGTCAATATAGGTAACACTTTGTACCTGGCCTGGCATCAGTCCCAAATTCCCATATGATCTTCGCTTTATAAACTGAGTTAGAAAATGGATAGATCCTGAAGACACCTAAATACTCTTTCTCACTTTATACCTAGGTTCTAGGTGGTCTAGCAAGAGGGAGGATATTGGTAAATGCACAATTTCAAGGGGCTCTTCATATATACCTTAACCCATCTAAATAATAAGGAAGAGGAAATACAGAATTCACACAGAAATAAAACTCCTTCCTCTTCTTGTCTCTCACTGAGAGCTCTAGTCCTACTTTACCTACACTGACCTCCACCATCACCATTTTTTCTTCAGATTCTTTGGAACTCCATTGTAGCCTGGTTCCATTATCTGAGTGAAGTACTGGAGGAGCTGCAGTCCTGAGCTCTCCTTGTTCAGGTGTTTGGCCTACACCCCCTTATATATATTTTTTCTTGGGCTTAGCATTTGAATGCTAAGATCAGAAAATCTGAAAAAAATCTTAAGAGGCATTTTTCTGGCCTTTGCAGCTGCTTTGATGCATCTCCATAGGACCACTGGTGTAAGTATTTAGGCTCCTCCCAATCTTTCCATGAATGACTCTTTAGTATTACCCCCAGAAGTCACTTAAATGAATCAGGACATTACTTTAATTAAGTTTATCCTAGACTACCTATGTTACCATGGATACGGAATTTCTATGGAGCAGTAAGTAGTCCATAAAATGATCCCTGGAAATGAAGGTCCTTGGGCAATTGCTTTAGAAAAGACTACCCTCTTGGGGTGTCACAATGCATAATAACATTTCTTTTAATTTTAGTAATCCTATCACAAAGACATCCATTTGGCCTTTTTACAATCTGTGTAGTTCCAGTTAATTTGACTACAAAATGTCTTTTCTTAAACATAAAACCAAATTAACATACCACAGTATTAGTATTCTTAGCATATGTTTTAGTAAATGGTAACTTTGTCAAAAAGTCACTTATCCCATATTCTATTTCTGAAGACAAAGGGACCACACAAGCAGCTTTTGCTATGTGCTTTAGATAAAACAATACTGTAATTCAAACTATATAGTTCCAAAGGAAATAAGCTGCTTAATCCCACGCCTTGCAGAATTTTAACTCCACAAACCCTCTCTTTCAAGTCAATTGCCAATTTGTTACAAACACATCTTAAATTCCTAATATAGATAATATATTTATTGCCTCCTCCCAAAACTTTATTTAAAAAATTTAATCATTTTGAAATATACAAAATGAATTTCACATCAATAATTTCAAGGCAATTATAAAACAGCCCCTATCCCTCATTCTACTCTGTTCTAGCCAATGGTTTTCACTTCAGGGTATGGTTTCAGGGAAGGTATTTTCTTTGCTCTTATACTCTGGTATTGATGTGACTTTTCAAGCATCTTGTGTGAAGCTTTTCTTATTCCAAGTCGAATATGGTTTTAAAATTCCTATATTTTATCTTTCATTCACTCTACCTATACCAAAGTTCTAAGACTTAAAAGGGCATGAATTTCACAAATCCTAAAAGTGGAGTCAATATTATTTGATGTCACAATTTCAATTAGTATTTCTCAAGCAAAATAATGTTTGTCATATTCCAATACATATATTACTTAGGCTTACAGTAAGCCTGTAGACCAAAGCAGATACATAGTGTTATCAGGGGGAAAATGGCCAGACAGAAAAACTGAAGGAGAGCAAACAATATAAATTTAAACAACAGATTTAAGATTGGTTTCATTTTTTTCTGAGATGTCAATCACTTCCTGGCAGACATCCAGAATCTACTAAGTACAAACCAAAAGTGCAATTGGGAAAATTTTTCAAACAAGGTGTTAATACGAGACTATGATTTTCATCTCTTAATAAATGTAGGTCACCCATTTTCTTGTCTCTTGAGTCTAGGATTTGAAACATTTCAGTGTACTAGTAAAATTTCAAAATTTATGGCTGTTGCAGCATTTGTCTCCACATCTTTCCTTCTATTTATTTTTTTAGGTCCAGTAGGTATATTTAAAAATACTTTAGTTATCTTTAAAGCATGCAAGATTCCTTCCATTGCCTACAGGACACTGTATAATTAACAACTTGTCCCGAGTTGAGTGTGGGATCTCATTCTCATTCTACCCTCTTCTATGAAGTATAATCCACATCAATAATAGATAATTCTCGAAGCAAACTCTTTGGCATTGTATCCCCAGCTATTCCACTATTCTGCTCTCTTCTTTGTATTTTTCTAATCTTCCAGCTTCCCACATCTTTCTTAACTATATATCCTCTTTTCCATGTCCAAGACTGTTGAATCTGCCTTATGCTAGGAATTTCTTTAGGCCACCAGGATTGCTTTTTCATGGTTTTCTATTTTAACTCAGCAGAAGAATTCTTCACCAAAAATTTCTAAAGAGGAAATCCTGTTCCAGGGTTTTCCAAGAATATGTTTTTGGAGTTACTATAAGAAGCCAAATCTCTATCCCCACATGTCCCTTCATCCTCAAGTGTTGAGTTTCTGCCTTTTGGGTGATCTTTTGTACTTCCATGCTATCGTGAACATCAATATCTATGCTAATAAGATATTTCTTCATTTTCTCAAAGATTTCTCTCTCAATTTGTTACTTCAAGTTCTTTTCTTTGTTGTTAATTTTCCTTCCCCCTCCAAAAAAAATGAACTAAATGCAATTAAAAGTTTATCCTATGGAATTCCTATTATCCCTCTCCTGCTATCTATTCTATCTACCTGAAGATTCTTTCCCAGACAGCATGGGAACCTTGGTACCATCTTCAAGTACTACCACTTCCTTACCACATCCCCTTTCTAGGGTAGCTGAGTAGTTAACTTTTGCATCAGAAAGGCTGGATCCAGATCCTGCTTCTCTCTTACTACAAGTTATGTGACAATAAGGAAATTAACTTTTCTGAGTCTTATACATAAAATTATGATCACAATTATTATTTAATTAATAAGATTACTGTTCTGGTCAAATGAGATAAACTATAGCAGACATGTAGAAGAGTCTACTATGCTTCTGTTTTCTTAACGTGATTAACCAGACACCAAAAGGTAAATGCTAGAATGTCGGCTTTCTAAAACTTGATCAGAAGATTTTCAGTAACTAATATTCAAGTTGTAACTGGATGTTAATATTAATACTAATAAGACTTCTTTTTATTGATTACACCCCTGATGGCTGCTTATTTTTTTTACATAATTAGGAACCACAACCAGTGATGTCATGAAGACTGATTTCACTGGCACAGATGTAACAGTGACAAAGATTCCGCTTTTAAGTGCTACCTTAACATTACAAAGTCCCCAACACAAGAGTAAGTATAAAAATTTATGCTGAAATGTTAAACTTGTGTGGTGGATTGCATTAAACTCAGAATGTTTTCCAGCCCATGACTACCAAAGAACAGTGCCACACCTGTCTTCTCTAATCTCTACCAAATGGGACAACCATCTGGCAACTTGGTTTTGTACCGTGGAATTTTATCCCTCCATAGCCACAAATGGGTGGATGCCAAGAAAAAGTGATTCAAGGCCAACAGTAATCTATGATATTACCTGACACAAAAAATGAGCTTGACAACAAATTAGAAAATTTTATGAAGTGGGGAAAATTCTTAGAAAGAAACAAATTGTTAAAACTGACTCATGAAGATAGGTAATCTGAACAAATAAAAAAACAATTAAAGATATTGCATTGAAAGTCTTATATGGTCCCATAAAGAAAATTTCAAGGAAAATGGCTTCAATTCTGAATTCTACATATTTTCAAAAGAAATGATATCAATTCTTCCCAATCCCTTTCAGGAAGAGGAGGAAGGAATATTACACAAGTCATTATTTGAGGCCAGCATTATCCTGGCACCAAAGCTAGAAAAGAAAAAAAAGAAAAAGCAAGTAAAGAAAACTACAGACCAATACCCTTTATGATTAATCAGGCAACTATCCTTACCAAACTAACTCTGGTAACATATAAAAAGGGATAGAAAACATAAATAAGTGAAGTTTTCCAGGAATGTATGACTGCTTTAATACAAGAAAATCAAGGACAGCAATGCACTCTATTAGTAGAATCAGTAGGTGCAGAAAGAACATTTGACAAAATTTAACCCTCACTTTTATTTAGAGATTTCAATAAACTAGAAATAAAATGTGACTTGCTCAAACTGAAAAGGAAATCTATGAAAAATGTATGTCAAACACCATACTTAATAGTTAAATATTTCATGCTTCGCTCTTAAGATCTTGAACACAGCAAAGATGGCCATTCTCACCACTTCTATTCAAAATTATAACCAAAGGTTCTATGTAGTACAATAAGGTGATGATAGGTACATAAGTAGGTAGGTGAATAGATAGATCCATTACTGCAAATTGGAAAGGAAGAAACAGAAATTTTTCTTAACAAACTACATCATTATGTGGAAAAAATCCACAATAAAAAACTAGAATAGAGTATTTCCTATCACAAGCTATAAAATAAACAAAAATAAATCATATTGTTGTGTTAACAATGACAATCCAAAACTAAAATTAGGGAAATAGTGACATTTATAAAACCATTAGAAAGAATAAAATATTTAGGAATATATTAACAGTGGAAGTACAAGATTTGCATACTGAACTACAAAATATTTTTGTGAGCATTAAATATCTAAATAAATGGAGAGATGCTACATATTCATGGATTGAAAGACTCAATATTTTAAGATGGCAGTTCTCCCCAAGTTGATAAATAATTGATTAATATATTAAATTCAATCCCTATCAGAATCACAGAATCATAGCAAATCATTAGAAATTGGTAAGCTGATCCAAAATAATTTATGGAAATGAAAAAGACCTAGAATAGCCAAAACAGTTTTGTCAAGGGAGAACAAAGTTGGAGGGCTTATACAAGCCAAATTCAAAACTTACTCTAAAGCTATAGTAATTAAGACAGGTGGTTTTGAAATAATATTCATAGTAACACTATTCGTAATAGTCACACTGGAAACAATCCAAATGCCCATTAACTGGTGAGATGGATAATCCATTGGATTTTCTATTTGAAATGGATTTGAAATATTCTAAAACATAGGATATCCATACAATGGACTACTATTCAGCAATTTAAAGGAACAAATTACTGATACAGGTTATAACCTATGAACCCCAAACAATTATGTTCAGTGAAAGAAGTCTGACAAAACATCACATATTGTATGATTCCGTTTATATGAAATGTCCAGAATGGACATTCTTATAGGGACAGAAACCACATAATCTGTTGTCTACAGCTGGAGGTGGAACTGGGGATTGACTGCAGAAGGTCCCACAGGATTTTTTTGTGTTGAAAATGTTCTAAAACTGGCTTGTAGTGATGGTTGCACAACTCCATAAATTTACTGAAAATTATTGACTTGTATACTTAAAATGAGTGCATTTTGTTGTGAGTTTCTTTACAAAGCTTGGTTTAAAAACAAAAGGAAAGAACATGTTAAGCTAGGCCAAACAAATTTCCTTTCTGTGCAATCTGAATGAGAAAACCTAAAGAAAAGGGTGATTAGCTGTGAAACCCAAAGCTCAAGTTTCCAGTAGAGTGAGTCTGAGTGAGTCTGAGCCATGGTGATTCCTGGGCATACCTATGGCATGAGCAAGCAGATGTTATGAGGAAGTAAAATTGCTGGGAAGAATGGAAAGATGAGGAGACCCCCTGAGCAAGACGAAGTTATTGGTGAAAGACAGAGCAGTAGGACCGAGAACTCTGAGCTCAGACAACTTTCTAGCTCCAACCACATCTATCATCAATACAAGCACTTCCCAGTTCCTGGCCTCCGTGATATGAAGTAATCTGTACTTTAAATTAAAATATCCTGGCTTGAAAACCTAGTCAGTCATCTGCCGTAATGGCTTATCACATACCATCCATTATAAACATGTGTTCATAGTCCTTATAAGAAACAGCTATAGATGACTTACAGTCTCCAAGGCTCTTTTTGGGAGATCTCTAAGATAGAAGGAGATGGCAGGTGGGAACTGCAGACGTGCCAGTCCCACTCTTGTCTAGAGACACTATGGGACATCCATTTTCCTATTTTATTGTGATTCTCTTTAGCAGAACATAAAGAAGTTTACATAGAAAGAACCTAATTTCATACCATAACTGAAACTATTGATTTTATTTAATGGGAGCATCACCACAGAGAAGAATTTAAAGAGCAGGGTCTTTTCTTCTTCATATGTAAGACATTTCCTTGTGGCAGTGTTTTAGCTTCTGGTAAGTTAAAGTTAGTTTTTAGTCCAAATATATCTGAAAGGCACCTTTAGCAGACCAAAATCCTATCCATTTCATACTATGATTGTCCCAAATATAAACAAGAATAAAAGAAAATTTCCATCTTCAAAATGTATAGCAGTTGAAGGTTAAACTCAAATAATTTGTATTCTACCCTAATACCCACTCATTAAGTGACTGATTAGGAATGTCATTCAGGGACCATGGTTTATTAAATTAGCACTTATACAGAAGTGTGTGGTCAGCCCCATGAGTCGGTTAAGATTCTCAGTTTTACTTTGATTTAGGCAGTAAAATGCCTACTGCGTCTCTGCTAGATGACTATTATATTTATTTAGCTTCTACATGCAGCATTGAAGTGCATGTACTTTCTTCTAAGTAATTCTTCTTAAATATACCCACAAAGCCATTTCTTGAAAACTAAGTCACCCTGGAAAGCAAGATATTGAAATAAGGGTGTTTATAGGAACCCTTTGCACTTGCCATTTGATTAAGCAGTTCTATACTAGTCCTTTAGATATTTGGTTTTAAACCCATTTTGGGGGGTAGCCATTCTTCCCCACAGCTCTCTGGTTCCTCAAGGTAAATCCTACTTAGTACGGAATCCACTTGATATAATGAGTTTGCACAGATTTCTATTTGTGTCTAATGAAACCAGGAGCAAGCCCAGATTCCTGGTTAGCAGAGTAATGTTCCCTTTCCATCTCTACCCATCACACACATAAACGTTCATAATTAGAAAAGCCAAGGCAGAGAGATGGAAGGAGAACAAGGCAATCTACTGGTAGGGGAAGGTTGAACAGTGGAAGCTTCATCTCCCCCTTAAATACATGGCAATGGGCCCTTTGATAGTAACTATCAAATACAAGCAGTGTGAGTATGCCGTCTCAAGTGCAGATTTGACTTAAAGAAGAGAAGAGTGGGACACCTGGGTGGCTTAGTGGTTGAGTGCCTGCCTTCAGCTCAGGTCCTAATCCCGGGATTCTGGGATGGAATCCTGCATCAGACTCCCCATGGGGAACCTGATTCTCTCGCTGCCTATGTCTCTGCTTCTCTGTGATTCTCATGAATAAATAAAAAATTTTTAAAAATTAAACAAATAATGTAGAGAAGAGTTAGTGAGGTTTATTGCTTTACTCCCTAGAAAGGAAGGATGTAGGGGTGCTTGGGAGCTCAGTTGTTTAAGCATCTGCCTCTTGGCTCAGGTCATTATCTCTGGGTCTTGGATCAAATACTGAGCACCAGGTTGGGCTCCTTGCTCAGCAGGGAACCTGCTTCTCCCTCTGCCCCTCCTCCTGTTCGTGTGTCTTTTTCTTTAAATATTTATTTATTTATTTGAGAGAGAGAGAGAGTGAGTGGGAGGATTAGAAGGAGAAGGAATGAGAGAATGTCAAGTAGACTACGAGCTGAGTGTAGAGCCCCACTCGGGATCAATTGCAGGACCCTGAGATCATGACCTGAGCCAAAACCAAGAGCCAGCTGCCTAACAGACTGACCACTGAGGCATGCCTCATTTCCTGTTCTCTTAAATTTCTGTGTATTTCTCCTATTTAACTATTTCATTCTGCCTTAGAGAAGACATGTTCCTAGAATCTTAGAATTTTAAAGATAGAAATTGTCACTAATTTAGTGCTCTGACTTTACAGTTAAATACATGAGGGCCCATTGAATTCATTAATAAATTAGTTTATTCACTGCAAGTCTTTTGGAGGGCATCTGTGTGCCTGGCATGCCTCTTAGCTTCTGGGGATGGCCAACAATCCCTCATATTCCTTGGCTTGTTGATGCACCCCCTTTAATCTCTATCTTCACCTGGACTTTGTCTCTCCTCTTCTCTCCATGGGTTCTCTTCTTATATGGGTATCTGGAGTTATCAAAATCTTTAGCTTAGTTACAATTGCAAGGACCTGTTCCAATAAGGTCATATTCACAGGTTCCTGGTGCACATGTTTTTAGGGACAGGGGCTCACCATTTAACCTGCTCCAGACCAGATCTTGAACTACCTTTGCCACACCCAGATTCTGTCATCCATGCATTTGTCCTTGTCTATGTCCAAGATTACCTCTTTGAGCACTGAGAGGTGATTCAAAGGAAATGTCAATCACAGGAGTCTCTGCTCTCCAACACAGCTAAACTATAGAGGGATCGCATGTAAAACTGTTGTACAAGTACAAAACATCCCCTCTTCCTGAGTCCCATTTCTGCTAAGGGCTTGAAAATGTGTGGCATCGTCTCTCACTTCTTTTTTTCATTCCCATCACTGGCACATCTCGTTGGTTTCTGAGGAGGCAAGAGACAAGGAAGAGAAAAATGGAGAGGAGAAAGCAAAATAGTGCTTTTCTTGCTGACAATTTAGTGATTCAGGTATCTGTAACCAAATGTCAAAGCAGGCACGGTGCACACTGTAAGAGATTGGCCAGAAAGGGTGAACTATCGCTTTCTCTCTCTTGTGAATTCTCACTTGGCTGAGGAAAGAATGTGGAATAAGATGAGAGGTAGAAGGCAAATTGAGATGGGCAATATGCCAATGCATTACTGAGCAAGGAGTTGGTAGAAACACCTCTAAGAGTTTTGCCAAGAAAGATTTTTTGCTACCTCAGCATATACAATATTACTGACTTAAAATCTGAAGGGAAAATCTGGCTTTTGTCAAGTAGAAATGAATAATATCTATAAGTCATCAGTAAGTTATTAAGTAAGAGTTAATAACATTTATCTTTAGTAACTAGTCAAATAGGTATCCTTCTTGTATAATTTATACTAGATCAATATGGAATTTATTTTTACACAAAAAGCATAGATAATTGTGCAATAACCAAACAGACATTTTACGTATACTAGGGACTGAACATGAGAATGGCCAATGCCTAAACCCTGCTTTTTAAGGCATAAACCCTTCATAGAATATAAATTAGGCACCTTGGGATGCCTGGGTGGCTCAGTGGTTGAGCGTCTGCCTTCGGCTCTGGATGGGATCCTGGGATTCTGGGATCGAGTCCCACATCAAGCTCCCTACAAGGACCCTGCTTCTCCCTCTGCCTATCTCTGTCTTCTCTCTGTCTCTCCTGAATAAATAAATAAAATCTTTAAAAAAAATTAGGCATCTCAATCATGCCAAGAGGAAGTTAGCTTATTGATTCTGAAGCGTGATTCTGAAACGAGATGGCTTGGTTCAAATAGTAGCACAATCATTTATTTGTACTGTGGCCTTTGGCAAGCTATTAAACTTTTCTGTGCCTCAGTTTCCTCATCTGTAAAATAGCCATAAGATTACAACCTTATGGGATTCTTGTGAAGAGTAAAAGATAAAATATACAGAGCTTAAAGCAGTGTCTGGGAAGTAAACACAACAAATGTTAGCTATCATTTTATTAATAACAATCTTTTTTAAGATTTTATTTATTTATTCATGAGGTGGACACAGAGAGAAAGGCAGAGATATAGGCAGAGGAAGAAGCAGGGTCCCTGTGGGGAACCTGATGCAGGACTCGATCCCGGATCACACCCTGAGCTGAAGGCAGATACTCAACCACTGCCACCCAGGTGTCCCTTAATAACAATTCTTATACAAGCAGGCAAAGTTAATATTTATCACATCAGTTTCACAAACAAGGAAACAGGTTCAGAAAGACTAAATGACTTGGCTAGGGTTAAATTGAAAGGATGAAATTAAAGCACTGTTTTTCTACCACACTTGTTCTCATTACAACTATTTTACATAAAGTATCTAAAGGTAGTAGAAAACAACTTGCTTTTAATTGGGTGTATCATCTGCTTGACAAGTAAGTGTTCAATAATTATAACACAAATTGGCTGACTGGCTGGCTCCCCGAACATAAGCCTGTGATTCTAAGAAAGGTGATTCTCTCACTGTCACCCACCAGGCCAGATTTATTCTTGACTGTGGTTTTTCTCATCCTGCCCTCCTTGTTTGCATGATTCTATTCCTTCTTCCCCCCTTCTTTCCTTCAACTGTTTCTTCTTCTTCTTCTTTTTTTTTTTTTTCAACTGTTTCTTCTGATTCTACAAATCCATCAAGGGCCTCTACAAGACTTTACCTCAATGTTTCCCACAACTTAATGAGTGTCATGAGATATGTGAATCATTGGCACTATTATTTATTTAGTGCTTTCTTTAAATTGATGCACTTTTTCTTCTTAAATTTACTTGAAAAGAAAACTATCATAAATGAAAAAACTGTTTCACTAGCTGTCAGCAGGAACAGTAAAGTCACCAATATAAACAAAATATAATTAAATTATAGCTTGATTTTGTTGCTTGCCAAAGGCTTTTAGTTTGAGACGTGTTCGTTCTTGTTTAAAAAAAAATAAATCAAGATAAGCACAATAGATATTAATGACACATTTGCATTAAATTGTAATTTTGAAGGCTCCTCATTGAAATAAATAAACTGGAAGAAGGCTAAGTAGCAAATAACTTTCTCATTGAATGTTTCAATTTTATTTAATGTCACTTTCCAGTACTGCCATATGGAACCTCTCATGCAATGCTATGCATTTCATCCTTTGGAAAACAGTAATTTATCAGGTCACTCAGCTTCATTATTTCTTTTGCGAGTTGCACCATGTCACTTATTTGGGAACTTAGCCAGAACATTTCTTAAATGATATTTAAGTTGTTTGTATCATTTATCTTGGGCGGATACAAAAGGAATTCTCAGGATAACACAATCTTAGTCGCACATAAGTCATGGTTTAGCCAAACCAGAAATACAAATTGACCCTTGACCTACATGAGAGGTGTTGACTCCCATGAGCAGTAGAAAGGTGCTGACTCCCTGAGCAGTAGAAAGTCCATGTAGAACTTTTGACCTCCCCAAAAGTTAATTACTAAGAGCCTTCTGTTGACCTTACAAGCAACATAAACCATTGATTAACATGTTTTGTGTGTCATATACTATAACCTCATAATGAAGAAATCTAGAGAAAATAAAATGTTATTAAGGAAAGCATAAGAATGAGAAAATACATTTAAAATACTATACTGTATAGAAAAAATTTGTGTATAAGAGGGTCCACACATTTCAAATCTGTGTTGTTCAGGGGTCAACTGTTTTATAACAGACTTGGCCAATGCCATATATATAAGTGAATGATAAGAAAAACTTGAATTGGTTATAGTAAATTATTTTTAGGCAAATCAATAAATAATTATATATGGAATATATATATGGGAATGGCTGTATATATTCTTTCTCTTTTCCTGTTAATAATATGTTCTACACATAACCATATACAGTTATATATGCATATATAGATAGGAATGCAATATCCTTTGTAAGTTGATATTTAGCAAAGTTATTTATTGTATTGCTGTTTAAGCTTTCTGTTTTAAAAGCTAATTGAGTAGGAATTCCTAGGTGGCTCAGTGGTTCCTTCAGCTCAGGTCTTGATCCCAGGGTCCTGGGATCAGTTCTACATCAGGCTCCCTACAAGGTACCTGCTTCTCCCTCTGCCTATGTTTCTGTCTCTCTCTCTCTTCGTCTCTCATGAATGCATAAATAAGATCTTAAGAATAAATAAATATTTCTTCTCTCTTCCCTTATATTCCCTTTCACTATTATTTATATTCCCCAAATGAATGAGAACATATAATGTTTGTCCTTCACCGACTGACTTACTTCACTCAGCATAATACCCTCCAGTTCCATCCACGTTGAAGCAAATGGTGGGTATTTGTCATTTCTAATAGCTGAGTAATATTCCATTGTATACATAAACCACATCTTCTTTATCCATTCATCTTTCGTTGGACACCAAGGCTCCTTCCACAGTTTGGCTATCGTGGCCATTGCTGCTATAAAAGACTGCTAATTCTGGGAAACGAACTAGGGGTGGTAGAAGGGGAGGAGGGCGGAGGGTGGGAGTGAATGGGTGACGGGCACTGGGGGTTATTCTGTATGTTAGTAAATTGAACACCAATAAAAAATAAATTAAAAAAAAAAGAATAAATAAATACTAATTGAGTAAAGTTTAGCTTTAGATTAATGTGGATGAAACTTTAGAAATTTAGAAGTTCGTTTGCATTTCATAAGACTTCCAGAATCAAACACAATGCACAGATTTTAAGTTGCCAACCACCCTAAGGTTTTGGTCTTTACTAAATATCTAAGTTTGAGAATAGCTTAACAGAATGCACTACACTCATTTGCTGTCTGATTTTATTCACTTTATTATAGATCAGAGCTTAGACTTTCCTCAAAACATGTGCTTTATGAAAGTTATAAGTAAAACTCAGGAATAATCTCAAATATCTTCACATTTCATTAATTCACACTTAAACCATGTTCCATAGCATTCATCTTTATTAAGCTTTTATATCGACGAACTGAGTTAAAATTTGAAATGCCAAATGAAAACATTTTATTGTCTTCAAAATAATATTTCTGATTTCAGACCAAAAAAATATATACATATATATGCACACCAGTTTTGATTAAATATTTAAGATTTGAGCAGAATTTTGTCCTCAGAATAACAATATATGCATTAACATATAAAAGTCTGGATTTCTGAGTACACTCAATATAAGGGTTTTGAATTGGTATATATTATTATTTTTTTAAGATTCAGCTAAACCTTAAGGCATAGTTATTTTTCTTTAAATAACATGTCCCTCTAAAATTATTATGCATTTCTAAAGGTTGATAAAAAAAACCCTCAAAGAATAGTCAGAAGGTTTTGTCTGATACAAGTTTAAAATTTTTTCACTCTTAATGAAGTCTATCAGCAAGAAAGGTTATGACCTGATATTAATAGCAAGAGGAACAAAGGGTTTTGATTTTCTTTGTATCCTAATTCTCTAGCAGCTGATAAATATTTTAAGTGCATCTTCCATATCCAGCATTATTCATGTTCAAAAGTATTTTAACTAGTTATCAAAATAGAAATTAATTACATAGGCTTTCCTTGCAGAGTAGTTTATTGGATTGAAAAGCTGTCTTTTTTAGGAGAAGAGGATGGACATTAGAATGGACAGACTTGATTTATAGTCATTGTCTCCATCTTGAGAAAGTAGTTTCACTTTTCTCAGCTAATATTTGTAGATCTGTGGAGAGGGAATGGAATGATGTCTTCCATGCAGACATCAGCAAATAATATATAGAACTGATCAAAAGAGTTTCCTTTAAAAATAGTAGCTATCATTATCCAACTAGCAGTTTTAAATAAAATCTTTCTTTTTCCTTGAAAATTGAATTCAGGAAAGTAGAATTTGTCTTATTTATTATTATTCTTATTTTCTATCCTCATTCATTCCATGTTTTTACTAGAGACCTGGTGGTAGGTACTGGAATTGTGGCTTTGAATAAAACAAGTAATCTCTGTCCTCACAGAACTACATTCCACTGACAACAAACACACTAAAAATAATAATAATAAATAAATAAATGTTGCTATAGTAATAAAAGTACTGTTGAGCAAATGAAGCCAAGTGGTAGACTGGTTTGAAGAGAAAGAAGGAAACCACTGTAGGTGAGGTTGTTGAAGAGACATCTGAGCAGAGTCATGAAAGATAGAAGGAAACCAGAGTATAGGCTGGGAGGACCAAGGCATAGGGAAGAGCAAGCAGAGAAGCCCAAAGCAGGAATGACCCCATGATGTTATTTACCAGAGTGAAATGATTAGAAACAAAATGGGGAGCAAGGCAAGGGGCCATAGCCTATAAAGACTTACCAGCCACAGTGAAAGGAATAGGGAACCATTAGATCAGTGAAGTTTAAATTTAAATAGATTTTTCTACGTGGTATTGAAGGGAGAGAGATGAATACTAGATGAACAGCAGCCAATTAAGTAGTGAGTATACTTGGAATATATTTTGAACCTAGAGCCCATAGGGGTGAAAAAACGGAGAATCAAGAAAGGCCACTACTTTTTGGTTTGTGCAGCCGGGGGACAATTGTACCATGCCCTGAACCAAGAAAGCACAAGAAGAGGCAGGTATCAGTCAGGAGTTCTGTTTTAAGCATCTTTAACTTAGAGATGCTGATAGACAGTCAAGTGAACACACAAAGAAGGCAAATGGATTTTTTTTTTTTTTTGAGAGAGAGAGAGAGACAGAGAGAGAAAATGAGCATGCACAGGGGCAGAGGGGCAGTGAGAGAGGGAATCTTAAGCGGACTCCACATCCAGCACAGAGCCCAACCTGGGGCTCCATCTCACTACCCTGAGATCACGACCTGAGCAGAAATCAAGAGCCAGAGGCTTAACCTGAACTGAACCACCCAGTTTCACTGGAAAATGGATATTTTAAACTATCATTAGTGGGCTTCTCTTTGTTTTAAAATCATTTTCTATATTTTTCACACGATAGATTTTACTCATGGTGCATATACTCAGTTGTTGAAGTGATCTTTGATTATAATTTTCTCAAGTAATTTTACTGTAGAAAGCTCATCTGAATCATATTTACTTTAAAGGAAATCCCTAGGTTTGAGAGGTATCTGTCTGAACTTTCCTGAAACTTTCTTAGGTCAGGAGAGGTGTCATACCTTAGTGGCACTATGACACATGGCAGTGCCACTCAACAAGCCCCTTCCAAAGGAACTGTAGTTGTCTGCATCATCCTGGTTTATTAAGGATGTGAAGTTGGACCAGAAGCTCTAAAACAGGATTCAGCAAACTATGGCCCACAGGCCCAATCCAGCCTCCCACCTATTTTTCTAACTAGAACTTCTTTGGAATACAGCCATACCTACTCTTTAGGTATTATGTGTGCTATATTCACACTGCAATAGCAAAGTTGAATAGTTGCTCCAAGAGACTTATGACCCACCAAGCCTAAAACTTTATTGTTTGGCCCTTTAAGAAAAAATAGGCTGAGTTTGCTCTTAAGTTTTTCTAATCATGCTCTTAAGTTTTTCTAATCATGAAGCCTGTGTGATTTTATGATTTGAAGAAAACTGAATTAGAAATGAAGTAGGATCTATATCCATTTACTACCCATAACAATTGTCATAGTAGATCTGATATCCAATATCTACCTTTAGTGATTTTCTTTTCCTTTCTTTCCTCTAAAGCTGAGAATCAGAGTTTGATCAAGTCAAAAGAAACACCAGGTAAGTTAATTTTTTTCTCTCTGAGAGTATTCATGAATAAAATCCCCAAACTGAGATAAAGGAGATCAGTCAGTGTGAGGGCAGGGAGAAATAGTACAAAGGAAAATAAAAATATGACATGGCAACTAAAATATTTAGGAGAATCTGAATTTAAAAAAAAAAAAAGCAGACCATAACAGTGGATGTGCCGGAATGCTCTGTGGCAAGATTGAGTGGAACCAGCCCTGGTAAATGCATGAAGCCTGTGGACATGTCTTCTGCCCCAAACCTGCTGTTCCTGGTCTGTTTTGGGGACTGATCTGTCCTCTCACAGAAGTATAGTATGTCTGTGACTCTCTTCTCTGTGCTTCCCCTCATAGCCTGATCCTGGCAGCCTGAAAGTCGATGTTATAAGCTACAGTTAATAGCCTAAAATATTATCACGCCAAAAAGTACTCATGTTTTGTTATCCTAGGTTTAAACTGAATAAATTGAGGGTAATGTCACAATAGAAATTGAAAAAGATCATTGGGCTGGGGAAAATGGTACCATTGAGTTTTTCTGTTGTTTTGAAATCGTAACTACTTGGGAGACTTTTATCTTTCTACATCCTACCTCGTACTTTTATAAATGACAAATCTCTTAGGTTCTCAATCTTGGTCAGTTCTGGTATACATAAAAATGAGAAATATATGAAATAAACTTAGAAAATCTTGTAACTTAAAAAAGTCAGAAAAATAAAGCCATGAAAATTATGACCAACTTCATTTTCATAGCAATAGACTAATCATCATAGTCTACCTTCTGCATCATGTGTTCGAGAAACTCAAAATTGAAATGATTATGCTGTTGACTTTTAATTAGTAATCTTCTATGCAATATATCTCATGAATAAAGAAGTTATTTTTATATCAATTCTCTTTATTTCACCTCATCACTATATTTTTTTATTCTTTTCATTTACATAGTCTAGAAATACACTAGAAAAAGCACTGGGAAAAACAAACCAAACCAACCAAACCAAAACAAAACAAAAACAGTGCATCCAAGCAAATAAGGCAGCTTTGCATTGAATGATGGTTTGCACTGTTCTGGAGAAGTCCTTACTTTATGCTTCATGGACTGGTTATCCAGAGGAAGTTACAGATGGAAGAAAATTGAGAAGCTGCCAAAATCAATAGCTCCTTTAAGGGGGGATTGAAGCATTCTTTAAGAGATAAATTACAAAATGCCAGGTCTAACTATAGTTGATTTTTAACTATAATAAAAAGTCCATTTACATTATTTAAATTTTGAGTTATAGAAATTAATTCCTCTAAGACAGATAATAAACACATCATTGATTTGAACAGTGGATTAAAAAGAAGTGAAACTGATTTTATAAACTATGAGAAAAGTCAGTCTTTAACTTCTGTGATACATGTTCTGGGTAAACACTAAATCCAGACTCACTCAAAAAAAAAAAAAGCGTAATGACAAAGTAGCCATTATACATCTGTTGACAACTGTAATCATTTGTCCAGTAATTTGTTTATTATCAAAGATGGTCAAATATCAAATCTGTGAAAGACACACATAGGACCAAGAATAGGCATATTATAGAAAGAAAGAAATAATTAGCATTTCTTTTTTAAGTAGAAGTTGAGGTAAAATCCTAGCCCACAGAAGTATTATTAGCACTGCTTCCTTTTCATAAATATGAGCTAATATGCATTTAGCCTTTCATTACATCATATATAGTTCTCACATTTGGCAATTTCTTTCATTTTCTTGGAAAAATTATGTTTTTACCACTGACTCCAAAAAATATTATTAAGGGTATAGAAATTGATGATTGTTTTACATAAAAATTTGGGGGGGAATTCAAAATAAGTAAAAGCAACTATAAATAAAGTATCAATTATAAGAAATTATACATAGATATGATGTCTAACAGTATATAAAAAAGAAAGCTAATCATAGAAATAGGGAAATGATTGATCAAGGTCTGAAGATATGTCCATATATTCCATTCAATTGAGGATAGGTAGTATGAGTGGATAGTTGTATTTAACAATGCAAGGCATGAAGAATTTATGCCCAATGTCTGAAGTATGTGGGAAAGACAAACTTCAACCATCCACTGTAGCATATATAGCAAGACCACAAATTTAGTCTAAACTTAGTCTAAATACACAGAACCATATATTCAACCAACCACCACTAGCCCAGGCATTTAATAAATAGTCCTTTTGTTCCATTACATGTGACACTACCTAAGAGTTATGAGTGATACATGGAGCCGGCCATTAAGGGTTACCAAGGAAGACTAGTTAGCATGGTAAAAACCAAAAAAAAAAAAATAAAATAAAAATAAAAATAAAAACCACACACAAAACTGTAATAACTCTAGTAGCCATATAGGTCTACAATGATGTGTCATAGACTAATTTCAAACTTCTTAACCTTAGGTTAAGATTGCAGGAGGGCAGATCCCCCCCCCCCCACCCGCCCACCCCCACCCCCCCCCACCCCCCCCCCCACCCCCCCCCCACCCGCCTTTAGCAGTGCTTGTGTTATGTATCAGATTTAGGAAAGCAGTTTAAGGAAGAGGAGGAAAAGACTCACAAAAGAAATGACTCTCTAGCTTCCAGCCTACTCATTTTTCTAGCTCTGAGTTCAGAGCTAATGAGGAAATGCAAAGAAAAAGTGATGCAAGGCTATTTATTCCCTAGAGATAAACGCAGGAATCATATGGCCTTCACAACAATTTTAAGCAATGATGGAATTCACTTTTCTTCAGCCTTATCATTTTTCCACAGACAAGCAGAGCTAATAATGTGTCCTTGAAAATGAGACTCTTGATTTCTTTGATACAAGACTTTAGATTTGAAGAAAAATGGACCAATGTGCCTCAGTGTATTGGGAAAGAAATAAACCATTTGCCCTCAATTTTCTGGAAAATACAACTATATTACTCAGAGTTCTCCAGAGAAACTATATATATATCTATGCATAAGATTTATTATAAGGAATTGGCTCATGTATTTTGAAAGCTGAGAAGTCCCAAGATCTGCAGCCAGCAGGCTGGAAGCCTGGAGACCCAGGAGAGTGTATTGTGTAGTTCCAGTCCAAGGCCTGAGAACCAAAAAAGCCAATGGTGTAAGTTCCAGACTGAAAGCCAGAAGGCTGGGGACCCAGAAAGAGCCAATATTTCAATTTGAGTCCAAATGCAAGGAAAGATCAATGTCCCAGTTCAAGGCAACCAGGCAGGAAGAGTTTATTCTTTACTCCTTACTTCTTACTGAAGGAGAGTCAGCCTGTTTATTCCATTCAGGTCTTCAACTGATTGGATGAGAGCCATCCACATCGGAGGGCAATCTGCTTTACTTTATTCAGTCTACTGATTCACATGTTAATATCATCCAAAAAATACACTCACAGACACATCCAGACTAATGCTTGGCCAAATATCTGGGAATCCTATGGCCAAGTCAAGTTGACATATAAAATTAATCATTGCAACAACATTCCAATCACAAGTGATCAGCACAACTTGTGAACGATTTCATTGTAACCATCTTCTTTACTTTAACTGTGTTTCACAACCTCAATTGCATTATAGACATTAATTTTTATGGGAAATTTGAAGCCAGAACAGACATTACAGGTCTTACCAAACCTGACCACTGACCTTTGGAAAGGAGAATGCTCCATCCTGGCATTTTCATTGTGCTCAACATTCTATGTAATGGCTGAGAGTTGGTTGCTGACCTCTAGGAATTCATATGATGTGAAGCATCAGTCCTTTTATACAGAAGGTTACTTATCTGAGTATTTTAACTTTGAATGACAGAATCTTGACACAATGGTTCAGTTGGAATCCATTCAAGCTAGAAATACACCTGTAGCAAAGCAATATCTAGAGGTTTATTGTTTCTTTTTAACTTGGAAATTTTGTAATGTTTAAAAGATTAGTTGAGAATAAAAGGAGTCACTAATGGAAGATGTCAATATTGATGTGGTAGGGTCTGCCATAAACTTATGATTTATTGGGTATAGCTAAGTGATTTCTCCTCTAGTTCAAGAAATGGGCTGAGTCTCCAGGAGAGGCTTGTGCCTCTGTAGTCTACATGGAAGGTCATAAGAACTTACAGTCTCAACTGATTAGCTACCCAGCATCCACTTTAAGAACCAATAAACTTCAATGTTAATACTAATGGTATGTACCTTATAAACTCTACGGTGTGCTTTATTTGATATATTAGGACTAATTCTCTCTGTCTCCTTGTATGTATCTGCATGGTCTGGTTTGGCCTCTTGAAGGAAGGTGTTTATGGTTTGCCTTGATGGAAAGAAGCTTGTCTGGATTGGGGTCTAAATTGAAAGAGGCTATGTTTTATGTGACAAGAATAAGAGGCATGGGGATCCCTGGGTGGCGCAGCGGTTTGGCGCCTGCCTTTGGCCCAGGGCGCGATCCTGGAGACCCGGGATCGAATCCCACATCGGGCTCTCAGTGCATGGAGCCTGCTTCTCCTCTCTGCCTGTGTCTCTGCCTCTCTCTCTCTCTCTCTCTGTGTGACTATCATAAATAAATAAAAAAATTAAAAAAAAATTAAAAAAAAAAAGAATAAGAGGCATGAAGTTGTAACTCATTCCTGCTGACATGCAGCAGCAGGCAACATAAAGTCATGTTTGACAGCACAGACTCTAGAGCCTGCATTCAAATCCTGATTCTGCTACCTACTTGCTGTGTGACCTTGGGCAAATTATTTAATCTCGCTGGGCTTCAGTTTCCACTTTGTAAAATGCAAATATTTACAATGAAATAATTGAATGAGTTAATATTTGTAAAACATTTAGAATAGTGCCCAACACATAGAATTCCAAAAGGGTTTGAAAATAAAAATCCTATTTAATGTTTTCATGCCCATATTTTGAAATGCTTACCCTCATATTCTCAGAAAGCATAATGCTAACACAGTTACATACTGTAAAACTTTCCAGTGTGTTCAGGTCATATTATCCAGATTGTGAATTTAAGGTAAGATAATGTATCTGTGTTAGGAGAAGGGTAAGAACATTCTAAACCTTTAGAATGCTGAGAAAATACTTCATTGATTTCATTGATAATGGTACCATCAACAAGTAAGATGAACTTAACTCACTTAAAATTTGTTGATTTCATGATATACTGAAAAGGGAAGAGAAAGACTTCTGAGTCTTACTAGGTTTACATCTTAGTTCTACTTACTGTCAGATGTATTACCTTGTGTCTCCAAGTCACAATATCTCTCATGTTTAAAACACAATATTAAAAATGTTTCAGAATAAGATGATTAACACAGTGCCTCATTCATTCTTTGTATATTGTATACAATATGTATATTGTATAATTTCCAGCTTTCTGAAAATTAATAACTATTCATATTCAAATCACAAAAAATACATCTTTCTTCAATATGTAATTCTACAAAGTTACATAAAGTAAATAAATCTGCATTCACAGTTATCACTGGGTTAGCAGATTCTGTTACCCAAGGTTAGTCACATTGATAACTCAAAGCAAAGGGAAGAAATTTGAGATAAAACTCTTTTTTTTTTTTTTTTTGCATTGTTTTAAGAGTACACCAAAGTCAGGGCCCCTGGGTGGTTTAGCTGGTTAAATGTTTAGCTTCAGCTCATGTCATGATCTTGGGGTCCTGGGATAGAGCCTCACGTTGGGGCTCAGCAGGGAGTCTGCTTCTCTCTCTCTCCCTGTCCCTACCCCATCTTGTGCACATGCACACTCTCTCTCAAATAAGTAAATAAGATATTTTTTAAAAAGTATAGCAAGGTCAGAAAGGTAAGTTCTGATGAGAACAGATAACTTTCCTTTCGATATTTTGCCCATTAAGTAGACAGGGCATGCCGTCATAGGTGAAAATACATTCTAGCTATGACAAAATCTTGATTGAAAGGAACCTTGACAAGAATCCAGAGTCTTAAAGCTAGAAGAGACATCAGGGATCATATCAGCATATCCGCCCAACCCCGACCAAAACACAGAATGGCACCAACTATACTTGTAGCATTTGTTGTCTGAACCCTTATATGCCAATTACTTATAGAATAAGCCATTTTTCTCTGATAATAAAGCCTAGAGTAGACTGCCTTTCTTTCCCTGAGTGTCAAGATGCTCAGAATCAATTCTTACAAGAATATCAGAAACTGTATTAATGTTTGGCATTAACTCTTAGAAGGAGCCTGTTTGTTTCATCCATTTGCATTGGTTCTAATTTCCTATTTCTATTGTATTCAACTTGTGGTATAAATCATTGCTTAAGCCCACAGATCCTTTTTGTTAAGAGTTAGCTCATAAGTAAAATTCAATAAGCAATAACAGAGTCTCTCTTATTTTAATCCCTGACATATTGTTTTGCCTTATTCTTTATTTCTTGTTTCACATCTGTCTGCTTTGGGCTATGCTCCCCACCTCCTACTAGAATGTATGTTCCTTAAATGCAATAACTACCTCTTTTCCTCTATTTCTTTCAATGTCTCCTGTTGGACTGGTGTAGGTATCTATTTTTTTTCTTATAGTAGAATGAATGAAAATATTAATAGTACAATGATCTTAAGCATATTCCCGTCCAAATATGAAGACACAAAAGGTATGCTCATTAATTCATGTCATCTTTAACATTAGTGACTTCTGCCAAAAAGTTTCTTTATCTATAAAGCAAACACTTATGGACTCTACTTCCGGACACTGGACACTGTCCTAACATTTGGGAAACATCAATGAGCAAAATATTATCCTTTCCCTCAAAGGTCTTAGATGAGAAAGATAGAATGCACAGCGGTGTAGGAAAGAGGGATCACAAGTGCCAGAGAGGTGAAGAAAGGTGGGGACCAGTTTGCAGGACTGAAAAAGGTGGTCAAGGTAAGCTTTCCTAAAAGGATTTTAATAAATACAAGGAAGTGAGCAAACCAACACGTGGAGGAAGAGCACCCAGGCAGAGCTAGAACATGAGGAGAGGCCCTGTGTGTTGCATTGCCTGCGCTGAGGAAGTGGGGCAGGACATTTGCCTAGGCAGATTGCCTAGGGTTTGGAGAGTTATCACAAGGACTTTGGCTTTTTTATAAGTGGAATGGGGAATGTTGGGCATCTTGAGAAAGTAGTGACATGATATGACTCATATTTTATGAATATAAATCTGAGAGCTAAGGAGAAGACTGTCAGATGAAGCAAAGATACTTTGGAAATTTTCCAGGATAGAGATGATGTTAGCTTAGACCAGGGTAGTCACAGGGTAGGTCGCATGAAGTCCCCAAATTCTGTTTATATTTCAGAAGTGATACCAATAGATATTCCTAGTGATCCTGCATGTGGGATAGGATGGAAAGATGGGGGCAAAAATAACCATGAGGTCTTTGGATTGAAGGGTTGGAAGGACTGATTGCCAGATGGGAAGGCTGCAGATAAAGCAGAAGTTCAAGTTTGGACATGTTGAATTTAAGGTGTTTGTTATTTGCTGTGTAAGTATGTGGCTTTATGAATCTGGAGTTTAAGAATGAGGTCTGGGCTGGAAATACAAGTTCGGGGATCATTGGATTGATTAAAGCCTTGAAACAGAATGAGATCATCAAAGAAATTACTGTAGTTGGAGATAAGGACCAAGTATTAAGCCTCAGGACCCTCCAGGAGGATCTGCAACTCAGAGAAAGAAGGAGGAACCAGCCAGAGACCAGAGAATAAACCATAAACTGTGTTCCTACTGGAAGCCACATGAAGAAAAGCTGTTAAGAAGCAGTGAATGATTTATTGTGTCAAAGGCTAGAAAGTTATTTTTAAAAATGAGACATGAATCCATCAAATTGCAATTAAACAAGAGTCCCAATTATTGATAAAAATGGGAAATGAACATTCAATTCAATTGAGTTTAGCCCCTTGGGTAGTTCTTTAAGTATCCACATATTAGAAAAGAATGTAGACAACATACAAGAAATAAAAATAGAATATGTCCTTCTCGTATAGAATGTCTTATCCTCTACTGCCATTCACACTTTCCTCCCATTAATATCTATGTATCTTATATACTCTCCTCTAAGAGAGCAACATAGACTCCTCCAACCTGAGTTTCTCTTCGGAGGAGTTTCTGGCTCCCAGGAACAGGACTGCTTTCATATCTTTGCTAAGCTCAGTCATTGGCTGAGAGCAGCCTGGGGGAGGCATGGCATCAGTAAGATCACAGTGATGAATTTCAGAAAGCAAGTGGGGAAGCTTGGTCAGTTACACTGCCCATAGTTGGAGTTTTCTGAGGCTCATTCTTATGGCCACTAAAGTGGCCCTGGACATCAATAGGTCTTCTGTCTTTCTATAGCCCAATGATTTATCAAGTAATTGGTTTATAGTAACTTGTCAGATGCAGTGGGGTAAATTTGGATACACATTATCACAAAGAATTTGGTTCTAAGGGTCTCTACCTCAAACATTCTGCTCCAAGTTTTGGGCTGAAGCTTGTAAACTGGGTTTAAATTATGACACAACATATCTGCAATTAAATAATCATTATAATCACCAAAAGTCAGGGTCCCACAGTAAATCTGTGTCATCTAAGAGTGCTATATACACCAATTATTCCAGTTCCTGGTTAGAGAAAATAAGTGTCCAAAAACATGAAGGTGTCTGAATAGTCTATTGTATATATTAAGAATTTTTGAGAAAAAGGGACACGTTGACTTTGGTTGAAAAGTACAACTCTTTAGAGGCCTAATCACAATATATTTAAAAATAATATAAAATCATATAATAATAAAATATTATTATAAAATAATACAAATATATTAGTATCAAGTACTTTTCTAAACCATTTAAATTTATGCATACTCATTTAACTTTACAACACTATGATATAGAACTATTAAAATCACCATTTGTATATGTGGGAGCTCAAGCAGAAAGAGGTTAAGTGACTTGCCTGGCATTCTACAGGAAACAAGTTCTATATTCAGACTTGAAGCCATGAACTCTGACTTCAGAATCATGCTTTTAACTACTCCACTATACTTCTCCTGTATCTCCTCTGCCGATGCTGTTTCAGTAGTAATGTAGCATAATAGAATCTCAACAAAATCCATAGAGATCATGAGCTCTGAACACATCATGGATCCTTCTGTCTTAGTCACAGAAAGAATTCCATTAGGGTTGTAACTTATGAATTAAGCCAAGAATAATAATTTCATCAATATGAGCATGATAGTAGACAGGATTTCTCAAACTGTGAGTTAATTTCCAAAAGAAATTCATGACCACTACTGGAAAAATTAAATAAAAGAAAACAAAATACTAGAAGGGATTACATGTGATAGAGGTAACGTGTGTGTGTGTGTGTGTGTGTGTGTGTGTGTGTGTAAATATACTGGATTCAGAAATGATTGTTTAAAGACTTATCTGAGAGAGAGAGGGAGAGAGAGCATGAGTGGGAGAAGGGGTAGAGGGAGAGGGAAAGAGAATCTGAAGCACTGCTGAGCACTGAGCCCAACTCATGAGTCGTGGGGCTGGATCCCATGACCCATGAGATCACGACCTGAGCAAAAATCAAGAGTTGGATGCTCAACCGACTGGGCCTCCCAGATGCCCCCAGAAATTATTTATTAATTGAAGTTGCAGTTAAAAGAAAACAAAAATTTTAAAATGTTTGTCCAAGGAGTGAATAAATTCTTTCAAGAACCATTAACTCCATTGCCAACCCTATGGATCATTAGCACTAACAGTTGGCACTGTACAATCAACATGTTTTAAGTAGGAAAGTTTGGAGTTTTATCTAAACCACATAAGTTATATTCAGAGTTGTAGCCACTTAGCTTGTCTATGAGAAGGTAATAAGATAGGATATGGAGTCTTGAAAATTAACCCTCGGGATATCCCAGGTGGATTAATGTCACTGGTAATTTAATCAGCCATCTTGTTCTCTACCAACACAATCAAAAGAGCAACGTTCTCACTAAAACACTTGACACAAGAAAAAGCAGCTAAAAGTACCCAAGGTTTCAGCTAGTTCCCACACTTTCATTTAATATTTCTTTTTCTGCTGTTTAGTGCACTAGCCTGACATTTTCCTTTGTTCTTATGGGCATATATCTAGCTTCCTCCCACAGATTTCTTGCATGGCAAGAACGGTACAGACTCTAAACATTATTCTTCCCCCACAGATGTCAAAAATGCATGAGCATGCAGTGTGTGCTGGGCTGTGGGTGGCTAAGAGGGAAAGATCCAAGGCAGTCATAGGCAATATCAATTTCTTTGATGCAATTATACACGTCCTCAATACTCCTAAGGAGGCCATAATTATAAGCGATGCCTCTTGGTTCAGCCAAGCAGCCAGCTCCATTTCACTGTATACCCACTGCAGTTAGAGCTCCATGTGGAGTATGATGGGAGTTACGGCCTTCACACTGCAGGAACTTAAACTTTAGCAGTGAGACAAGGCAAACAGGTGTGATCAAAGGAAATTACTTTAAACAACATTGTTTGAAAAATAATTCTTTTTCTAAATCATTCTAAATACAAACTGTGCTTTATCCCAAGTTCATAAGAATAAATACTATAAGCTTCTAAGACATTTAAATATTGGTATTTCCTTGCAACTTATTGAGAGTGGATTTTGAGTAATATATTTTTATTTAAATTTTTGTTTCAGTCCTTCTGACTGAAGATGGCAGTCTTAACTGTTTGCAAACAAATTTGTTTGCTTAACTTAAGCAAACAAATTAATAATGATGATTAACTTAAAATTAACATTTTCTGTGGAAGAAAATGTGCATTTATGCCTGTTCTAAGTATGTGTGTTGGAAAAAATTTCTCTATTCCCCAAAATTGTAATATCTGAAATGAAAGTACTGCTTTTGAATAGATTTGCATCCCATAAGAATTTCATGCAGCAGATGATATAGGCTACAGTGAAGGATAAGAAACTTACTCAAGCTTTCTAGCCAGTTCTTAAAGATATGATACTGATACCCAGGTTTTGTGATTCTAAATTTAATCATCTTTACAGGAAATATAGTTGAACTTATGATTTAGTATATGATTGTATGCATCCTATTATTCAACAATAAACAGTTTTCACAGGTCCTAAGAAATGCAAGCTGTTAAAATGTAATTTCTGCAAAGAAATTCAGTAAGAAGAATCAATACCCTCATCTGACTGGATTTGTGATTTTCCTACAGCTAGCACTCTACAACCAGATGCATCGCCTTCTCATACCAGTACATTACTCTCAATCTCAGTAACAATTCCAGGAAACATCTCCCAGTTTCAAGGTATGATTTCTGTATGCATGAGTGGGAATTTTCTTTACTTGATCCCTTCTCACCAAGAAAATCCTACAAATCTTTTTTAACAGCTTTATCAAGATGTAACTGAAATACAAAACAAAATTGCACATCTGCGGTAAAGCAGAGACACAAGGAAACTTTGAAAATGACAGATATGTCTATTACCTTGATTGTGGTGATAGTTTCAAAGGTATATGCATTTGCCCAAACTCATCAAATTGTACATTAACTCCTTGCCAATCTTAATTTACAAAACAGACTTCAGAATGAGAGAGATTTTTTTCTACTTGACACATCATACCTAGAGATTACAGAGGCTTACTTAAATGGGGGGGAAGGGAAGGAATAAGATTTTGAGAATTGTCATACATTAACCAAAGGTGACTATTTTTTTTCTTTCTTAAAATAATAGGTACTGAGGATGCAAAAAATGCAAGCTCTTCTTCAGCCAGCCCCTCTTATTCCAGTGAGTAACAGACATATCTTCATTTGTGACACCAAATATGTAAAATGTTTGAATATGGCTGATAAAGGAGAGGATTCGATTATAGACAGCCTTTTATCAACTTTACTGAATCTGCAGTTTCATTATAATATTACCTAACTGCTGCCTGTTTTGAGGATTTCCTACTATTGAATCTGATTTTAATGAGCACAGCTTTGGAATTTTTTTATTACCTTAGTGCTAAGCAATTACTACCAAGGGTCAAGATGAATTGATAAGACTAGTCTTAGATAAGCCAAAGTGCACAGGCAGAGGGCTTCAAAGAAATGAATTGTTCGGGCAGCCCTGGTGGCTCAGCAGTTTAGCGCCTGCCTTTGGCCCAGGGCCTGATCCTGGAGACCTGGGATCAAGTCCCACATTGGTCTCCCTGTATGGAACCTACTTCTCCCTCTGCCTCTCTCTTTCTCTCTCTCTGTGTCTCTCATGAATAAATAAATAAAATATTAAAAAAAAAAAGAAATGAATTGTTCACCTTCACAGAACTTTACCATATGTTAAAAATGGCCTTTAAAGAAATACTCCATTTTAGCAAAAGCATATATATGTATACATATATATACACATACATATGTACATGTATACATATATATATACACATATATGATGTAATATATATGTGTATGTTAGGATTGACTAGAAAAAAAATCCACTCATTTCCCTAGAAATTAAGAATAAGATGAATGCTTATGAAACTGATGATAAAAGATCACCTAGGCTTAAGTAAAGCCATTCTATTCAGTAAGTCAGCATGCCATTTATTAACTTGCTGATTCATGGCATCTTTAATTTGGGAGGCACTAATGATCTCGCTCAAGGTCTAATATGAAACAAATGTTTAACTATAACTTTGGAAGTATAAACCATCCTACAGAAAATTGGATAAATACGAGGAGTACATATGCAAGCAGATGAGAATACTCAGCTAAATAATAACTGTGGCCTCTACATCTCTAGTTGTATGACTATGACAGCTTTGTCTTTTCATCACTGTCTTTTTAACCTGGGCAAAGACTGTACAAAAGAAGACAGATGTTAAGAACCAAACCAAAACAGTAAAACTCTCCTCTGAATAAAAACTCACCCCAATTTAACTGTCGCTATACTACTCTCCTAAATGTGCGAGCACACACACGTATATCTTTCTTGAACCAGGTGTTCATTTTTAGAAATCCTAACCACTCAGATATCCATTTATGTCCACTTATGCTATTTTATGCCTTTTCTAGTTTTAAGATATATTATGGAAAGATAAGTCAAAATTGCACAGGCAGAGAGCTCCATAAAAATGAATTGTTCACCTTCACAGAACTTTACTATGTTGAAAATGGCCTTCAAAGAAACACTCCATTTTAGCAAAAACATATATATATGCCATATATATATATATATATATATATATATGCTTTTTTATAAAGTAGTGCAGTATATAATATGTGAAGTGGGTCTGACTATGGTCTAGAGGACATCTTCTGCTTCTCCAGTCTTCTATCTCCTCACTTCTGTAGTCTCTAAGAAGGTGAGGAAACCAGCATCCTTAGGTTTGGAACTTTATTTCAAAAGGTTGCAAGACTGACATCAAGTGGATACATCAGAAATGACAACCGGAGTAAAATTTGAATCTGATAAACCCTTGCCAAAAATTCAGTAGTTTAACAGAGTGAGGTGTAAAGAAAGAAGGATGCATGTATGCTTTTGTTCAGTAAACTATTTACTGTTAAATTCAATAGGCACTGAAATTGACAATGTCCTCAATACTTTGTAGGTGTCATTTTGCCAGTGGTGATTGCTTTGATTGTAGTGACACTTTCAGCATTTGTTCTTGTGGGTTTGTATCGAATGTGCTGGAAGGCAGACCCAGGTAGGTAACAGGGTTTCCTTTCATTTTGTTTTCTGAAATGCGAATATATGTTCAGTCTAAACTTGAATTTAAACTCTTAAGGGGACGGGAGGGTTAAAGAAAGAAATAAAATGCACTATTGCATGATCACAGAAATAGAGGGGAAGGGGCAGAGAAATCCATTGAATGCTGATGAGTGTAAGGAGTGAGGATTACCTGCTAGTGGCAGATAATATCAAATACGGACAGATTCTTTTTAATGAAATAACCCCAGTTTTGTGAGTGGTCAGGGGATTATGGTGGTAAAGAAGGCATCAAATGACATACCTTATCTGTACTGAAGATTTTTTCCACTTCCATGTGACAGAGAATAAAGGTCAGTGTTGCTAAGAATTTAGTAGAGGAGCCCACAGTCTCAAGAAGAGTGTTCTGTGACTTATTCCCTCGTGAGAGGCCCAGCTTCCTCCCTTCCATGATTGTGTGTTCTGCTAATTGATTCAGCTCCTCAGGATTGACCATGATTGCAATTTTTAGTGGGCTTTTAGCTGGACAATTCTCTATTATACTCCTTCGTCTCTCCAATAGCATTTAAAACCTTCCTTCTTTTCTTTAAAATAGCACTGCTACTCTTTAACTATAGAGAAGAAACGGAGATGCTGGAGGGGAGGTGGGTGAAATGGGTGATGGGGATTAAAGAGGGCCCTTGTGATGAACACTGACTGGTGTGTGTAAGTGAATGAATCTCTAAATTCTACTCCTGAAACTAAAATTACTTAATGCAATAGCACTATTCTCTTTTACATCCTCACTCTTTGTTTTTCTCTGTTTTCTTCTTGCTGTTTCATCTTCTTCCTCCTCTTAAAATATTTATGGTTTTCATAATGGCATTATATTTTTATCCTTTTTTAAATACCATTTTTATTTTAAAATAGATTTACAGAAAAGTTACAGGGATAGTTAGAGAGTTCCCAAGACACTAGACACCCTGTTTCTCTTATTATTAATATCTTACAATAGTATGCTATATTTGTCACAAGTAATAAGCCAATATTGATACATTGTAATTAATTAAATCCCTACTTTATTTAGATTTTCTACAGTCTTCCTTCAGTCTTTTTTTCATCCCAGACGCTTGAACTCTCTCAAACCTCCTTCAGTCGCATGGCTCAGCACTCCCCTCTGTTGTCTTCAACACCAACCCATCTTTCCATTCCAGACCCAAGCCTTGGTTGTGTAAATGTAGTGTCATGTACCCATGCCTTCATCCATACTAGTCCCTTGCCTAGAACACCTCGCTCACCTCTTAACTTTCATAACATACCCAAACTCCAATTTAGCCATGGAAGATCTAGCTCAAACAGCAACTGAGAGTATCTTTCTATAACACACCATCTCTTTAAGAAGCATAGAGTGTTTTCTTACTTCTAATTGCACAGAATTTTATATTATTCATCACATTGTCATACAGTTACTTCTCTATGTGCCTGCTTCCCTGGCATGATGGGTCTTAGTTCTTTCAGGGCTGCTATAATAAAAGTATGGTGGGTAGGTGGGTTCAACAACAAAAATTTCTCACAATTCTGGAGGCTGAGAAGTCCAATCAAGGCATCCTCAGATCTGATATGTGATGAGGGCACACTTTCTCCTTTATATACAGCCACCCTCTCACAGTGTCTTTGCATGGCAAAGGCAATAAGAGGGTTCTCTGGGGTCCCTTTTATAAGGGCACTAATCCCATTCATGAGGACTCCACCCTTATGAGTTAATGACTCTCCAAATGTCCCACCTCCTAATATTGTCCTGTTGGGCATTAAGATACAACAGATGAATTTTAGAAGGACAAAAACAGTCTGTAACATCAAGCAAGCCCTTCAAGTCACAAACCACATATTGTTCACATTGCTTTGTTCATAATATATACAGAACTTTACTAGATGCTTGTCAAATTAAATTTTTAAATTTTCAATAAATAGGTTTCCTCTCCTCATTTCAATTCTAAATATTTCACTAACAAGAATATCACTCAAGTCTCATATACTTCGAAGAAGTAAAAATGGATTATTTTTTATCTTTTTTTAAGACATGTATTTATTTGAGAGAGAGAATATGAGCGGGAGAGGCAGAGGGAGAGGGAAAGAGAATCTCAAGCAGATGCTGTGCTGAGTGTGGAGTCTGTGACGGGGCTCGATCTCACAACCCTAAGGCACTACCTGAGCCGAATGCTTAACAGACTTTGCCACCTAGGCACTCCCAAATTTATTATTTTTATAAGATATGCAAGCCAGACTATTCTTTACCCCATGAACAATGTGCCCCCAGAACATTAATGGACGCTGTTCCTGCGGCCAATCCCTGACCATGGACTGCACGGAGAGTTCAGGGCATAAGCGCGACAGTACAAGGCACAGGTACACAAAAAACAAGTAGTATTCACTTTTGCTCTTATTGGAAAATAAGAAGAAAACAAATAAATGCCTTTCCCTTTGGGAGTTAGTGAATAAACTTCTTAATAATGTCTGAAATTTGTTTCCTTAGTCAATTTCCAGAGGGGAAATAGCAATTTTATAAATCAGTTTAATTACTCTAAGTTTCTAAACCACCAATCCTACTTTTTATGGGAAATCGACCATCCAAGTTGAACCCTGTGGATGTTGAGTATGTAGGATAGGTAAAAAATTAATGTGCTAAACCCATTTGTGAAAATACCCTGTACTGAAAGACTGCTTTTGCAAAAGAAGATTTTCAAATAAATTATTTGAGAAGTTGACCTTTTCTATTAAAGAAGACGATGGATGAATTGGATCATTTGGGGAAAAATGTATAAAATTCCTATAGCTATGGAGAGTCATTTTGGAGACATATAATACTTTAGAACAAAGTTCAAAAAAAAAAGTTCAGCAATTGTACAATTAGCCAAATCTATTTGGTTATTGTTAACTTTGCTTTCCAAACAGAATTTTACAGCATTTTTATTGAATTAGCACCATTAGACACCTACAGCTAATCTCTCTTCAAGTATGTGGGGGAGACTTTATCAAGTTCAGAAATTTGTAAACCCTTTCTGCTTTGTGGAAGACCACATGAATCAGAGATTTTGGTATGAAATTAAGCTTATCCAAATAATGTTGACAATAGTCTAAGCTTTAACCCAAGTAAGAATAGCATTTATGCAGAAGGTTGTATGTTGGTATGCATCTATCTGCTAATGAACCCATATTAGAATATTTGAAGGAAAAAATATTAAAACAGGCATGCAAAAAAGTACCAACTCATTTTGAAACAAGATTATGAGCATCATGAGTGATATCATACATAACACTTAAAAGAGGAATAAAAAAATGCTGTTAAAAATCCTACTGATGTTGGAAAGACAAAGTGAGATCGAGTTGGTGAACAGCATATGGCACCATGAGTTAAATCCTAGGGATTAAGAGCCATGATGGTGTATTTTAGCCAAGGTGACAGAAATAGAAGTAACCCAAATATTAGTGGAAATCAAACTCTTTATAAAACAATGATGATCACCACCAGGAGAATCGTATTTAAAGGGCATATCCCAATGACAAGGGCTACATTAGAGGTGAAAGGCAATCCAAAGGACAAAACTTGAGGAGCTATGGAATAAAACCACAGCAAAATCAGGAACAAAACAAGGGAGACCCTAAGCAATTACCTTAGTTTGCCTAATATGCCACAAATAATGCAAGATTTGACCAGAAACATCTCCTCCCTAAAGGCCGAGGCTTTGTGCAGAATGCATCATTCTGAATTCACACTCTACACTCAAAATGTCTTCTATCACACTCTGGTGGAGCAGCCCAGTAAAACGAACAAAAAGATTGGTCACATCTAGTAGCCTCGCCATGACATTTAGCAGGACACTTTTGAGCGGCCGAATCAGTGGGCTCCAGATGCAATTAGAAGCGACATCTCCATTGTCATTCACCACAAATACAGTGATTTGAGTCTCCAGAAAGAGCAATGTATAAAGGAGAGCCCAAAATTCAGTTCTCTAGTATAAAAAGGTAATTCAATACTTGGAGGAACATTTTTTTCAGAGATACTGAAATAAACTGAGACATTTTCTGGTGTCTGTGGGATGTGCGATAATGGATAGTAGTTTCACATAGCAATATGAAACTATAAGATTAAAATTAGTCCAGAACTAAATTCAGTGGAATTGGCCTACTTAGGACTCTCCCGTGAGTGTATCACCCATACCTGAGGAATAATAGTAACCATTTTTGTGGAAAAACTGGCTAGTTTTTCTCAGATATGAAAAGGTGCTCCAGGGAGATAAAATAAAAGTTATAAAATAGCTTTACAAACATCTCTGCACAGAAAGTAGCAGGGGTCTTGAGGTTGTTTTTGTTTGTTTGTTGTTTGTTTGTTTTTATAGCCAAGCTTCTCACAGCTCTAATAACTATTCTCTCCTCCCCTAGGCACACCAGAAAATGGAAATGACCAGTAAGTAGCCACATCATCTTTTTCCAGAAGCTCTGACCCTACCATTTATATAGGAAGAAAAACATTAATCTTCGGTTTACACATTTTTTGGTTTATTTTAAAAGATATTTTGTGTAAAGAGCACAAGAAACAGGGTTTGGCTGTTTGTCAGAACTCTTTCTGAATCAACAGAGAAATTCCAACAACCAGAAGGGAAGATTGTTTTTAAGCTTGACTAAGGCAGCAAAATGAGAAATCAAAAGATAAAATGCAGGGGCCCCTGGGTGGCTCAGTCAGTTAAGCATCAACTTTTGATTTCAGCTCAGGTCAGGATCTCAGAGTCAGGAGATGAAGCCCTGCAGGCTCTGTGCTCAGCAGGGAGTCTGCTTGGGATTCTCTCTCCCCCATCCACCTGACCTTACCCCTGCTCCTGTGTGCTCACGCTCTCTCTCTTGAAAATAAATAAATAAAAATAAAGATGAAATGCAAAGATAGAAGAATGAATATAAATAACTATAAGGAAAAAACTCATAGAAAATATACATAGAGTTTTAAAACAGTTTTCCCAGGGAAATTGTCATTATGTTTATCACAATTAGGCAGTAATCATGCCTGCACCTTGAGACATCTCTGAGTGGCTTTGTCTTATAGCAGTAGATAGTTCTTCTATTTTGACTTTATGAAAACAGGAAAGCAGTTGTTACCAATCCAGCTAGCTGCTGCAATCAAGGTTGTACAAAGAGACAAATTGTTTTAATGTCACAAACAAGTTTTGTGGTGAAGACTTCTTCCTTGACCTGAGTTTGCAGCCTGCCTTTATATAGCTGTTTTTTTTTTTATTTTTTTTTATTTATTTATGATAGTCACACACACACAGAGAGAGAGAGAGAGAGAGAGAGAGAGAGGCAGAGACACAGGCAGAGGGAGAAGCAGGCTCCATGCAACGGGAGCCTGATGTGGGATTCGATCCCGGGTCTCCAGGATCATGCCCTGGGCCAAAGGCAGGCGCCAAACCGCTGAGCCACCCAGGGATCCCTATATAGCTGTTTTTGTATGTTTATCAGGTTGTGGGCTTTATTTTATTTTTTTTTATTTATTATTTATGATAGTCACACAGAAAGAGAGAGAGAGAGAAAGAGAGAGGCAGAGACACAGGCAGAGGGAGAAGCAGGCTCCATGCACCGGGAGCCCGACGTGGGATTCGATCCCGGGTCTCCAGGATCGCGCCCTGGGCCAAAGGCAGGCGCTAAACCGTTGTGCCACCCAGGGATCCCGGTTGTGGGCTTTAAAAATAATGTCCCTAGATCATCTATTGTTCTTTATTAGAAATAGAGTCTCTTGAGATGTCCAAGGAAAGTAATCTGGGTTGGAAGCTGTTTAGAATCTGAGAAAGGGTAGGTGGGAACTCTTGGTTAGACTAGACAGTTCAAATACTGTACTGCAGTAGTCAGGCCTTCATGAAAAGGGAAACCCCCCAGAACTCAGCATGAGCCCAAAGGACTTGGAAACATCCCCATGTCTTCCCTTCCATAATTCAGAACTGGATATCTGTGTGATATGGACCTTGTGACAAGTGTTTCACATGACCCATTTTTGTATTTAATTATCTATCATTGTTTAACAGTGTGACAGAGATTTATTGGCTTGATTTTAGAAGGAGAAAGTGCTATAAAAGTATATGTATGTCTGTGTGTAAAAAAGACAGGTTGTACCATAGAAACTTGTAAAAGTAGATGCTTGTGTATCTTCTTCATTCTGTTTATATCATGCATGCTTTCTTTCATAGACATAAAATTACTAAATACTGTGATGTTAACTTATGTTTTCTGTTCCAAATAGACCTCAGTCCGATAAAGAGAGTGTGAAGCTTCTCACTGTTAAGACAATTTCTCATGAGTCTGGTAAGCTCCCAGATTGTTGATTAGCTGAAAAATGGTTATTTCAAAATCTAACTTGGATTTTGTTCACATGAAACACAATCAAAAAGCATAATTTCCAGGCAGCCTGGGTGGCTCAGTGGTTTAGTGCAGCCTTTAGCCCAGGGCATAATCCTGGAGATCCGGGATCGAGTCCCACATTGGGTTCCCTGCATAGAGCCTGCTTCTTCCTCTGCCTGTGTCTCTGCCTCTCTCTGTCTCTGTGTCTCTCATGAATAAATAAATAAAATCTTAAAAAAAAAGCATAATTTCCTTGGAAATAGACAACTAATAACTCCCCTAAAATACAAAATTCTCCTTTATACAAAAGATGAGTCCTAGAAATATCATTTTTGGTAAGATCATTGGACTATTGTACTTTTAAAGGTTGCTTTTAATAATATGATTATGTGTTCCAAAGAAACGATGGGGCCTTGAGACATTTTCAACTCTGCAGTAGTAGCAGAAAGAACATTAAATGTACTACGTGGTTTTTATCATTGCTGTTGCTTTGTTTCATTTTCGATAATGGCCATGTATAGTCAGCTGGAACCAGGATTCATCAGGTAAAGTATAAATCCTATTTTTGTATCATTTCATATAATTTCAATTGAGCTTCCCAATGAGGAGAAAACCCAATCTCCTGTTTCTTTTTTCCAATTATTTAGGTTTTTAAATTGGATTTTAAATGTGTAAGTTTTTCAAAATATAGGTGTTATTTGTATAAATTATATTTGAATCAAGAGTAATGAAAAATGAGATGCTAGGTAGCTTTTAAGCATGAAAATGTACCTATTTTTTTTCTTGTTTTGAGTAGGCCAAATATTTAAAATCTCCTTGTTCCAAAACATATGTAAAAAATAATTATTCTCTCTACAAAACAATCCATGTGAATCCGATTTAAATATCAAGTTACATGAATACATTTACAATATTCAGTCCCCCATCTTACCCGTACAAAATAGTCACAGAGTATAGATGGTATGTCAGGTAAGAGCTATGGAATAACAAACTGCATTATATATATATACATAGCAAAAAACAATTTTGTCAAACACAGAATCAGAGGCTTCAGGTGGGAAATTCTAATGAGGACAAACTACACATGCAGAGGCCTTGGAAACTAACAGTACCTAGAATCCAGAGACATGCCCTGACCCTTCGTGGGAATCATTGTCTCTTATGAGAGACTTTCTTCATTCTTTTATCTCTTCTACACTTCGATGCACATATTTCCTTTATGTGTACACAGTTCTCTTGGAGATAACCATCTGAATGGGCAAAGGAGTAAAATTCATTCATAGGATAGTTGGAAACCACTTACAGGTTTCCGCTGGTTACTTGCCAGTCTTGACTAAGTTGCCAAGCCTATTTAACCTGGTTAGGGAAGAGCAGCCAACACGTGAACTAGTCTTAAGTAAGGATCCTGAGTGTGACCATGCCATTTGCCAAGAAAAGTTCTCAGGAATCTGCCTGGTGCTTGCAAGTAAGCATCACAATAATTTCACACACTCTTCTTACTCCCGTGGGGCTTTAACTAAACACTCTGCAGCCTCAGTGCTCTCTGAGCTGTGGGATGGTGAGCTAACCAGCATTTGGCTCCACCGTCTAGGAGCCCCCGGTTACCCTTGTGAAGAGAGGCCTAAAATCAGGACCACCTGCCCTACCCCCCAATTCTACCAGAGAAATGACAACTGACATCAGAATTGAGGATTGGGTGTGGGAAAATTCTCGAGAACCTTATTTCTTGATTGAAAATTTAATATTGGATTCTTCTTTAAGGCCCAGGGACAATTTGACATAATAAACTGGTTTCTCCCACTCACATAGACACTGTGGCAACAAGTCACTGTGGTAGCTGATGGGGGGATAGTCAAGAAGACCCTTAATTCTCCAAGATTCCTTTTCATCATAAGTAAATTTTCAAGTCATAGGTCTAAGGAGGAAATATTTCTATGGAAATAAAAAATCTATTCTCTGGTTCTTTTATTTCTGCCAACCTTAACTTAGGAATCATACTTCTTTTAATGAAATAACCTCTCAATGGTCAACCTTGCTGATTACCATGGAAAATATTTGGTGATAGGGTAAAACTGAAATTGCTCATTCAGAGTCAGTTTCAATAGTCTAGAATTAATCATCTAAAAACATAATGATCTTCAAATGCTACTAAAATTTTGTACTACTAAAATTTTTACTAAAGTCTAGTTTCTGAAACAACCATCAACAAATCTCTGTTCACTTCCTTTTAAATTTATTCAAATATACTCTTTTAAAATAAAAGTATGCTCACTATACTCAACAGAAGTCACATTGTTATAATTATTTTTACCTAAATATCTTTTGCACAACAGTGACACTTTTCCTAAAATATAGCTAGAATAAAATCTGAAATGAGTAGGTTTGATATAAATGCACAGGCTCAGCTCAATTTTCCACTATCTCATATATAAAATTTTTTAGAAATCTGAAAATTACAGAAAAGAATTTGATAGAACAAATATCTGACTACCCACCACTCAGAATTACTGATTGTTACATTTTATGTTATTTGTTTGTGGCCTAAGAAATGTAGTGTTAATGTGCCTATATGGTAACAAAATGAAGTTTGAGCTTCAAGGGTCATAAGAACTCATTGGATTTGTCAGTACTTTAATTTAGAAGTTCTGATATTGTATCTCAGGATAAGTTGTGCCATTTTGGAGGTCAATAAATTATGTTTCCAAGGAAAGAGAGCTCTGCAGTAACCCATCTTCAGGGGATGTGCCAGTGGATGCTAAAGTGTCTGGCTTTCCAGAAGCCTCCATGAGACATGGCTCTTGTTCTGGTCATTTGCTCCTAATAAGACAATTCCTTGATCGAAAGCCTCCTCATGTTAGGCCATGGTATTTATCCATCCATATTCCTTGCTTTCTTCAAGTATGTCCTCTCTCAATCATGTTCTTCTGCTGAAAATGTAACCCATAAATGTTTAAATTTTGATTATTTAAATTAGGAGTTTTCTTTAATGTAAAAGAAAAAGTTTGCTAGAATACAATAGGAATCTGCTTTCAGAAACGAATGAACACCAAATATGGCAGATCAAGGAGAGCTTTATGAGAACATAGATGATCCCACTCAGCTTTAGTAAGAAATCTTGCTAAGTTAAACATCACCATGATTGACTGCAAAATATACATGTGACATGATGCATTTTAAACATGATTCCCACTTACAGCATATCCCAGAAAGTTAATATCCATTGTCTTATTTCTAATATAAAAGACTATAAGAATCTTGAAGAAAAATCTCTTAAATTAAGGAATACACGACTTCACAGAAGAAAGCAACCATAGTATCTTTGCATTTAGTTTTAAAGCACTATTTGATTTTGAAGCATTTGAAAGAAGAAAAAGTGAATCTGAATTCATTATAATATTCCTCTCCTTAGAAAACTGGTAAGTTTATATTACCTAAGATGAAGTTCAAACATGTTAGCATGTCTACAAGACCTTTCATAATCCATCAGACTTCTCTTGCTCAGTTGGTGAACCATTTACTAACTCATATTCACCAGACACCATTCATCTCCTGCCCCTGTCTTCCTCGCTGAACTCAAGCTCTTTTGAAGGAGGAGATGGTGCTTGGGTCCCTTTTGTGAAGGGACACTCCACCAGTTCATCATTATGGTAATTCCACATTATTAGTATATTATTAGTATACCAATACTAATTAGTATATTATGGTAATTACTAAATGTACAGTCACTTTTTTGCTTATTTATTTTTTCAAATAAAAAATGAGTAAATGAATAAAAGTTTGATGGTGAGCAAAAAGATCAAGAGATTTAGAAAGTCATCTTTTAGCAGTGCTTGGGTAGTTCAATGGCTGAGCGTCTGCCTTTGGCTCAGGGTGTGATCCCAGAGCTCTGGGAATGAGTCCCACATCAGGCTTACCACAGGAAGCCTGCTTCTCTCTCTGCCTATGTCTCTGCCTGTCTCTGTGTCTCTAATGAGTAACTAAAATCATTTTTTTAAAGTCATCATTTAGAAAGGCATCATTCAGCTTCTATCTTCTCAGCTTTTCAATATTTAACTATTCCCTGCATTTCCACCAAGGCTTCCTTGACTGTCCTTTGGTGTACATGGTCTACATGGTCTTTCCCCCTTCTGAACTTATTTTTTCATTTGCCAAATCAACCTGTATCACTGCCTTGTAATATATCTTCATGGCTCAAACTTCTGTTTTCATACTAGACCACATTATTCATAATAGAGAAGAGGGAAAACTAGAGAAAGAATTCAGAATTACTCATGAAATACAACACAATACAATCACTATTGGCATTGGTATATTTCTCTTCAGTTGTTTTTTCCCGGGTATGTGTTTCATTTGCTTTTACCACAGCCATCATTATTATTATAATTTATTGGATTCATATTGTTATTGAATCTTTCTCATATTTTCTATTCCTAATAAAACAGAACTTGGAAGGAGATATTAAGAATTGGAATGATTTTCATATGATTTGCTTTAGATGACTCTGACGAACAGTAGGGGTTGAATGAGTGTTTATTTTATTCACTTCTCATTCCTGTACTTCATAGCCATGGATTCTAGGAAGTTCTGTGCTTTTTGCAAAATAGTGATAGTGAGTGAAGAGTCGTGCTGGAAAGAGGCTAAAAGGGCTATCACTCTATGCCGGCATTTCTCAGAGCACAGCACCTAAGAGGCTCTTAAGGGAGGCCCGGGTGCTCCTTGTCGGTCTCTGGCACTATTTATTATCACCATGATAGTGCTGATGACAGGTAACATCAACAGAGTTCCCAGAAGACAGGTTTCTAAATGACAGGCAAAAGCTGGAGCAAAGCAATGATATTTACTCTCAAAGCCAGAAACTTTGACCCACTCTACTTTTAGAGTGTGACTGATGTTGATACTTGAATCTACCTGAAAGATGCAGGTGGTGTGAAGTGTGTTGATCATGAATTTAGAGGCATTTAAAACCTGGGATCTTAGGGATGCCTGGGCGGCTCAGTGGTTGAGGCTTTGGCTCTGCCTTTGGCTCAGGGCGTGATCCCAGGGTCTTGGGATCAAGTCCCATATCGGGCTCCCTGCAAGAAGTCTGCTTCTCCCTCTGCCTATGTCTCTGCCTCCCTCTTTGTGTCTTTTATGAATAAATAAAAACACTTGGAATCTTCAGCTTCTCCATCAGTCTAGGTCAACATTTATCTTTATAATGGCTGCTGGAATATCAGGTTATTTTGAGTAACATCCCCTGGGCTGCTCTGTATATCACCAAGGAGTTCATGTTGGCCTCTAAATTTGTTTTCACAAAGCTCTCACTCAGTTATTTAAACAGAGGACCCTAGAAATGGCTTCCTGATAAAATGGTGCTTTAAACATATAACATAGTTTTGCTTAGGCTCAAGGAAAAAGCAAAAACTCTACCTCCTTCCCTGGGGCACCTCTCTTGGTAACTCACACCCCCCGCCCCCCAGTCCCAGGGAGTTAGTTGGCATTGGGTGAAGACAGATGATGGTGGAAAAAAAGCTCATAAATCTTGGTAAACAATTTTCAAGCAATACCAAGTGGCAAATTCTGGCTCTAAGGACATTCTTGCAGGGAAATTGGACTTTCCTGCAAAAATAAAAACACAAGCCAGGAAACATCATTTTCATCCTTAGTCGCTGTATGAGCTTATAGATCAAAACATATCTTCTGTTGGTAGGTGAGCACTCTGCACAAGGAAAAAGCAAGAACTGACAACTTGATGAATCCTCCCCACACCTGGGCCATAAATATGTAAGTTTTTTTTTTTAATTTCATTCACTGAGATGCTCATTAATATCTGCTTTTTTGAGAATGCTGCAGCTTAGATTATTTCAAGACTTTAGCAAGCTGAAAAGTTAATGGTTTGTGTCAGTGAAACCATCAATGTCTATTTGTCTAAAAACAAACTCTAAGATTTGCCCGAGAAATGCATATATTGGGGGCTGTAGAAGATTCTTCCAGTTGCCTTGCCTACCTCAGAGATGACACAATTCACTCTGCCTGTTGGTAATGTTTTCATATCAATGCAGTTTGCCTTTGCCTCGGTCAGTATACGCACACTAAGGGTAGTGGTGAGACAGGGTTCTACTGCTAACGGAGGGCTCAGAATGACAGTGCTTACACATTTTCAGTTCATTGCAGCAGCTGCACTAAAGGAAGGATGTGCATCACAGCCAAAGCCTGGCTCAGGGGAAGGGGTTCAGAGAAGGCAGGTAGGAGGTCCATTTGTCCTCACTCTGTAAAGTCTGTACAAGGATATACTTTCTTTCCCTGTGGATACAGGAAACATGGGTGTGTACACAAGGCACCTCAAACAAGATGATCCAGAAAGGTAGGGTTTGTTATACCCAGCTGGTCACAAGGGCATATTGCTGCTGTATAACTAGCTGAGGGACAGAGCCTGCCAGAGTGTCTCTGTGAGAACAGATGCAAACCAACAATCTCATTACAGCAATTGTGAATCAATAAATAATTGAAACCTTCCCAAACTATGGTTACAAGCAACCCTGTTATTCTGCATGTTCTCTGCTTTGACCAGGAGTCAGTGCAGTCCAGGTACATTGTCTTATTTCTGTAAAGCAGCTCAGGCCAGATTCTGGTGTGCTGAAATTAACCCTCTCAGTTTAGCATGGAATTGTCTTTTGCTTTCCAAGAGTTGGGTAAGGAGGTTTTCTTCTAATTTTAATTTAGTTTTCACGGGAAGCATTAAGTGCCATCACAATTAGTGTTTCATGCTTTTTAGAACCTGCAGAAGAATTTACCCTTTGGCAGCTACGAGTAAAAAAAGCAAAATCTAATAAATATGTATATGCCCAGATTTGACCTGACCACAATGGTAGGCACTCTGGGTAGTGTCCAGAATGAAGAATATTATTGTTGTGTCCACTCCCTAGGCCTATTACCCAGACACTAAGACAATGTTGTTATGGCACTCAGAGAGGGCTTGTTGAGTGCCTGCCATGCTTCTCTGGCCAGTAGAAGGAGATCAAAACAGGAGAGTGCCATCCAGACATGAGCACCAGTATCACAATCCTATCCCTTTCTGGTCATCAAAGACGGATTAGAATGAGAGGAATATGAGAGTCCACCCATCCTTTTACAATGGACACTTTGAGATGCAAAGTTTGAGAAGCTGAGAAAATTAGGAAGTTTGTTTAGACAGGTGGTCCAAACCTACCTAGGATATGAAAAGCTTCCTTGCATACCAGCTCTGGTTTCTTGGCAACCTCGTGACTAGTTAAAAAATGTTTTCTAAACCATCAAAATGATCAACTCTTAGTGACTAATCATCCAATTTGGAGGAAGACAAGTCTTCTTTTCAGCTACAAAGAAAAACTATACATAGGTAAGGAATAGTAGTGACCCAAACAAGCTCAACAAACTATTGTCCAGTTCCCCATTCCTTCCCATTTTTCATACTTTAAAAAATATTCCTACCCTTTAATTTCATGTCTTTTAATTTGCTGAAATAAGTACCTTTTCTTGCTCTTCTTTGTAATTTTGGAATTATGTAACAATGTTCTATAAAGATCAGAAAGTACAGGGAAGGAACAAGTTTGACACATCAATTCTACTATTCATCTTACTTTTTTTCAGTATATTTCTCTTGGTAATCATTGTACTTTGAATGTAGTAGCCAGTGACTAATGACTTTCTAGATGATCAGTGATAAATCATGTATCATCTCAGAGTTTCAGAATAAATAGGAATACGGTTATCAGAACTAGAAGATTTGAGAATAGACGTTGAGAAGTCTGGATCTGTATGCAGCAGCAAACACTAATGTGGAAAGTTAACAATGTTAAAAATTCTCATCTAAAAATCAAATTCCAGAATAGTTTAATGCTTGCTGCTTCATATATCGATCCTCTATTTTGTGCAGAGCATTATATTTAATGTGATTTGGCAGAGCAGACAAGAATTCCAAAATACTTATAATCTATGATCTTTGCCTGCCCTCTGCAAAGATTTGCCTCATGGTAACATGAAATCACATATGATGATGATCAGAGAAAAATTAAAAACTATGTGACCATGATTGAAACTGATTCATCAATTCAAACAGATTCTAAAATATTCAAGACTTTTATATCAACAAGAGGAAGACTGATAAGAGTTTCAAAAAATATTATCCTTTCACTGCAGTAGCACTGCTCCATTTGGGGATCACAACTTTTTAAGAATAAGAAAAAGATTGTTTATCTTAAACTTTCTTTGTCTAATTCACTTTGATCCCAACTATTTGCTGGTATCACTGTCAAAATAGTCATTAATAACAAAAATAATTTGTGTAAAGTTTTGAAGGCCACCAGTATCAAAGATTAGAAATATATTAGCGATATACATTTCTATGTATATTTGTGCTCATTTATAATGCAAATGTGCCGTTATTTTCTTCTGAGATTAATCTTTTTATGACAAGGAGTGGTACAGATAATGTAGCTAAAGGAATTGATTCTCTGTCACAAAGAACTTCTGCTAAGGCCAGACTTCCTATGCATAAATGTGGAGCAGGCAAAGTACATTCTTTCTTCATTGATGACAATAAGTGAACAAATCAGCCAATAATGAGTGTGGAGGTAGGGGACATCAGCTAGTAGTGTCTATATGGGGAAAGGGATAAAGAACTAAACAGCCTTGGGATGCCTGGGTGATACAGTGGTTGAGCGTCTGCCTTTGACCCAGAGCGTGATCCTGGAGTCCGGGGATTGAGTCCTGTATCGGGCTCCCTGCATAGAGCCTGCTTCTCCCTCTGCCTGTGTCTCTGCCTCTCTCTGTGTGTGTGTCTCATGAATAAATAAATAAAATCTTTAAAAAAAAAAAAAAGAACTAAATACCCAGAGGAAGAGAGTAAATGAAAAATTATGTATGTTTTATTAAGTAACTGATTAATTTTTTTGAAACATAAAGCAATGTGAGGAAATTCAATGGAAGGATAAGAATTCTCTCACATCATGACTTAAAATGTCCAAACATAAAAAAAGATCATAAATAAAATTATGAAACAAAAAACAAATTAAGAAAATGTTTGCTATAAATATGAGATCATTTAACTAATATCTTAAATATACCAAAGGCATTTATACAGATTAGGAAATAGAAAAATGAGCAAAGGCCAGGAACAGGCAACTCGTAAAGGAGGAAATAGAAATGGTAATATAAAATCACAGAAGAGCTACCAGAATAATAATAATAATAGTAACAATAATAAAGTAAATTAAGACCAAGAAAATTATAACCTTCAATTTACTTAAACCTTTTTTTCCTAATTTTTAAGAGTCATACTGGCGAAGCAAATAATATCTATATGCTGCATTTGAAAGTATAAATTTAGATTAATCTTTCTGAAGAACAGCTTGATAGTATTTTCACTAAAGAATTAGAAAATTCACATTTGTCACCTTGTAACTTCCCTTTAGGAAATTTTCATAAGGACATAATTTTAAATTATATTAAAAGTTAATGTACACAGAATAGTGGCAAACATTTAGTAACAGTTTAAATGTGTAATGGTATGGAAATTTCAAGTAAATTAGGCTTCATCCAATCAGTGACATTATATAACTAAGCAAAAATAATTCTCAAGACAATTTTTTAATTACTGCAAACGTGTCCAAGATATATGTTAAATGAGGGAGGAGGACAATTTTAGAACTGAACAGAAAGCATTTGATTGTTCTAGAACCAATTCTGTGCTATAGGAAGAGAGAGAGCTACTATAACCTGCCTCCTCCCTCACCAATTGGCTCTCCCTCCATTGTTCCAAGTGCCTGACAGTTTAAGAAGCAAAGGGAGTTTACAGATAAGAACTAGCCACTGGACAGACCAGTGGCTTCTATGAAAATCTCATCCCACAGACCCTTAGCAGTATGGAATAGTACCAATTTTTGCTTTTCTCCCAGATACAATCCACTCTACTTCTGTCGTTTCTCAATGGTACCATGATAATCTAAATGCAATTTTGTGAACTTCCAGAAAAACTTAGCATGTTTTTCAATTATTCTTCTTACATTTTAAGACAGATTAGCAGGAGCTGAAAAGAAAACATCATGAAAGAGCTCTATTTTCTTATCCTAGTAATGGCCCTAAACAAAATTCTTAATAATGCACAACAATTAAATTTAGGACTGGGAGATCTTTTCTTTTAAGACCATTTTGCTTCTTTGCTAAAGTGGTGTCAGTGTTGTTAAAGAATCTATTATGATACTTTATTATAAAAGTGATCATTTATTCTTTATAAGAATTGCAAATTTATAAAATTTTAGGATGGTGAGACATTCAGTGACCATAAGGTCATGCATTGTCATTATTGTAGACAATACACTAAATTTAGAGAGATTGTAACATCAGAAAGGAAGCAAATACTGATATTGGTACCTTCAAATTGAAACTTCCAACTAATGAAAAAAATTATTAATGAAGCAGAGTCCATGTCTTAAAAATGATTATCAATGTGGAGTATGAAATGAAACCATCGGTTTGCTTGCTGATCCTTGAAAAAATAATCAATATAGTATTAATCATGAGCATTATCCTATTCACATAAATCCAGGTGTTTCCCTAGATGGTTTGTGCTACAAACTCTTGACTTTACCTGGGAACTCACCTATGGAAGAGTATGGGTCAGTTGAACAAAAAGTGACAAAAAGTGACAGAGATCCTGCTCTTTGCCAAGCACAAGGCCAAGTCAAAAGAGGGACATGACATGTTGCTGTCCTCAAGAAGCTTATAGAAGTAAAGAGAAATACACATAAGGAAGATAATTTTACTTTGATATGGGAAATAATAGGACAGTGGTATGTAAAGTTAGACATGGTACTTTGAAATTTAATGGCGAACTGCATAGAAATTTCTGGCATTTGAGTTGAGACTTACAGGATAAGAAACTGCTTCCCCTTTCCTACTTAGGCACAGAACCCTCCATCTCTTGCTCCTTTGGGGTCAACAGAGAATGTTGTTTCTGCGCTGCAAATGAAGAAAATCCTAAAGTAATAAAACAAAGCAAAGCCCTGGCTTTTCTTCTCTCCTTCTTGTGAAGGAGAAGTAGAGAGATATCTGTTCATGCTTAACCCTGATAAGCACACAGCAGCAAAGTGTAAAAGTTGCCAATATATGTCTTTGTTACTCACATTGTCACCCCAAGCAACAGACTTTGAACTGTGTTCCATTAATGATAGAATAGAGTTAAGGACTTTCATCAAAAGCAGAATATGATGAGATCTGTGCTTAGGACATATCACTGAGTGTTTAATAAAGATTATTTCAAGAGGAGTAAGACTGGAAGCAGAGAAGGTAAAAAACTATGGCAGTATTCCCTAGGATAAGCACAAAGACTTCACCAGTTCTGCAGGTACAGTAGGGATGGTGGTAAAGAGGCAGAATGGAATACAGAAATGTCTAGAAGGTAAACCTCTTCAGAGGTGATGATCGATTGAATGTGGGCAGTGGGGAATGAGGAAGATTAGGAGTATAGATGTGCCCACATTTCCAGCATGAGTGCCTGGGTGGATGGACCACAGGGGTTATAGCAAAGATTGGAATTGTATGGTGCGAGGAGTCAGGTATGGCAGGCAGCACCCTAGTCCCCTTTATCCATAGGGGATATGTTCCAAGACCCCCACTGGATGCCTGCAACCATGGATAGTACTAAACCATGTATATACTATGGCACTATGTATATACTTCTTCACTTTCTTGGAATCTGAAACTTTTTTCCCCCCACAGGCTTAATCTTCAGCTTCTGTGCTCCAGGAATAGGAAGGGAGAAAACTTTGTGGACTCAATCCTGACTTCCAGATCTGCTTTCCAGGCTGTGCCAGTCGCCTGTCCCAATAGTGATGTCCAGATGGCATGCAATAATTTCATAGAATCCAAAGGAAGCCTGGGCCTCTCCTGTCTTTTGAGATGTGAACACATTACCACATTACCACATTTTATAGGAACAATCTTAGGAGATCGAGTTTTAGGAAGGACATTTGTGAGCAGTTAACCTGACAGCTCAGGCAGGTGGGTTCATGATGACATGACCTTCCTTTGAGTTTAAAGTTTCCAAAGTCGACAGTTCCTATCCATGGAGACTTCTCTGTTTTCTCAGTGTCCTTATATTACCTGATGTTTGTATTTATTGTTTTGTACTATGTTAATGCAGGGATAATTTGCAAGTGTCTTATTAAATATTAGGTAGAAATCATGCCATGCCCCTTTGTACATAAAGATATTTTATTCATATTTTCATGTGTTACTTTTAATAAATAATTACAATATTCAACTCACTAAAGATATTGTAATGTGACTGTGAAAATGGCAATGGTATTGTTTTCATATAATTATGAATATCTAGGAGCTGATCATTTGAATATAAGAACTCACTAATGAAAGACATCTACAATAAGTGAGAAACGAACAAAGGGTTCACGAATCAGACTCCATTAAAGGGAAGTTAGTTTCCCATTTCTCTGGTTTTTCTATTTGTAATTCATACTATATGACAAGGACATAACGGCATTTATGATGCTCTGTACTGCATTCATTAAGATGATAACAGGATTGAGATTTTTTGTAATCCATTTGGTTGACAGTGTCTGTGCATTTTTAATTTTTTCTGGAAATGTAATGATGTGTTCTAGCAATCATTGTCAAATCTCCAGTTTGTAGAAACCAACACTTCATAAATACATAATTATGATATTATTTTTCAGTGTATCACTTTCCTAAAAATATCATACGATTATAGCTGCCACTCCATCAGGAGCAAATTCTTCTGTTGAAAGCTGACTGATTAACCTTGACCACTTCTTAGACACAAGGGATCAAAATGTCATGTTGGTTGAAGTTCTATGGAAAGCCTTGGAACTAATAAGCTGCCAGTGGCAGGCAGCTCTTTAACTTTTATGATTACCTAGGCTGCTTTCAATACTAAATTATCTTAGTGATGTGAAGGCAGTATAGTGGAGATAGAATAGTGTATTTAAACTTGCCTTTTAAAATTTCTTTTTTCTTACAGTGTATTTAAAAACCTCCAGCTTTAAGAATTATATAAATAATCATCTTGGTTTTAGCTTCTTGATGTCTGGATTATTTCCAAACAAGTACACCAAGCAAGCATATCTATGTTACTGACTGGTGTCTCTGTGTTTCTTTGAGAAGCGAGATGGGGGATTTGGGGGCAGAAAAAAAAGCAGGCAAGAAAGTAGAGGAAAAAGGCAAGGATATCCAGTACATACACTTCCCTTGGGGGGTGCTTTGCCTATGATCAGCTGTAACCTAGAAGCCTTTAAATGGCAACAGCAATGGCTGGAGCAAGCCAAACACAGAGCATTTGTCTACGGAAGGAAAATATTCCAACATCTCTAGAATGCTACACTAAGCTTCTCAACAGAAACTTTATTACACAGAATGTATTGCAAAAGACAAACTTTTCTGCAATTTAAATGGCCACAAGTAATATGTTATTCTGGCTTCTACAAAAACCATTTACTCGACTTTTCATAAGTATTGTTGGGAGAGAGTTTACAATGATTAGAAGAGGGAAAGCTTTCTAATGGCCATAAAACAATGAAATTCTTTCTAGTTCAAGAATTTTCCATAAAGAATATTCTTTATACTAACAAATATAGCATTAAATCTTTAAAACAAAATGAAAAGAGGATCGAGGACTTTGCAGAGATATTAGTGGCATTTTGTAGCACCAAATATCTCTCCTAGATAATGTCTGCCTTTTTATAAATCAACTTAAACTTCTGTTGAAGTAAGGTATTTTGTTTTCAAGCCAAAATTATCATTAATCAGATGTTTTTTTATTATATTATTTAGATGATCTACTTTTATGCCTGACTTATAATCTTTTTATTCTGATATACAGTTCAAATGTCACTGCAGCAATAGAAAGGCTATATTTAGATCAAAGCTAAACCTTTTTATGTATTTATTCTGTATGACAATATGAACATAATTTAAGTCTATCAATAGTCAAAACACAAACAAGGGCTAATTAACTGGCACTGTTGTCATCTGAGAATAAGCAGATGTTGTTGGCCGACACCGTGGCTGTGATCTGCCAGCAGAGAAAGACTTCTAAATTCCCCTTGCTGAGCTGAAATATTCCATTACACATCTGACAAATCTGTGTCTTATTTCTTGTCTACCTGCCATCATAAGGATCAACTTAGGACATTGACAAAACTTCAGCAATGAACATGCTAGCTTTCCCTGATTTTTCTCTGTTAAGTCCTACTTGTGATTATTCAAGGTTTTATGGGATTCCAAAAAGAAAACTGGACATGTCCTTTAAAAGACATGTTCTGGATGATACTAGTCTCAAAACTATGAAACTGTTAATTATTACCTATATTAAAGATACCATCATTGTAGTTCACTGAATAATAGTTATCCTGAACTAAGAATTCATGATGGATTATCCTCAGATCTTTCCTTAAAAATTTCCCACCAACACAAATTAGATTTCTCATGTTTAATCAAATGAGTATATTCTACCCTTGCTTCAGGGGGGTTTGTCCTATGGGTAGACCTGAATATGTTTTCCTGATGTAGATGCTTTTTAAAAGAAAGCAGTTTTGATAAATAATGGAAAAACATCTATCATGTTCATCAATGTTACATTCCTGACCTTAAAGTCAGAATTCTTTTTTTTTTTTTTTCTCCAAAGTCAGAATTCTACTGAGGTGATCATGGACAATAATATTAGTTGGCTAACACCATATCCAAGATTCACTAGGTGCTAGGCATTAGGTTAAACCCTTCACATTCATCATCTCAGTTAATCATAACAATAATAGTAAGAAATAATCTCTAATATTATTTTTCTTATTGTTATTATCATTGTAGGCATAAACATAAGCATATCTCTTTTAAAGATATGGAAGCCAAGACAGAAATTTACATAACTTACCCAGGTTGTACAACTAGTTAATGGCAAAAAAATTTGGATTCCAACCTAAATCCCAAATCCCTGTTCCTCATCACTATGCTACTTAGTCTTTCTAATCTAAGTTTATCTATAAAAAGGGGTGAAAGCATTATACTCCTGTCCAGAATTAAAAGTAGGGACCAGGTTTATCATCCCCCTATAAACAATTAAAAAACTAAACTACTGTTTCAGACAATAGATAAAAGGCAGAACTGGACTATGATCCATGAGAAGACAGAAATAAAATTGTGAGCCCTGTGAAGGCCTGACTTTGACACATTTCAGACCAATTACATAAAGGAGGACCCCTAAGTAGAACCTGAGAGACACACTGAGTTGAGGAGACATAAATTGGAGCAAAGGGACTACTGTAGCAGGAATTCATGGAACAGACTACCAGACAGGAAGGAGCTACATAGAGACCTTCAAATACCTGCATATAGGTGACTTACTGTCTGTTGATAATGAGATATTAAGCTATGCATACACTTAGGATGAAACCAGGCAAAAAAGAGCTGTATGCTGAAAATTCCTATACGTTATACAGGGCAGAAATATATTCAAGATCTGACCAGCTATATTGGAAAATCCTTAGTGATCACCTTGACTAGTGACCCAACAAGAGTCACCCTTCAGTAGTCATGCTAAAATACCCCTAGAGTAAAGGTGACTCTAGATAAACCTTCACATAGCCTAAAAGCAAGCCCTGAAGAAATGAAAAAAAACAACACATTTAAAGGCCTCCCAGGACAAAGTGTAACCATCTTTTATAAAAACAATATACAACAAAAATAACATATCAACAACATAAAGTTCAAAATATTCATCATCCAATCTAAAATGATATAGATGCCCCCAAAGAAGTAAGCTGTGACCTATAACCATGAGAAAAGTTAGTTAATAAAAAGGAACACATAAATGATAAAAATGATGGATACTTCACAACTAATTACAACAGACTTGTATTATTATCCTGATAACAAAACCAGCCAAGGACATTACAATAAGGAAAATAAAAACCCTTACAATAAGGAGAAAAAACACTCTGGGAGGGTGGTCTATGGGTCAATAGTCCTCATGAACATAAATACCAAAAAACCAAAAACTATTAACTAAGTTTTAGCAACTAAAATTCACCAACATAAAAAATATTAAGTGAGATTTATTCTAGGAATCCAAGGTTATCTGACATTTGAAAATCAGTCATTGTAATTCAACATATTAGTAGAATGAAGGGGAAAAATTCATATGTTTACCCCAATAGATGCAAAAAAAGTACTTGATACAATTCAATATTTATTTATGATAAAATATTTCATCAAATTAGGATTAAAAGGGAACCTCCTCAGTCTGATAAAGCACATTTATGAGAATCTACAGTTAGCTCATATAAATTATGAAAATAAATATTTCTCTAAAATTAAAATCAAAGTAGACATATTCTCTTTTAAAACTTTTATTCAACATTGTTCTGGACCAGATTGGGGAGGGTGGGCTATGTCTTAGCCAATGCAATAATAGTGCAAGAAATAAAAACATATGTAGACTGGAAAGAAAGAAGATAAAATCTGCATAAATCCTATGAGACTCCCAAAACAGCTCTAGAATTAATAAGTAAAATTGTTATGATTACAGAATGTAAGATCAATAAATAAAATCAACTGATTTATTTAGTAACAAAAAAAGAAAATTTAAAAGATAAACTATTTACAATAAATATAAAATTCTTAGGAATAAATTTTACAAAATAGTGCACTCTTTATACATTTAAAACTATTAAACTTCTGAAATTAAAGAACATCAGATCATAGATTCAACTACTCAATATTAAGACATCATTTCTAAAGTGATAGACATCAAAATTCTATTCTAAATCCAGTTTTCCATTTTTTCTAGAAATTGATAATTCTACAGTTTATATAAAAATAAAATGAACTTAGAATTGCTAAATCTTTTTGTTTGTTTGTTTGTTTGTTTTTTAAGAATAAATTTGGACTACTCACACTCCTGGATTGGAAGACTTCCTATAAAGCTACAGTAATCAAAAGAGTGTGGTACTGACCTAAGAATAGAATTTAATCAATGGAACAAAATAAGATATTCAGAAATAAGTAAATATATGATGATGTCCCCCTATACACACACGCATATATAGTCAAATGATTTTTGGCTAGGGTGCCATATTAATTCAGAAAGGAGAAAGGAATGGTTCTGGAACAATAGTTTACTCATGTGCATAAAAAACTAAGGCCAACACTTACATCATACTACACAGAAACTGTATCATAAACTTAAACATTAAATGCAGATCCATAACATCTGCTTTCTTTTTTTTTTAATTTTTATTTATTTATGATAGTCACAGAGAGAGGCAGAGACACAGGCAGAGGGAGAAGCAGGCTCCATGCCGGGAGCCCGACGTGGGATTCGATCCTCGGTCTCCAGGATCGCGCCCTGGGCTAAAGGCAGGCACCAAACCGCTGTGCCACCCAGGGATCCCAACATCTGCTTTCTATAAAATCAGTAAAGACCCCCTTAATAGGACACCAAAGGGCAAAACTAAAAGTAAACTGATAAGTTGAACTACATGAAAAGTAAAAATTTTGCTCTTGAAATGAGCACTAATAAACCTAAAATGCGAGCTAAAGAATAAAAGAAAATTTTGAAATTACATATGTCTGACAAATGGCTTATACCTAGAACATGTCAGGAACTTAGAAAACTTAAAAATAAGAAGTCGATCCACTAAAAACAGGAAAAATATTTGAAAAGACAATTCACAAAAGAAGATACATGCTTTTCCAATAAGCAAATGAAAACTCAATATCATTTAGTCATCAAGAAAATGCTAATTTAAAACTACAATGAGATACAACTACATATCCACAGAAAAGACTAAAATGATAAAGGACAAAAATACCAAGTGTTGGAGGGAATGTGGAGGAACTAGAACTCTCATACTCTGCTAGTGGGAATGTAGAATTATACAACGATTTGGAAAACAATATAGCAGATTCTTCCTGAAAAAAAAAGTTTCAAAACTTAAATGCATACTTCTCCCATGACACAGTATTCCACTTTCATGTATATACCCAAAAGAAATGAAAACACATGTCCTGGCAAGACCTATAACCAAAGGTTCATTTTAGCTCTTTACATAATAGCCAAAAGCTATAAACAATAAACAAATTGTGGTATAGTCATACAATGGATTACCGCACAGCAATCAAATAGAACAAACTGCTGATACACCAAAAAAAAAAAAAATAGATGAATCTCAAAACATTATGCATCATGTGGTAAAAAAAAAAGAAGCCAGGGATGGTGGTATACATACTTTATGATTCTACTTATATGAAACACTAAAAAAGAAATGAGACCAGTGGTTGCCTTGAGCCAGGGGTGAAGGCGGAATGCCAGGAAATAGGCACAGGCAATTTTTTGAGATGATAGAAATTTCTGTAATGTGATTGTGATGGGGGTTAGATGGTACACATATTTGCCCAAACTCAAGCTGTATACTTAAAATGGGTATAATTTTAGATACAAAATATGCCTTACTAAAACTGACTTTTAAAAATATTTTATAAACTTTTTAAAACTCTTTTTCTTTCTTAAGCCTTTACTTTGAAAAAACAAACAAACAAACAAAAAAAAAACCCATTACTTTGAGGCATAATGGAAAAATTCTATAAGTACACATGGAAAAATAAGACATGATCTCAGTTAAAAGTGAAGGCAATCTAACCAGAAAGCTTTAATGCCTGTCAGCTAATGTTGAAGCCAATGTTGTGTGCATAACATGCACCTCACCCTCAATAGAATCCACACCAACCTCCTCCTAATCCTTCTGAAGGGCAGCTATGTTCTCTCAGGCCTCAGAAAATTCTCATTCCGGGGCACCTGGGTGGCTCAGTCAGTTAAGCATCAAACTCTTGATTTCAGCTCAGGTTATGCCCTCAGTCATGATCTTAGAGTCATGGAATGGAGCCCAGAGTCAGGCTCCAAACTCAGCAGGGAGCCTGCTTAAGCTTCCTCTCTCTTCCTCTCTCTCTCTCTCTCTCTCTCTCTCTGCCCCTCCCTTATCTAAAAAAAAAAAAAAGGGGAAAGAAAAAAAGAAAACTCTCCTTCTTCTGTGCTCTCACCTACATACTAGTGAACACAGTTTACTTGACATACATACATCAGGTCAAACTTGTGGCTCAGGTGAACCCAGGACTCAGCAACGGCTGTGGTACTGCTCAACGTGCACACAGCTCATTGTAGTTTGGCCAGGTCTCCCCCAGGTACCACAGTGGAAGGCTGGTAATTAATGCCAACTTTGAAGTCAGAGGGGTAGCAGTCCACAAACGGGATGCTTGGTATTTATGGTGGCAACGGCAGCATTAACATCTTTGGGAACCACATCGCCATGGTACAACAGGCAGCAAGCCATTTATTAATTATGGCCACGTTTCATCATCTGATTATCTGGCTCAAAGCACACACTGGTGATCTCTGCTACAGCGAATTGTTCACGGTGAGCTTTCTCAGCGGACATGACAAGGGCGTATTTGGCCAGAGGGTGATGGATGTGGGGATAGGATATCAGGTGGGTCTGGAATTCTGTCAAACTGACATTCAGGGATACAGCAAATCTAAGGAAAGCAGTGATGGAAGACACAATGTGGCTAATGCAGCAGATTAGTGTCGTTTGGGCACTCAATATCAAGGTTTCTATAACAAATGTCATAGATGGTGTCTTGTCTACCATGAAGGCACAATCAGAGTGCTCCAGGGTTATGTGGCTGGTGAGGAGGCGCAGGGCTCAGCTACAGCTGTAGAACCTGGAGGTGGGGAGGTAAATGGAGAACTCCAGTTTGGACTTCTGCCATAATCGTTAGATAACTCCATCAGCAGGGAGATGAATCCAGAACCAGTTCCTCCTCCAAAGCTGTGGAAAACCAAGATACCCTGAACACCTGTGGACTGGTTGGCCAGTTTTTGAATTTAGTCCAAGATGAGATCAATGATTTCCTTGTCAATGGTGTAGTGCTCTTGGACACAGTTATTGGCAGCATTTTCCTTCCTGTGATGAGCTGCTCAGGGTGGGAATAGGTGGCAGTAGGTACCAGTGCAAACTTCATCCATGACTGCGGATTCCAGGTCTGCAAACACTGCCCTGGGCACATGCTTGCCAGGACCCATCTCACTGAAGTAGGTGTTGAAGGAGTCATCTCCTCCCCCAATGGTCTTGTCACCTGGCATGTGGCCACTGAGCTGGATGCAATGTTCCAAGGAATGGAACTCCCAGCAGGCATTGTTGATCTGGACACCAGTCTGGCCAACACAGAGATGCATTTGTGCATGGCAGCTACAGGTTAGCAGATGCAGGTGACAGGAGCAGATACCAGGTCCCAGTTACCGTCCCTGACAAGCTGAATTGAGGTAAGTAATGCACTGGCTTTATAATTATTTTCTAAAAGGAGTGTTTGTATTACTAAATTTCTGATATGGACCAAATTGTGCTTCCCCAAAATTTATATATTGAAGGCATTACCTCCAATAACCTCAGGATGTGATTGTGTTTGAGATAGGGTCTTTAAAGTGATAAAATGATGATGTGATTAAGATGAACCCTAATCCAATATGACTAGTGTCCTTATAAGAAGAGGAAATTAGGGGACACACACACACATATAGGGAAAACCATGTGAAGACACAGGGAGAAGACAGCCATTTACAAGCCAGGAAAGGAAGTCTCAGAATGAAATCAGCCCCCATTGACACCTTAATTTTGGATTTCTTCCTTCTAGAATTGTGAGAAAATAAATTTCTCTCCTTTAAGCTAAGCTACTCAATCTGTAGTACTTTATTATGATAGTCCTAGTAAACTAATACAGTCTTACAGGATTATTGAGACAATTAAATGAAATTAGGATGAGGACACAAGATAAATTAACTTTTTTCCTTCTTGATTTTTCTAATAACAACCAGGGTTTAAACTACTTGCATTTATATTCCAAATTAATTGGCAAAACTGAGATCCCTTTCCAACACCTGGGAGAATTTCTAAACCCTTCTAGTCTACCACTAGATTAGAACCTTCTCTATTTCAAAGTGTCACGAATCTAGTATTACCTATTAGCATAAATGAGATTTTAACCACGTTAACATCTATCTGATAAGCTGTTAAAATATTGAAATGCTTCAGTATCATTGATAAATAGCTGCTATCCTAAGCCTACTCCCTCCCCAGTGCCCCCACAGCAGCCCTCCTGGTCCCTCCCCTGGGACCAGTGTTCTCCAGGATCTAGCACCTGAAAGGATAGTTTCTGGCAAAAGTGAGGCCACTTGTTCTTACAAGCCAATCCCCCATGCCATGGTAATGATTAGTTATTTTAACTACCACCGGTTTTAGGGATTTTTTTGATTAATGAAGGAAAAGGCGATAAGGATGAGTTATTTGAGAAAACTTTTTTGAAGATACAGATTTGTTTGATTTCTGGAACATGTATATTTTGTTGGCCAAATGTAGTCCTGGACCACGTCAATTTAAGTACACTTAAGATAGTGTTTGCAATGTCTTAGGGTACAAAAGCTTATGTGTTCACTCAAATTAGAGTCAGGTCTTCATTAACCTCCTCTAGGATCAGATGTTCATGATATCCATGCACTTCCTTGCTTACAAATATAAACCAAGCCTGTGTGTGTGTGTGTGTGTGTGTGAGAGAGAGAGAGAGAGAGAGAGAATTCACATGTGCTAAAAGGTAGGAGCTTTCTTTGGGGTGCTGGCAATATATTAGCAGAGTAAGGGCTATCTTCCGCCAGTGTTGCAGTACAGCATAATAATGCTGCATCTAAATTATAAGTGCAAGCACTGTGCATTTTGCTTAGAACTAAAACTAAAACAAATGAAAGCATTTAAAATAAAAACTGTCAGCCAGGACACTGCTGCTCCCATTGCAATGCCATTTAGTTATCTCAAAGAGCTTAGATGATTTGATAGATGAAATGGCACCAATGAGGTCTTCTCTGGCTTTACACTAAAGCCCACTTATTTGCTGAGTGCAGCACCACTGTTTGTCATGTGTGTGCTACAGGAGGCAGTTTTTAATTAATGCCCCTATTACCTAAGAATTATGGTTCAGTAGAGTATCAGATGTAACTCTTGCATCCTAGAAAATATGTTCAGCCTCAGCTACATCCTGTCTTTGGGATCTGGCCCGCTCCCTAGAATTGGCATGAATTTTCATTTAAAAAGAAGAACAGTTCTGATAGCTGCACTTCCCACTCTGAGGAGGTTCAGAGTGTGAAGTATGGATCTGAAGTCAAACTGGTTAGAGAAGTGTGGGAAGATTGCAAAGGTTGAAGCTTTAAGAAATGTGTGTGGGAAGGGAATAGAAATTGAAATCAGCTATTAATACCAAGTGCTAATAGTTATTATCATTATTATAATCAATAAAGTTTTATTACCACCTACTAGTCCAAAGTATTATTTTAGGCACACGAGTTACAAAAAGACATCATAAGTGATAATTCCCTCTAAGAATTTACTGTCTGGTACAAGAGAAGACAGATACCTTAAAGGGAAGGGCTTTTCTTGACTTAGTGCTAATAGCAGCAGGTGGGATGAAGTGAGGACATGAGCATAGCATTTAGTGTTATATGATATTGCTTGTTCTCCAAGTGGTGGATGATGGGTATGGTGCACTGGAGTGGAATGAATGCTAAACTCTGAGTTAGACATGAGCTTCTGCCAGTTAGCCTCTGCCATTCTAAAATGGCAATATTAAGGTTTTGAGAGAATTTAGTAAAATAATGCATGCAAATAATTTACTACAATGCCTAGCATATAAACTGAGCATGAACAACATAACTTCAAAACATCAACAGCAAAACATTAAATGTAAATGTAGCAGAGAACAAATACAGACAAGTAAATAGGTATACAAGGTTGGAGCATAAATAGAAGCTGTATCCTAGAAAAGTTTTGCCTCTTCTTCTATAGGTATTGAGGAAACTGTGTATGTATTTCAGCTAATGAGTATGTTATGGGCAAGAAATGGTTAAGGGAAGAAGCAAACCGTATTTTTTTTAATTTTGTTTTTTCACTTTTTTTTTTAATGCAGGAAGGAAAAACACACAATTAAGAATATTCCCAAAAGAATATATGTGATTTTGATGTTCAGAATAGCAACCTTCAAGTGAAACAACTTAATGACAGAATTATATTTCCTACTCTTAATGTCTTAGTCTATTTTAGGGGGTAGTGTTGGCCAAAGATCAAGAAAGATTTCCTTCCTTGCTGAACCCGATTAATGAATAAGGTATTTTACTGAAGCCATCAAAGCCTCACACCCATAACATACAAACATTAGTCTAAATATTTCCAGATGGGGATCCCTGGATGGCTCAGCAGTTTAGCGCCTGCCTTCAGCCCAGTGTGTGATCCTGGAATCCTGGGATCGAGTCCCACATCAGGCTCCCTGCATGGGGCCTGCTTCTCCCTCTGCCTGTGTCTCTGCACACCCCCCCCACCATGAATAAATACATAAAATCTTTTAAAACATACATACATACATAAATATTTCCAGAAAATTCCCTTTGCTACTCAACCTAATATTAATGAATAACCAGCTATCACCCACATTGGATTCTCAACTCCACTCACCTGTGTCTCTCTCCTTAATTGTTTCAAAGGCCTGGATTTTTTTGATAACTCCCTCTACTCTTCCTCTATCTTAAAAAGGTTGGATTTTTAAAAAATTGATTAATCCAGGGTTAAGGGCAGCCCGGGTAGCTCAGCTGTTTAGCCCCACCTTTGTCCCAGGGCGTGATCATGGAGACCTGGGATCAAGTCCCATGTCAGGCTCCCTGCATGGAGCCTCCTTCTCCCTCTGCCTATGTCTCTGCCTCTCTCTTTCTCTGTGTCTCTCATGAATAATAAATAAAATCTTTAAAAAAAAATCCAGGGTCAAGCTCTATAGATAACTGGATCTGTCCTTAGAAGGACAGATCTGCCTGCTTCTTTTATTCCAAGGTGATGGACAACCATAATAACCAATTACAATCTGTACTTTCCTATTACAGACATGAGGAGGCAGGTTTCCACTATTCTCTAGAAGACATTGCAAAGTTTCATGTAGGCAAAAATTCCCATAAAAGTGCAAGCTCTAATGGCTTAAGTGCATCTTGTACTGTTTTGAGCACATGATACATAAAGTGCCTCTTGGAATAATAGAAGCTCATACTTCTTTCTCTCTCCTAGCATGACTTTTAAGTCAACAAGGAGAAAGAATGCCCAAAGACCCTTTGAGGGAAAGCAAACCTCACTCCTGCATTCTGCTACGAATACACTTTATCTGATCATAATAACTTAAGATATGCTCATAGGTTTTCAATTTTGGAATTATTCAGTAGATAAGATTTATTTATTTTTCTTCTTTTTTCAAATATTTTATTTATTTATTCATGAGAGACACACACACAGAAGCAGAGACACAAGCAGAGGGAGAGGGAGTAGCAGGCTCTATGCAGGGAGTCTGACGTGGGACTCAATCCCGGGTCTCCAGGATCACACCCTGGGCTGAAAGCAGCACTAAACCGCTGAGCCACCCGGGCTGCCCTAGAATTTAAGATTGAACTCAAGCTTAGAAGATACAAAATCATGGCAAGGTTAAAAGAAGTTACGGGATGAGAGAAAGAGGAGAGGTGAGAGATGCAGTAGGGAAACTAATGCCTATATTTTACACAAGGGGAAACCCAGAGACACTGTTGAAGTTAATGGAGAAAATAATGGGTTTAATTGTATTATTTAAGGTTAAAAAGAGAAGCAATAAAAGCATTAAAGAGTGATACAGATTATTTAACTTGGGAGGTAGTGTTAGTGAGTTAAATTCCCTTTTACTCATAGCAAGGGGTCAATTAGCCACTATCTACAGAAAAAGATGTAAGTTTATTATTTACAATTATAATAATGAGCCCCAGCAGAACTGAAAACAGAAATATTTAAGGTCATTATCTCTAGCTAGAATCTGGGGTAGAGAGTAAATATAAATCTTAGGTTAGGCTCTGTGAGAGCTTTACCAAATAAATACTACATATATTTTTTTCTCCTTCAAAAAACATAACAAAGCAAATATACGTATAATTTTACTGCCTCTATAGTAAAAGGTAACAAAACCATACCTTATATATGTAATAATGGTTTACAAAAAATTTTACTGAAATTACCATTCCATTTGCCACAACAACCTTGTAGATAAGTTGGGCAGTTATTGTTAATTTTCTCCTTCTTGTAGATATGAAAAACACACTGTTGGCTCCCAGCAAGATAACTTATTACTGGAGAATGCAGTCTGTAAGTGGCCAAGAAGCCTTTGGCTTTAACCCAGGTCTTCAGACATTCAGTTCAAAGCCATTTCCATCAGGGAATCTGGCATTTTTTTGCTTTCCTTATACCTGAAAAATTAGATGGCTTACCAACTTTCCTGGAATTACCAAAAAATTGTCATTATGTTAACAAGAAGTCATTCAGTCACCAAAAACTTAAGAGCAAATTATTTTTTCAACATATTAGCTTCATGAGAAAAAAACTTTAAAGGAATTTAATAGGTACATATTTGGTGACACATAATCATAATCAGAATGTTTTGAGCTAATTGAATTATTAAAGCTTACACATTCACTGACACCTAAGCAAATTACATCACTAGATGCACAATCCTATGACAATTTTTGTAAAGTTTAAGCAATGTTATTCAACAGAAATATGTAAGCCACATAAGTAATTAAATTTTTCCTGGTAGTCACATCAAGAACTAGAAGGAAACAGACAAAATTAATTACTTTAACATACATGTTATATATATATATAAACTACAAAAGAAACACATTCTTTTTTTTTTTAAATGAAGTCTTTGAAATTTGGTGTACATTTTACAATTAAACAACGTATCTCAGTTCAGATTCACCACATTTCAAATGCTCGATAACCAATGTGTTTAATGGCTACAGACTAGGTCCAAATGGTGTAGGGATCCCAATATTGGGATTTAGTAACTCCAATACCCAAAACTGAAAAGGGGAATAGGAAGATAGAGCAATACTTTAAAATCAAGAGTTCAGAGCCAGTCCTTAGTGATGAAACCAAATGTTTGTCAAACTATCCAATTAATTCTTCAAAATAAAGTGTTGCCTGTACCATCTTTATAAAGAAAACTATCTTAAATTATACATCAGTTGCCCTGCTAAACATTCCCACTGTAGTTTTCTTCTTGCAAAATATTACCACCAGGTTTTTATTTTTTAAAAAATATTTTATTTATTTATTCATGAGAGACACAAAGAGAGAGAGGCAGAGACACAACAAGAGGGAGAAGCAGGTTCCATGCAGGGATCCTGACTGGGACTCCATCCTGGGTCTCCAGAATCTGGCCCTGGGCTGAAGGCGGCGCTAAACCACTGAGCCACCCGGGCTGCCCTACCACCAGGTTTTTAAATTTAATATCCTACACATAAACTCAGCAGGTATTTGTGCTTGGTATCCGCAGTGAGGTTATTATTAAGAATATAGTTAAGGATGTGGTAGGACTATTTTACCAATCCCTCATCATGCTGCAGATTTGTAGAGAGGAACCATCTGTGACTGATGGGGTCATTGCTCTCTCTCTCTCTCTCTCTCTCTCTCTCTTGTCATTGCTCTCTTGATCATACACTATTAATGCTGTCTTGAGGCTATTTTCTGATAAAATTGCTCACAAAGGGGAAATAAGCTTATGAAAAGAAAAAAAATTGGCAATGATGTGAAAATCAAGCTTAGGTTTTAAAATCCCCAATCCACAGCATATATTTAGATAGTTACCAGGTGACTGGATGGCATCTGCTAGAGCAACCGTTCTTTGTTAAATTAATAAGTTCTACTCTTGTAAATAGGAAGTACAGTAAAGATAGCTACACATATTAGCTGAACATTATCCATCACAAAATATACACATACTCACAAAGCACACCAACTACATTAAAACTGAAATATATTTGTAAATACAATATAATTGGAAAATATTAAGCAATCTCATCAAAGAGATCCATTTATTCAATACTTTGGCATACATTTGCATATAAATTTATTTTAATAGGCTTGTCGGGATATATTTCTATCAAAGCACCTTTACTATTATGAAATAATTATCATCTGATCTTGAAAATTTGAAAATCAAAACCACCCCTTCTAAACCAAGTGCCACAAAATTCTCTGGTTATGACCCAGTACCTGGGACAGCCTGCAATAATTCTTATGTAGATATAAAATACCCTCCATCCATCTAGTTGACAATGCTGATCAGTATCTTACCCATTCATTCACTCACTCACTCACTCACTCACTCACTCATTTATGTGTAATGTATTTAATTGTTTGTATCTGCCTTGAATCTGTGACTCTTTTGTCATGGTACATGTACAATTAGGCAACCAAAAATCATTTTGAATTGTATGTTTCCGATCTTCTTCCACTTGTATTTCTCAACACTTGAGGGAGATTTCTTGGCCACCGCAACATATTCTGAAAACTCTCTTCTCTGTCCCATCCGTTGTATTCATAAAATACACTTACTTTCTCAAATTTCCTCTAAAGCTTTTCTGAGTAATTTTTCTGCATGCCTGAAGACTTCCTTCCATCTCTCCTTCTTATCTTAATTCCCTATTACAAAATCCCAAAGAACAAAAGAACCATCCTAGCAAAGGCAAAAACCTCCAAAGAAGTAGAACAAAGGGGAATAAATGAAATGGCAAGGCCTCTAACCTCTTTTTTAAATGGGAAAAATAGGAGCATTCATTTTTTTAAAGATTTAGTCAGATGCTCAACCAACTGAGTCACTCAGGTGCCCCAAAATAGGGACATTCATAAATCAGTTACTTTTTGTCCCATTACACATCCACTCAATAAATAATTAGCAACTAGAAATAGTGCCAAGAAGCAAAAATGAGATAAAGATCCATGCTTAAGGGGCTTCAGCCTAATGTTATATATATATATATATATATATATATATATATATGGAGAAGATGATTGTTATTAAAATAGCCCATTTAAATTTTATTAGTATCTGGACAAAGGCAATTACTGCAAAGAAGAAGATGGGAAAATTGACAGCATTCTATAATGTAAGATATGAAAATAAGCAAAGGAGATGCAACCTAGATGATTCCCAGGTGGGTGGCTCCCTTCTATGACTAGTTGAATAGTGGTATCAGTTGAAGAAGCATAGACGTGGGAGTGAATCTAGTAAGTTTAATTTTGAAGAAGCAGAGTTGGCAATATCTATTTATACATATGTATATCTATCCACATGGAGATGCAGTAGGAATTAGAAGCTTGACTCTCAGGAGAGATATCTCCCTGGAAATATAAACTGAGACATCATCAGCACATGTGTGATGATTGAACGGAGTGAATACACTATCCCAGGGAGAGTTCACACAGTGAGAATAAAACAGTGAAAAGTGCCAACATTTAAAGGATGGGCAGAAGGAAAATCAAGATTGAACAGCCATGGGTGACAAGCCAAGAGAGAGAAGTGTCACAGAGGCAGATGGAGGTGAGCATCACTAGAATACTCAATTCCTAAGTCAAGCATGAGAGTTCCATTCCAACCAATAAATGATATTTATTTGACAGTAACTCTACTCCAGGTTCTCCTCAGATAAATGCCAAAGCCAGTTCTGAGCATTTGTGAATGGATCATTTTAAGCACCTGATATGTTGGAGAAATAACATAATAGGCATTTTATCTAGGCATTTCCCTTAGATTCTAAAGCCTGCATTAAGAAAGTTAATCCCTGCATTACTACCATTAGGAAGTAATATTCCTGAATCCATCTCATTTTCCTGCAGAAATGCCTTCTTTGAGTGATTCTTTGTTGTTATCTCCTCAAACTTTGTAGATAATAGATACACAAAACTCCATTTTGAAAGATACAGATGTGTGTTTGTGTTCTCTGTGAAATTCTAATTGAAAGCATTGCCAGATATGTTGCCCCAGAGCCTTTATATAAAGACTGACACAATGGATGCCTTTCTGAATTTGTGTCAATGAAGTTTGTTTCTGCTGATGAGCTGATATTATTTCCCTTATAGAACAATATGAAACCAACCTATCTTCCATTTTGCCAAAGTTATCAGGAAACTCAGAATCAAGTCAGTACATTAACCCATTAATTTAACGCCTGGTAACAAAAAGATTTACCTTGATATTTCTGTCTCTTTGTTTAAATGTTTAAAGAAAACTTAAATACTTCTTAGATAAAAAAGCAGCTCTGATAACCAACCCCCATCTCTGCTCCAACAGAACTAAGGGACCATTCTGCAGTGGCTCCTAGTGGTTGTTATGATGCAGTGCATGTGTTTCTTGAAAGAATTCCAGACATGAATTACATTAGGAAAAAATTCTGAAGATTATCATATCCTTGGTCCCTCTCACTGTGTACAGTGGCAAATAACTACTAACTAGGTTAATGATGAATCTCTATCAGCCTTGAGAGAACTATCTCAGCACCATAAGTAGTCCTTTTGGGCTGGCAAGTAATTTGCATAACTAAAAGATATGTAAAACAGTGCAATTTTTTATATCTCCACCCACAGGATATTTGAACACCTATACAAATAAAATTTCAAGAGCATACTTGAAAATACTATATTTCCTAATTTAAATATAAAAGTTATTTTAAAATTACGTGTGTGTGTGTGTGTGTGTGTGAGAGAGATCATCATTTAAAACGTTGAGATGTCATGGCAGTGGATGCCACTGCTAAATAAGAGTATGAAAAAATAAAGTTTTAGAAAGCCTAGATCATGCCAAAGGGCACATGCAGGGGATGCAGTAAATGAAGCCAACATTGGTAGGGGTAGAATTTGATTTTGAATAAAATGGGAAAGGAATAAAATACAATGATGTGGTTTAAATAAGTTTCTAGAGATGAAGCCTGCATTTTGAATAAGAGTGAATGCCCATTCTTTATGATTTTAATACCATAATACTCATATCCTGCTTGCCTGGACTTACTCTTCTTCTATATCCCTTACTAAGAGTTTTCAATTTATATTTACTATTTAAGTTTATATATCCCCTGAATACACCACTCTTCTGACATCTGCTCAGAGTCCTTGAAAATCTGTGGTAATGCTTCCCCAGCAATTTTCCTGGTAGTTCATTTTGTTATACTCTCCAAGCATTCTTAGTTTATACTTTAATTTCTGTACTTTTCCTCTCTTGGATTTCATCCAGTGTTTAAAGCCATGACTCCAAGAGATGCCAAACAAATCCTGGCTGAGTGAAGCAGCAACATGGCTCAAACTCTAGGTCAAGCGTGCTTATGACCACATACATACATACATACATACATACATACATCTCTTTCTATAAGTGCACAATAGTTCTCTAGATATTTTCTCTTCTAACCTATCCAATACTATTTTAAATCTATTTCCTTGAAGGAAGCTTTACCCAATTATATAACTCAAATCCACATGCAGTTCTCACAGCTCTGTACTCACATATCTTACGTAGTCATTATCACTCAGCTTATGGTCTACACCCTTCTGAATCTAGTACCATCCATGCATTCTAGGGAAAATTATCCTCAGTGATCCATAAATAACTGCATTTTCAAAACCCTTCCAGTTATCCTTTGCCCCTTTTTTTCAATCACATTTAACTATATATAATTCCCTGACTGTTCTAGACTCTGGATATTACTACATTACCCAGAAATGCTCTTCCTCTTAGATCTTCATCCTTCAGAACTCTTAGCCTTCATGATTTACTCTAAAGACCCCCGAGCATAACCCAAATGTCACTCCATCTGTATCTCATTGCACATTTTACGTTACTCTTTTATATTTCACATATGTGCTAATTACTATTAATATAAAAATATATTTGCACATTGAACTTGTGCTCTTCATATTTATATAGTCATCCCCAAATCCCTAGCTGAAAATAATTCTACCTTGGCATAGTGCCAACCTAAATAGGCACTCTACATTTTTGTGAAAAAAATATTGATCTCAATACAATTTCTTACATATCAAAAATTCCATATCGTTATTAGCTTCTGTTATTTTTTTGAAGATTGTATTTATTTATTTATTTATTTATTTATTTATTTATTTATTTATTTAGCTTCTGTTATATACCCACATTAGTAAGTAGGAAAAAAATGGCACTAGAATTTAATGAAACCAAACTTAATAGTGAAGCTTTGCTTAAAAATTTCTTCTAGCCAATTGTCCTAATAATCCAGTAATGTAACAATGAGACATTCATCCATTTATGAAATGAATTATTTTTGAGCACTTAAGGTATTCCAGACACTGTGAATGTATCAGAAGCAAAATGACAAACCCGACTGGGGTTTCTTGTAAGTGGCAACTTAGAAGTCACTGAAAAGGATGAAAATTTTTACAATTGCCTAAAACTAGAATTAAAATGATGAAATGGGACTGGGAAATACAACTATCACCCCACATGTATTTTGCTTCCCTTCTGAAAAAAAAGCAGATCTGTTGTTCTGCAAAAGTTATTTAATGGAAAGAAAAATATCTTTTTATTTCCTCACTGTCCCACTCAGAAGAAGGATATGAACCAACCAAAACATCGAGTGTGAATCCTGCCACTGTGTGAATTCTATTTTTCTGAGTCAGACAAGATGATATTGTCAAGCTTCTCCTTCCCCCAGGACATCAACCCCTCTTTCTATATCCATGTAGAAAATACAACACTCAGAAAATAACTGGCCAGAAAGTCGGAACAGGTCTTAAGCACAGGCATGAAAAGAGCCAGAGAAGTAGTATATTCTGAGTACTACCCTTTTTCATCTAGTGCACTGATTCAATTCATTACAAAAGAAAGCTGGGATGGGGGAGTTCAAGAAGGGATATCATATGTTGAACTTCAGTAAGATTGCATTGGGTAAAAAGGGTATCAAACTCCAGAAATGGAAATGTGCACAGAAATGGACTATGTGCAACAATTTGGCCTTCTCTCATCATGCACATAAAATGGAATCAACAAAGCAAATAATCAAGTGGCTGGAGAGTGAGATCAAAGGCAACCCATATACTGTATTTGTCTATAAACACCAGGTGTAGATCTATTCCCTTCAAGGAAGAGGCAACAAGCAAGTTAAAGATATCAAACGCAGGACAAGAGAACAGAGTATAATGATGAAGACACAGAAGATCATAAAGCTGATCTACCATAAGAATCAGGGACAAGCTGGAAAAGAACGTAATCTCTATATCACAGAGAAACCCACCTGACAGCACAGGTTAAAAGGCCATGGCAGCACGTAAAAGCAAGTATTCTGAGGATTCCAAGGGAACCAAATACACTAGAAGGATTCACATTTTCTTTTGAGGCAGTAAAGAGTAGGAAAGAAAAAAAGATGGAAAGGACAAACAAAATATGAAGAAAAGTTTTATTAGGAATACAGAAGATGTATTATTTTAATTAGAAGAGAAAACTCCATACAATTAGGCACTAATAAATTTTAAAATCTTGATGAAATGTATGACTTTATAGAGAAATATACGTAGCTCAGACTTACTCAAGAGGAAATAAAAACCTGAAACTGCCAAGGATATAATTTTCTTCTCTTGTGTATACTGTCCTCTTGCAATAAGAGGCTAAAACAGGTGCAACTTCACTTCAAGGAAAAAATGTCTCATCCTACTCCCTAGCCTAACAGACCAGAGTTCTCTAATGGCATTCCACACCAAGCCATATTTCACCAACATGTGTTGTAGACTTGCTTTTGGCTCATATCTTCCTTGAGTGCCTCAGGATGAAGAGGATTGTGGTTTGCGGGAGGATTTAGTTTCTCCTGTGTCTCGGACTATACTAATATCCCAATCTTGCTGTAAGTTACTGAGGACTTTCTAGTGGACTCCTCCTTTGTAATTATCTTTCTGAATCCCCTGTTCTCAATCCTCATTAAGATGTATTAGTTTCCTAGGGCCTAGGGCTGCCATAACAAGATACCACAAATAGGGAGTCTTACACAATAGAAATTTCTTTCATAGTTCTGAAGGCTGGGAGTCCAAGATCAAGATGCTGGCAGGGTTGGCTTCCATTGAGTCCCTGCTCCTTGGCTTGCAATTGTCTTCTTGCCACATCCTATATATCTCTTTCTGTACATCCCAATTTTTTGTTATAAAGACATAAGTCAGATTGGACTAGGTCTGCTTAGCAGCCTCATTTAATCATAATTACCTCTTTAAAGACCTCATATCCAAATATAGTTACATTCTGAGGTACTAGGGATTAGGGCTTCAAGGTACGGATTTTGAGAGGACACAATCAGCCCGATGTATTATAGATGAACATAGCATGAGTTTAGGTTTCCCAGCTGCTTAGCCTATGACCTTACACTGGAGTATCTGCTCCATGTGCTCTTTATATTTGTCTACCTGTGACTATGAAAAAGTTGCTTCTTACTTCTATGGATATCAATTTTTTTCTTTTATAAAATAAAGATTTGACTGGATAATATTTATAGTGTCCTAAAGCCTTACCAGAATCAAGACCCTAAGTCATTGTATATAAATTCAGTCAGATATCACAAAGAAAGGGTAAGATGCTGAAGAAAAAAAGTATGAAATCTCAAAAGAAAGAGATACCCAAGTTTCTTCCACAAAAGTGAAAGCCCCATCTCTCTTCTTGCCCTGCCCTAGAGAGGCGGGAAGCAAGAGAAAAAGGAGAGTGCATCATGCCACACTCCTGCCTTGACTTCTAAAGCTCTCAAGGAAGCCTGTGTATAGGCAATCAGATGAGGACTTCTCATTTTTCACACACATATTGAGCACAAGATGTTATTGTTATTTACCTGCCTATTTACATAAATATATTCAGACCTTCTTACATGTATTTATACAGTTTACAGTATTTATTTTGCAAATACTATGTTTGTTGTTTGTTTGTTTCACTTTTAACATCTCTGAAAATAGGATGCATCCTCAAATCACTTTGGCCAGCTGCAGTTATGGTGGAGCTGTCATTGCCAGGGCATGTGTATATAAATAAACTGTAAAAAAATAATAAATCTCACAATAATGTGAATATGCTTTATGTCACTGAACTGTCCACTTTAAAATAGTTAAGATACTAAATTTTACATCATGTATACTTTCCCACAATAAAAAATACAATAAATAATTGAGAAGACTCAGATTCTATAATGAAGACATTTATGAAATGTACTAAACAATTTATTTCACTCTCTTCATATGTGTACAAGAGTAACATGATAAAAACCTATGTCTAAATTAGACTAAATAACATCTTCTCGTAAATATAGAATAAAAATGATCAATTATTTAAAAAGCTTTATGTCATAGTTAATTGGAAGTTTTTTATTCTCTAGAGGTATACGAAATGCTGATGTGTCTGACAATCGATACATCTTAAATTCAATTAGATACACTATTTAATGAGGTCCTACTATATGTCATGCACTGTAGTAAGAACTGAGAACATAGAGTGAAAATGGATCCTGCCCTTAGTACATGTAGTTATTAAAAAATATAGTAAGAAAAATAATTAAATGAAAGATGGTGCTTAAGAGGGGAACATATATACTCTTGGGCCATATCTCAGTAGGCTCTAATCGTATCTGGGCCATCATAGACACCGTCTTTGGAGAAATGTTATCTTAGCTAAGAGAAGATGAAAAGCAGTTAACCAAGAGTGAAGAAAGAATGACCCCCACTGAAAGGAATGGCTTTCGCACAGGCCTGAACCTAAGGATAAGCATGGCTAACTGATAAAACTCAGAAAGTCCAGCATAAGTGAAGGAGAGAAAAGGGGAGGAGACAGAAAGAAAGCCAGAGGGGAGGCCAGGGTGCATGGTGGCACAAGCCCCTTGTCTTCCCAGGTTACCAAGGCTGAGTGTTGATAGTCCTAGTGGCAGGTTGAGGGAGCTGTGCACAGCCCTTACTCAAGTAGGTTGTAGGAATTTCCTCTGGGTCTTTTTTAGCAAGCCACCTGTGATGTTTCACAAGTTCCCCTCACATGCAAAGGTGCTTTGTGTTGCATGAACTCTGTCTTAATTTAGCAGTTTGAAAAGCCTGCTGCGCAATTGATGCATTAAAATTCCAACACTTAAGGAGGTCCTAGTATGTTTATACATCGGTCTATTTTGAGGCCACTGTCTTTTCGGTCAACCTACTGCTCTTTAGTAGTCTAATGCCTGAACAAGATGCTTCTCTAGAAAAAGCAATGTCCTTAAAATATAGTTGGAATTTTTTTTTCAGCCAAGCAGATTAATCTTTGAATAATATGGGTTATCTAAGAAATTTTAAATATTATACACATTATCCTCCATGTTAACCATTTACACTTGTATACAATTCAATGTTAGTCTGATTGATGTACTTGCATAGATTTTGCCTCCACATATGAAGACAATACAACAAAAGTAAAAGCAACCATAATAATGTGGATGGTTGATTTTGCCCAACAGCTTGACTGGGCCATGGAGTACCTACGTATTTGGTTAAACACTGTCATAGTCTATTTGGGCTGCTATGACAAAAGTACCATAAAGTGAATGACTTATAAACAACAGATATTTATTTCTCACAGTTCTGGAGGCTGGAAATCCAAGATCAAGGCATCGGCAGATTCAGTGTCTGTTGAAGACCTGCTTCCTATATGGCCATCTTATTGCTATAAACTCATATGGTGGAAGGACAAGGGATCTCTTTCTCCGCAGTCTCTTTTATAAGGACACTAATCCCATCTACAAGGATTTCACCCTCATGACCTAATCACTTCCCAAAAGTCCCCACCCCCTAAATCATCATCTTAGGGTTTAGAAATTTAACATATGAATTTTGAGGAATATAAACATTAGTTTTGAGTGTGTCTGCATGAGTGTTTCTGGAGGAAATTCACATATAAATTGATAAACAGAGCAAAGCAGATCACTCTGCCCAGTATGAGTGGTGCTCATTGAAGCCTGAATAGAAAAAGAGGCTGAGTAAGGAGTGTTTTCTGCTTGACTGCCTTTGAGCTGGGACATAAATCTTCTGCCTTTAGACCCAGACACAGATTATAATCTACACTATTAACTCTCTGGGTTCTCCAGCTTGCTGACTGCAGATACTGGACTTCTCAGTCTTTATAGTTGTATAAGGCAACTCCTTATAGTAAATATGTATACATAATCTACACATATGTAGATACACATATATACACATACAGACATATATATATTGTTTGTTCTGTTTTGGGGGGAACCAAGGCTACTTCAAAAGCTACCAGAATAGAGCCCTTCATAAGTTCCAGGCCTTGTATTAAGGTATTTACATTAAGTCCAATCAGCCTCGTAAGCAGCTATAACATAAGTACTATTACTATTCTCTATTTTGAAGTTAAATAGAAAATGAAGCTTAGAAAGATCAGGTCAGCTAATGTATTCAGCTTCCTGAAAGCAACATGGTATATTTATCTATTTTACAAACACTGATGTGGTACATATACCAAACATGGTTCTGAATGTTCTGCGAACAGTGCTCACTTAATCCTCCCAGTAACCCTGTGGGGCAGACACAGGAAAGCTGAGTAATTTATCATGCAAGGCATGAGAATGGAAATTCAAACCCTGATCATCTGGCTCTAGAATCCTGAGCCTAGTCACTTGTCTCAGCCATCGGAAGCCAGACTAGCCAGCAATTTCCATTCTGTGAATTGTCAGCGTTATCCCCTTGGTTGGATCATTTCATCAGAATTAAACCCTGAGACTAAATTTTCTAATCTGTAAAATAGCAAATACAGATGATGCTGTGAAAATCAAATGAGATGATACACGTTTCATCATTATTGTAGTAGTCATTGCAGTCATTCTCAGTCCATCACTTTGTAACAATTATTGTTATTTCTAATGATTTATATTTGTTATATGCTATGTTAACACTAGTTTGAAGATTAACCTTCACCTCTCTAGAAGCGTTGTTAAAAGTATTGCACACTGGGATGCCTGGGTGGCTCAGTGGTTGAGCATCTGCCTTCGGCTGAGGGTGTGATCCTGGGATCCTGGGATGGAGTCCTGCATCTGGCTCCTCGCAGGGAGCCTGCTTCTCTCTCTGCCTATGTCTCTGCCTCTCACTGTGTGTCTCTTATGAATAAATAAATAAAAATCTAAAAAAAAAAGTATTGCACACTGTCATCCTCTTAAGAGGCTCTGTGTAAATGAAGCTTTATCACCTATTGCTTATTTTGCAGCCTTGGCTCTGCCTGAGTCCTCAGCAAAAACAAAGAAGAAAGGAAGGACCAAGGATCAGGGTGAAATGCCAAAAGACAGAGAGATGGCTTGGAAATCCATTCTGAGTTGAAGATCTCTTTCAGGAGGTAGAGCCAAGGTTTACGTTGCCACCACCCCACATCCAAGAACAGAGACCATTATCTTCCAGTCTGTCTTGGGGTTTGAAACTAGTGCCAAATACAATCCAAATGGACTCAGTGCTGCTGTCTAAATTTTATCTTTGAGAATGGTACAATCCAAGTAGACTACCCAAGCAGAGCCATAAATGAAACAACAGTAAGCATGTAAACATTAATCACAAAATATCCATGTTCACCACCAATTAAGCATATCAGGGAGGTAAAAATCTTCCCATCTCACCTATAACTGTAGAATACTTGGCTTTATGATTGACTGACTTCCTACCTGAGTTTGTTCTCAGCCCTGGGATGTTTTATCAGCTCTGCTTCCTTTTCTCCAACTCCTATGCCTCTAGGAAAACTTTGGGGTATTTTTCCAGCTAAAGTCAAATCCTCAGTTGGCTGAATACACTTTTTTTTTCTTTCTCATCAGCTCCCACTCCAAAATGCTTTAATCCAAAAAAAAAATGTGAGTTGCCATGGTGACTCCTATTGTAGTTGCTAGAAGCTTTTATAAGATGCAGTCATCCTCTTATTATATTTCAGTTTTTAAGATTTCTACCAACAACAACAACAAAATAAAGCTTCATTTGCTAGAATAGGAAGTGGAGTGCTTAGCAATTTGCATGCAAAATGAAAGAGAGCTGGGGAACAGGTATCACAGGGCCCTCACAAGACCCCCAGGGAAGAGAGCCTTCAAAGCTGACTGCAGAACGAGGCATTTCCAAAGGAGCAGATGCCAGTACAGAACACAGATCCTCCTGTTTTTCCTAGCTTAAAAGATCTTCTCAATTTCCAGAGGTCTAAATAAATGACTCAGTAAGTCAGCCAAAGGAAATCTCTGATGTGTACTTGAAAGACCAGGGGTCCGCAAACTATGGCCCACAGGCCAAATATGCTCTGCCACCTGTTTTTTAAATAAACACAGGCACATAGACACGTCCATTCCTCTATGTGTGGCCTACGGTGACTCTCACACTACAGTAGCAGAGTTGAGTAGCTGCCCCGGAGACCTTATCACTTGTAAGCATAAAACATTTACTATATTGCCCTTTACAACAAAGTTGGCCGATCCCTGCTCCAGGGCCTGGAAGCGGTAGAAGAGTTAAGGGAGAGGGAGAATGGCCAAAGCATATTTTGGAATCCCAAGGCAGAAAATCAATGGGCATCCAAACACCTTGTTTACATCCAGACTTCGGGCCTTAAGACATGGGACAAGGCCGACTTCCCTGCTGTGTTTGCTCAGGTCCTCTGAGGAGCCTTTGCCAAGAGAGTGTTAGACCACAAGAGATCTGCTGGGGAACAAGACAACCCTGTGAGGGCAGAGCTGGGTGCGCTGGAGGAAACAGGGGAAGGCTTCGGGGTGGCCTGCAGGTGTGACTCCAGCAGAAGGAGAGGGAAAGGAAGGAGGGTTGGGAGGCAGAGTGTCAGGCTGCAACCCAGCCAGGCCTGCAGAGTCTGCGGCCAAAGTCAGCGGCGAGGAGTCCCGGCCCGGCGGCAATGGGCTTTCCCTCAAGCGGAGCGTCGGCGTGGCCCTCACCCCACTCCACCCACGCCCCCAAAGTTGACTTACATGCAACCTGCTCGGGACTGTTGAGATGCTGAGGTGCGTGCAAGGCGCCACGCTGAGGGCTGTGCGGGGAGGAAGAGGACAAAGGATACAAAATTCACTGAGAAGTGAAAAGTGGGGTGAGGGTAACCTTGGCATTGCTGACCAGGGAACAGTGATCTCTGACTTTGCCCTGCGATTGCTGGTTAGGCTCTCAGAACCCACATAAACCTGGAACAAGTCCCCTCCTGACTTTGTTCCGAGCCCTCTGGCTACACGGCCCGCAGCCCCGCAGCAGAAAGTGTCCTTGGTGGGCTGGTTCTCAAGTCCCTGCAGAGGAGGAGCTGGCACCCAACGCAGAGCAGATATTCCGCACCACAGGTGGGAAGGACGGCTGACTGCCCTGAGTTGCCCCCTATTATTCCCGCTTTACAATGGAAACAGGCAGGATGAAAGAAGAGAGATCAGAAAGGTGAATTCACATATTATTTCACACAGTGCAAAGGTTTGCATCCTTTCTTTCTCTGTCCAACCTCCTTGTGTTAAAATCTGACTGAGGAGTCACTATGACCACTAACTGATAAATAAGTAATAAAGCCCAAGATCACTCCCAGAGTACAGAAACGTTGTTAAATAAATATGTAAATGGATTGGGGTTGGTACCTCTCCTGTCCTATGTGTTTTCTCTCTGCTCAAGCAACCTGGAAGGATGACCTGGAATCTCAAAAACCTGTTTGGCTATTGCCTTAAAAAGCGGAATTCTTCTAGAATGGCACTTTAGTTTCAGAATTAAACGACATCTTTCTTCCATGAAGGAAAATCAACAGGTCAGCCTTCTTCTTCCATTGTTTTGTTTGTTGGTGTTTGTTTGTTTTTTTTAAGATTTTATTTATTTATTTGAGAGAGAGAGAGTGAGTATGAATAGAAGAAGGAGAAGCAGATTCCCTGCTGAGCAGGGAGCCAGAAGTGGGGCTCTATTTCAGGACCCTGGGATTATGACCTGAGCAGAAGGCAGATGCATAACCAACTGAGCCCACCCAGGTGCCCCCCCCCCATTGTTTTCTTACTGATACTTTAAAGATAAAACCAACAGATCCAGAAATTTGTTCATCTGGAACTGACGTCACCATTCACGTGCCCTTATTCCTCACTGCCATTTATTTTTTTTTAAGATTTTATTTATCTATTCATGAGAGACACACAGAGAGAAACAGAGACATAGGCAGAAGGAGAAGCAGGCTCCTTGCAGGGGGCCTGATGCAGAAATTGATCCTCAAACCCTGGGATCATGACCTGAGAAGAAGGCAGACGCTCAACTGCTAAACCACCTAGGCGTCCCTCCTCACTGCCATTTAACAAAGCACTGCCACGCTTGTGCAATTCTAATTGGTATTAGAAAGGACGTAGAAAAAGGACAAATAACTTTCTGCTGCTCCCCAAAAGTTAAAAGCCGGTAGCTTTTATGATTTTCTCTCCTTAGTAATGACTTTCTTAATGACAGCTTGCTGGTAGAAATTCTCACTAATATTACAGAAAGACAGACACCTGAATGTCCAAACTTTCATTTATCAACCATTATACAAAAAAGCAGCAAGAACTATATTAATAAACATCATCTTTGCAGATATATTTTTAAGGTCAATCATTCATAACTTATGTAAGACCCAGAACTTCCTGATGATAGTAATTTTGTAAAAATGCATTCTGAAGTTGAGCCTCCCACGATCTCACCACCCACGGCACCCATTCCAGGAAGAGCAAGGGTGTGGAATTCAAATTTACTGAAGATTAATCAAATATGAATAATTTTAAAGGATCATAATTAAAATTAATAAATGATTACAGCTGTCAATATATAAAGAACTCTATCCTTAAGACATTTGTTCTTTCTTCAGTCTTTATTATACATCTGTGCACACACACACATATATATGTATATAGAGAGAGAAATTTATAGATGTTGATATCAATAATAAAGTTATTGATTAAAGAAAAATCAATAGACATTTCCTCTGTGCTGAAACCTGCTTCATTTGAGGTCAGTGGTTTCCAAACATTTTAGTGCCACATGCCTTTTAATTATTTTTCTTCTATGTATCCCATGATTTGAAAATAGTCCATCAAATGACTAGACTTAATTAAAATAGAAATTCATGTTTTCCATTTCTATTCATCAAAGAACATGTAAGTGTTCAGCAGAGCTTCCACATACTTTACACTAGTCACCTCATCACCATCAGTTGATATAATTTTAGCTTGAAGACAAGAGACATGGTTTCAGCCAGCAGCTAGAGCAGCTTTATTAGATATAAAGTTTCCATAAGGTTGTTTTAAAAAATAATGAACATTACCCGCAGGTCTCTGTTGCTAACTTCACAAATACTCGAAGACCTAGGACACTGTTGAGAAATGTTGCTCCAAGACAACAGAGTTCTTTCTCTACCTTTTCCCCATCCCAGTATTTGGGAGATACAACCCACTCTTATAAGTAACTATTGATCACAGTGGCAGAGTCTATCCATGCTGCCCCCGAGACAAGAATGTGCTAGAATCTCTAGGAGAAAATGGGGCCTGTTGAGAGGAGAGAGTGTGTTGACAGTGTCACGGGTGACTCTGATTCAACCTTCATTTCATCTCGTTAGTTGAAAATGACTGCTGGAAGTTATATAATTCCTGAAAAGAAAGGGAGTTTATTCAGTTATGAAACTTAAACCCTTTTCTATGAACCTGAGATGTGGCTGGATTACTAGGGAAATTCTCGTGATCTGAAAACTTTTCATTACTTTCCCCAAACTTGGAACAGGCAAGTCATATCATCAGTCACTCCCAGAGTCCAATCACTCTGAGAATACAGTGCTGCTCTAGAACTCCTAAACACTGAGTCTGGTGGGTGACATTGATGACATTATGAGCACTCAAATATTACCCAACCTTCTTTAAAAAATACAGGAAGGGGGGCTTTCGGGGACCGTGGCCAAGTTTCACCAAGTTTCCTCCGTATGCTCCTTTCATTCCAGCTCCTGGGTGGCCTTTTGCTTTGGAGGAAGATACTTTGAATTTCAGATGCTAAGATAAATCAGCATGAGGATACACACTGTATGTAGGAGGCAAAGCTTATTGTCCCTTTCCCTGTGATTATGAAAATGCCTCCCACACTCCCAAACTGAACATTCCAAATGAAACAATAAACCTAAAATCCACCAATCTATTTTGGAAATGGTAGTCTTAGATGTGCACGCAGTCGATTTTTGCTGAACTTTGATAATCTGCCAGTATCTTCATCATATTTTCCAGGGAGCTTGTTATTAGCTGTACTCAAAGCACATGGACACCTTGGATACATTAGAGTAATCCCCATAGCTTTATCTTTCAAAAGATTTTTGAGCCAGAGCTTTGGCTAATTTTATTTTCCAGTGGAAGTCCACCCCTGCCAAGGATTCAAAATTGGAAGCATTCCCAAAACCAAGCTTATTTACTTTCAATACGTTATCTTCCTCCTTAAAGTATTGCCCAACATAAGAGTTGTGCAGTATTTAAGCTTGTAGCTTATGAAGTTAGCTTCAGGTAATCAATAATTTGTATTTATGGAGATAAGAAAGATAGAGCTTAGAAGAAGCTAAAGACATAAAGAGAAGGTAGCGTAAACAACTGATTTCCAAACTGAACAGGTAGGTAAGTTATATCTAGCTAACAAAACAGCTAGAGCCTAGATCCACCAGACTTGATTTTTTAAAATCGGAATTCCCTGCATAGACAACATAATAATGCATAAATGTGCTAGAATAATAGACTCACTCAACAAAATACACAGGGTATTGAAGCTTCATTACTCTGAGACTCTATATTTCACACATGAAGGAACTAAGGCACTGAATGGTTAAATGTATATTTCAGGTCACACCAGACCCCAGGCCTTTAGGGTTTAATTTCTTGCCATCACAATACCTAATTCCATTTGATGATCCAAAAATGCATTTGATTCTTTATCGAAAAAGACAGGAGTGGAATGAGAAGCAGTGATTCTGACTGTGGAGGCCACCGAAGAACATAGCAAGTAATGATGTAGGAGAGACGAAGTGTTTATCGTAGGCGCTGTGGTCATGATCCTGCGGTGCCACGTTAAACTCCTTAGTTGGAAAACTTCTTGAACTAAAGCTCATGAGAATAAAATATTGATTATTTTTTCTCAATAGAAAACTGACTGCACGTGTTACATATGAAATAAAAATTAGCTAGTCTGCATCTGCTTGCTTGCTATTCCTCCACTTTGGAAATACAAAATTGAGAAGAGTTTTCTTCAAAATTAGACATTTTCAATGCAATGTAAAGTTCTCTACATGGTTACATTTTAGAGATACAGTAAAATCCTAATAAGTTTATCTCATTTATTGACATGTGACATAAATAAACTTAATTCCAATGTCAGTACAATTGTTTCTGAACTTCTGATGATCCTCTAATGATGATGCCTCATTAAAATATAGGAAGAATAGGGGCACCTGGGTGGCTCAGTCATTTAAACCACAGACTTTTGGTTTCAGCTCAGGTCATGACCTCAGGGTTGTAGGATTGTAGGGTTGAGTGCCACGTTGCCCCACATTGCTCCACATCAGGCCGCATGTTGGCTCTATGCTATATGAGGAGTCTGTTTGAAATTCTTTCCCCCTCCTTCTCTCTACCCCTCTGCTCCTTCCCCTGTGTTCTCTTTCTTTCTAAAATAAATCAATAAGTAAAATCTCAGGACTCCTGGGTGGCTCAGTGGTTGAGAGTCTGCCTTCAGCTCAGGACATGATCCCAAGGTCCCGAGATGGAGTCCTGCACTGGGGTCCCTGTGGGGAGCCTGCTTCTCCCTCTGCCTATGTCTCTGCCTCTCTCTGTATCTCTCATGAATAAATAAATAAAATCTTTTTTTAAATATATAAATAAAATCTTTAAAAATATATATGAAGAATAAACTTCTGGCACTTATGACATTGTATGGAAATTGAATTATATTAGAATATATCCCCTATGAGTTCCCTGAGAACTGTAACAATATCTTATTCACAGAATCTAACATTGAAACTCAACAACATCAGATTCCTGTAATACTTAGTACAACGATTTTTATTCAATTGAACTGAATATAATTTTTTTCTAAATGCAGAGGATTGAATATAGATTAGATGTTTGCATTTCAGAACAGAAATTATCAGAAAAGTGGGGCACCTGGGTGGCTTAGTCAGTTAAACATCTGCCTTGGGCCCAGGTCATGATCCCAGGGTTCTAGGGTCGAGCCCCACATCAGGCTCTCTGCTCTGTGAGGAGCCTGCTTCTCCTCCCTCTGCCTGACATTCCCCTTGCTTGTGCTCTCTCTCTCTGTCAAATAAATAAATAAAATCTAAAAAATAAATAAATAAAAGAAATTATCAGAAAAGTAAATCAAAAGGGGATCCATCGCTATTTCCTGAGTGCAGTGATGGCTCATGTGGAAGAGTTAACTGCCCACCCCCCACATTACCAGAGTATAGAGATGACATTGAAAGTGGCTTCACAATCACAGAATACATATCCCAGCCTTCACTGCAGGTGGATGGGAACATATGACTAATCCTCATTGGATTATGACATCAGTGAGAAATCACTTCCCTCGTGTTAAGCTAGACTACAAAATATCACTGTGCCTACCAATTCTTTTTGTAAAACTCCACACACAAACATCATTTTCTCCTGGATACACTGACCTGGTAGGGTTAACAACCTGTCACTCAGAGTTGCAATACTGCTTTTGAAGTACTGTATTTATGCAACAGGATTTGCACTTTTGGCTGAATCCATTATCAAAGTGACTCTGTTGACTTTTTTGCTGGTGGCAGATCTTGGAAATGTTTACCCAAATCTTTATGAAAACATCATTATTTTTCTCTCCAGTCAAATAAAGGTAGCTATCCTTTGACTTTCCTCCCTTCCTCCCCCTTCATTCTCCTTGTGTTATCTCCTTCTCTTTAGATTCTTTAAATACCTAAAGTTTTTTTCTAACCAAAAAGCTTAACCTTTCACTGAATTTTTACAATAATAAAATTAGCACTTTTAAAATTTTTTATCGTAAATTTATTTTTTATTGGTGTTCAATTTGCCAACATATAAAATAACACCCAGTGATCATACCGTCAAGTGCCCACTAAGCGCCCGACACCCAGTCACCCCCACGCCCCGCCCAGCTCCCCTCCCACAACCCCTAGCTCGTTTCCCAGAGGTAGGAGTCTTTCATGTTCTGTCTCCCTTTCTGACATTTCCCAGTCATTTTTTCTCCTTTCCCCTTTATTCTCTTTTACTATTTTTTATATTCTCCAAATGAATGAGACCATATAATGTTTGTCCTTCTCCGATTGACTTATTTCACTCAGCATAATACCCTCCAGTTCCATCCACGTCGAAGCAAATGGTGGGTATTTGTTGTTCTAATGGCTGAGGAATATTCCATTGTATACATAGACCACATCTTCTTTATCCATTCATCTTTCGATGGACACCAAGGCTCCTTCCACAGTTTGGCTACTGTGGACATTGCTGCTATAAACATCGGGGTGCAGGTGTCCAGGCGTTTAATTGCATCTGTATCTTTGGGGTAAATCCCCAGCAGTGCAATTGCTGGGTCGTAGGGCAGGTCTATTTTTGACTCTTTGAGGAACCTCCACACAGTTTTCCAGAGTGGCTGCACCAGGTCACATTCCCACCAACAGTGCAGGAGGGTTCTCCTTTCTCCACATCCTCTCCAACATTTGTGGTTTCCTGCCGTGTTAATTTTCCCCATTCTCACTGGTGTGAGGTGGTATCTCATTGTGGTTTTGATTTGTATTTCCCTGATGACCAGAGATGCGGAGCATCTTCTCATGTGCTTGTTGGCCATGTCTATGTCTTCCTCTGTGAGATTTCTTTCTTTTTAATAATAAATTTATTTTTTATTGGTGTTCAAGTTGCCAACATACAGAATAACACCCAGTGCTCATCCCGTCAAGTGCCCCCCTCAGTGCCCGTCACCCATTCACCCCTACCCCCCGCCCTCCTCCCCTTCCACCACCCCTAGTTCATTTCCCAGAGTTAGGAATCTTCATGTTCTGTCTCCCTTTCTGATTAAAATTAGTACTTTTTCTATGCCTGATAAATTGCTGACAAATTGAAGGAGTAGGTATTAGCTTGGATGTTATTTATGATTATGTCGCATTTGCCACTGCATGTAAAACATAGGGACTTCAGACCTGTCAGTGACATCAACCATTAGAAAATATTACTGTGGTGCTGATCCTTTAATGAGACAGTAAATAGGCTGCCTTTGGAAACTAGAGTAACTCTTTGATGTTATAAAGATGTACAAATCAAATTTCCTTTGTACGTATTCAGCACAAGTTCAGATTTATGCCTTTAATAAAGCACAGCAGCGATCTGGTTGCATATCTGAGAACCGCCAATGTGCAGTAGAATTTTCCCTGTGGGTGCCATTTGCCTGCAAGCCATAAGAATAGAAGGCTACATGGTCCCAATGGAGTGAAAACATTTTCCAAACTCCTGCTGGTAAGTCAACACTGAAATGGACTTCTAATGAGGAACAGGGCACTTAAAAACTCTGGGATCATTTACAGACCATTTCTATCTGCAAACATTTGTTGTTGGCTAAGTGCTATCCTACTTCAAGAAATGTTAATATCTGGGACACCTGGGTGGCTCAGTGGTTGAGCGTCTGCCTTCAGCTCAGGTCGTGATCCCCCGGGTTCTGGGATCGAGTCTCACATGGCTCCCCTCAGGAAGCCTGCTTCTCCCTCTGCCTATGTCTCTGCCTCTCTCTCTCTCTCTCTGTGTCTCTCATGAATAAACAAAATCTTTTTTAAAAAAGGAATGTTAATATCTTTACTCTTTGAATGAAATTGAATGAAATTTGGCTCCTTTCAGAATTCTGGAATTCTATCTGGCAAAAAGTTCCCACCTAGCCTGCTAATCAACGAACTGTGCCTAGAACCTACATCTGAAGTACTACTAGTGAGTTCTAAGACCCCTAACTTCTCAAGGTAGATTGTAGGCTCCTTTGTGATTTCGGTAAGAGTGTTTTTCTAGCTCTTTCTCTCATACTGCCGTGCTTCCCCACCATCACTCACTTGAACATATGTATGCATGCACACACCGTCTACTCCCCAATCATATGAGCTGTTGATACTTACTGCGAATATTCTTTTCTAAATTTAAATTCAATAAATTAACATATAATGTACTGTTGGTTTCAGAGGTAGAGGCCAGTGACTCATCAGGCTTATATATAATACCCAGTGCTCACTACATCACATGCCCTCCTTAATACTCATCACCCAATTACCCCATCCCCCCCCCATTCCCTCCCTTCCAGTGACCCTTAGTTTGTTTCCTATGATTAGGAGTCTGTTTTGTCTCCCTCTCTGATTTCATCGTGTCTTATTTTTTCCTTTCTTCACCTCTGATCTTCTTTTGTTTCTTCAGTTCCACATATGAATGAGATCGTATGATAATTGTCTTTCCCTGATTGACTTATTTCCCTTAGCTTAATACCCTCTAGTTCCATGCACGTTGTTGCAAAAGGCAAGGTTTCATTCTTTTCAATGGCTGAATAGTATTCCATTGTATATATCTACCACCTCTTCTTTTTTTTTTTTTTTTTCTATTTTTTTTCTACCACCTCTTCTATCCATTCATCTGTTGATGGGCATCTGGACTCTTTTCATAGTTTGGCATATATTCTTATACACACCTATTTTAATTCTCAGCTTGAATATCATTTCTTCCAGAAAGCCTTCTCTCATAGGTTAAACTCCCTGAGAAGAATGATACAGAGATTATCCCACCAAGGGATTTTGAGGGTACTCTTAAGATCCATATCTGTGTGAATAAAAAGAAGAAAACATTTGGACAGAAATATAGCTATGAAATCTCAAGAGAAACCTGAGCTGACCGCAGGGGAAATTTTGAAGCTGACCCATAAGTATTGTCCCAAACTGGGGAACAGAGTGCCCAAAGAAGGAAGCATAGCCATGAGTGAGGCGCACTCATCAGTCAAGACAGCATATGAACGAGGCCTGGAGCTGCAGGCCTTCTGGCAGGAGGACTCTCAGCAACTGAGGGGATCAGTGATTCCCTCTGGAATGATGATCAGGCAATACATCCAGCATTTACCACAGCCTACCTCTTGGTCCACTCGGATGCACTTCTTTGTAAAACCTGAGAATACTTTCTATCAAAATTCACAAGATGCAACAAAACCACTGAGTAGAGAGAAATGTATAGCTTTAAATAAAGGAACCAGGAATCCCTCACAAGAAATGAAAATAAAGTGATTTCAAAGAAAGAGAAGATATTAACAAAATGGAAAACAAACACACAATAGAGAGGGTCACAAGGTCAAAAGTAACTGGAAAGACTATTAAAATTAATAGGCTGATAAAGAGAGAAATGTAGCCAGTCATGAAAATGCATGACATCATTATAGATTCTACAGACAAAAATTTTTAATATGTATGAAATAATTTTTAAGACATTTTAATGTTAAATGAATCAGGTCAGTAATGTAAAACTTTCTACCATGAAAACTCCAGGTCCAGATTGTTCCACTGCTGAGCTCTACTAAACATTTAAGGAAAGATAATTCTAATTGTACACAAGCTCCTCCAAAGAGTTGAAAAAGTGTTTCTAATTCTCCACTGATTCAATTGATTATAAAAATTATAATTTGGGGGGTTGCAAATCCCCACAATGTCAGTAAAAGGGAAGGAAGTTAGAGGCCAATCTTACTCATAAACACAGATGGAAAATGTTCTAAAGTATTAGCAACTCAGAAACAGCAATATATGAAAAGAATACTGTATCATGACAAACTTGGGCTTATATGGAAATTATTAATTTGTTTTAACATTTAAAAATCAATCAATTTAAGTTTAATTACCAGAAGATATATAACGCATAACTTCTAAGCTAATTAAAGTGAATAAGAAAAATTATTAAATCTTTTAAAAAGATTTTATTTATTTATTCACAAGAATCACAGATATAGGCAGAGGGGGAAGCAGCTCCCTGTGGGGAGCCTGATGCTGGACTTGATCCTAGGACCCTGGGATCACAACCTGAGCCAAAGGCAGAAGCTCAACCTCTGAGCCACCCAGGTGCCCTCAGAATTTTTAAGATCTTAATAAATCCAAGGGGACAGAAAAAGATGGACATAGAGGAAAGCACTGGAGAAAAAGAACACAAAATAACATCATAGAAATAATTTCATATATACCAGCAATCATTACACATACATATGCACTAACTTGCCAGGTAAAACTGTCAGAGTAGAAAAAAATCAAGATTTTGGAGTCTCAGCACATTATTTAAATAACATGGAAGTAACCATAGTAAGAACTGAAAAATAAAAGTTGTTGCCTCTGAGGAGCTACATTAGGACAAAAAGCAGTGGAGCTAGGAATTTTCTTCCAATTTAAGATCTTTAAATATTACAAATATCTACCTACATGTCATTACTAATATTCATCAATACCTAGGTCTCAACTACTTCCAAATATTTCAACTATTTTCTCATTTTAAAAGCTGGCCTAGGACACCTGGGTGGCTCAGTGGTTGAGCGTCTGCCTTCAGCTCAGGACATGATCCCAGGGTCCTGGGATCAAGTCCTGCATCCAGCTCCCTGCCAGGAGCCTGCATCTCCTTCTGCCTATGTCTCTACCCCTCTCTTTGTCTCTCATGAATAAATAAATAATATCTTTAAAAAAATAGTTGGTCCAAAAGTTTTTTTGCCTATCTGATTTTTAATGAGTTTGAGTTTGGGTTCTTCTGTATTGCCTTATGACTATGGAAACAAATTCTGTGCCAAAGAGTTTTAGAAAAAGTAAAGCTAGATTCAAGCTCCCAGAAGTTTTTGAAATGAGATTGCCTATGACGATTGTCCTCCAAAAAATAAGCTTTCTTTATTTGCTGACCGAGATCTTAGCATGTCAAAGACACCCAAAGAAATCTGACAATTTCAGAGATTCAAGCAAAAATAAGTCAAATGTCTCATTTTAAGCCCAGTAGTAATCACTGAGCTTCATATTTGAGTGAAGAACTATAAATCAATTGGTGTAGCTAAGTGAATGTAAGAAACTTTCCAAGAAATAAGATCTTAAATGAGAGTCTGAGCAGAGCAGAGATTCTATATCAAATACATAAGCTTACGGTAATTTTTCCTGAATTGTGTGGAATTGGTGTATATGTATCAGAGGGAATAAGTGATTTGAGGAAGAAAGGTTTATATTCTCTTTATTTAAAAAAAATTTCAGTGTTTCTATCAATAGAAAGGACATTATAGATGAAATAAGATAAATTATCTCAAGCAATAAAATATAGCAAACACTTTTATAATGTTTGCCAAATGCCATATCCTCTGATGTAAGTGATTTTTATACATTAATTCATTAAATCTTCACAATCTATGAAAGAGTTTCTAAAAGTATATTCATTTCAGAAATGAGGAACTGAGAGGAGAGGTTAATAACTTTTCCAAATTCACCCAGGTAAGAGGTGGAGCCAGGTTTGAATAGAGGCATATGGCTGCATTTCGATATTCATGATTTTGTATCATGATTATTATAGCACATATTCTGTACTTGGCTTTCATCAATTAATGTACTATAACTATTCTTTCCATGTTTCTGTATAATCATTCTAATGGTTTATATCTCCATATTATTGTATCTTGCAGATGGAGTGCGATTTACTTTACTGCTCCATTATTAAACATTAGGCTGCTTCAATATTTTCTTTTTGTATGAATATATAACCTTATCCTCAGCATCTTTATGAACACAGCTTTTACCATGTTTCTAAATATTTCCCTAAGAAACTTATCCAGAAGTGGAATTACTGAGTAACCTAAAATTATTTTTATAATTCACTTTTTTTTTCTTGGGCACCTGGGTGGCTCAGTCGGTTGAGCATCTGCCTTCTGCTCAGGTCATGATCCCAGGGTCCTGGGATCAAGTTCCACATCAGGCTCCTGCTCCATGAGGAGCCTGCTTTTCCCTCTCTAGCTTGCTCGCTCTCTCTCTCTTTCTCTCTCTCTCCTCTCATGAATAAGCAAATAAAATCTTTAAAACAAATAATTCATGTTTTTTTCTTTAAAACATCTAAAATGCTTCTATTTTTCCCAAGCATTGTGTGTTACTAGGTTGTTAGTCCTTAAAAGTAGTCATATACTAAATCCTCCCTTGCAATAGCTTACTGTCAATTACCCGCCAGTCCTGCCTGGTGATAACAGATTAGAAGCTCTAATTTGTAACCTTTTTAAAAATCACTAATCTTTCTTTTTTAAGCTGGCAGTAATGTTATCAAGTTTCTTTATTTGGCACACAGAATTTTATACAGAAGAATACAATTTCTGCCAGCGTAACAGAGTCCTTTTGTCTTGCCAAAGGAAGATTGAAACTGATGATTTTCGTGGTTGAAGTAGATTCTATGGAGAGGTTTCCTTGCCACAGAAAGATCAAGCAAAGCTGCCATGAAACCATACCCATTATAATTGTACTTGCTCTCCCCTAAAAGCTGATAAGTAAAGCTCCAGAGAGCTATGCATTTCAACTTCCTTTTTTTATGTACCTAATTACTGAATCAATGCAAACTCACATATAAACTTTTTGTTCTGGGTCCAGTATTTTGTAAAATTATACAGAAGACAATTTCAAACTGAAAAGGAACTCAAAAACATTCACCTGTCCAACTCATTATTTTACAGATGAAGAACATGAGGCCCCGAAACTTGGACATGACTTTCTCAAACATACACAGAGAAATAATGGCAAAGTCAGACTGGAACTAAATGTCCTCACTCTTATTCCCTCTGTCTCTACTTTTGAGATTGGAAAATTGGTACCAACGAAGTCCAGGAAGACCTAATTCTAGAAAAAGGAAAGACCTTCAGTCATAGGAATCAGGCTCAACCTTATATCGAGAATATATGATATTAAGCAGAATATTCAGGGGCTCCTCAGGGGCTCAGTTGGTTAAGCACCTGCCTTCGGTTCCTATCATGGTCTTGGGTCCTGAGATGGAGCTCCCCATAGGGTTTGCTGCTCAGCAGATAATCTGCTTCTCCCTCTCCCTCTACCCTTCCACCTCACTTGTGCTCTCTTGCTTGCTCTCTCAAATGAATAAATCTTTAAAAAACAGATAAAATAAATAAAATTTTCAGTAAAGGAGAAAAGGTAGCAAACTTGTTGATATTATCTTTGTCATCACATGGCCAATGTCATATGGCCATATTAATTAATTTAGGTCACAGAAGTTATGATCTCGATGACCCAGTGTACAGTGAATGTTAATTGGTCTTTCTCAAATACAGCCTATGATGAAACTATTTTTAAGTAACTATTATATTTCCAAAGGAACAATTCACTAATATAGGCATGGGAGGCATCTCAATCTTCAATTACTAAAAGTTAGACCATATTATTACAGGTGAAGAGCCGTCTGAAAGTTTAAAGAGCCTGCACCATCACTGTAATAGAGTGCTACTGAGAGTAGTCTTTAAACCCATAATGCTAGGGATGCCTGGGTGGCTCAGTGGTTGAGCACCTGCCTTTGGCACAGGGTGTAATCCTGGAGGCCCAGGATCAAGTCCCACATTGGGCTCCCTGCATGGAGCCTGCTTCTCTCTCTGCCTATGTCTCTACCTCTTTCTCTCTGATGAATAAATAAAATCTTTTTTTTTAATTAATAAATAAACCAATAACATCAGCTTCACCTGGGAGCTTGTTAAAAACACAAAATCGGCCCCACTTAGGCCTATCTGCAATTAGAGCCCAAGAATCTGTGTTTTAACAAGCTCTCCAGGTGATTCCTATGCATGTTAAAGTTTAAGAAGCATTGTTCTAATAGCAACATTCTCAACCTTTTTGCACATTGAAATTGTATGGGGAACTTTTAAAAAGACTTATGCCTGAGTCCCATCCCAGATTCATATTTAAATGGTCTGAGGTGTGGCCTGGACATTATCATGGTTGAGAAAAAATACTCCCAATAATTCATTTGAAGCTTTTGTGTTGGTTCCTTTTTATAAAATTATTGAATATAGCCTTCAGTCTTCCCAGCTCCTTTAAGGTTTAGAACAAGGGTGTCCAAAGTGAGTGACTACAATACAACCATTAGAATACAGACATAAATATCAGAACTTCTTTTTATTTATTTTAAATTTCAATATTTTAACATTTATTTTTGTCTGCATTTGTGCCCTCTATAGCATTAATATAGCAACACATGTGTAAAATTTATAAGTATAAATACAGAGGATGCTTTTCTTTAATTATCAGAGTTCATAATATTGAATGATGGTTTTTAAACTTGAGTGTGCATGAAAATCACCTGGGAAGCTTATTAAACTACAGATTCCTGGGATTACCTGCTAGAGACAGGTTCAACTGGCCTGAGTTTGTGCTCAGGCATCTACACTGCAAAACATTCCCCAGATGATTCTTTATGCAAATGCTCCACAGACCACTGTTTAAGAAGTACTCGTTAGAACCAGGTCCAGTTTTAGTTACAGCAATAACAGAGCTGTCTGGGAAGGCGGAACATGAATTCAGGACCTCCAAGGGCGGTAGTACCTTGGGGGATAATCATGTTCAAAGGCTCAAACTTCAGCTATGAAGAACCGCAGCACACTCCAATGGATTAGTTTCCTGAGGCTATCCCTTGTTACAAAGACAGCAGTGTAATCAGGAATATCAGTTGCTAGATTTATAATGAGAAATATAACTTTTAGTGAGACTATAGTGGATCTTATTGGTTGCCAATACGTTATGGTCCTGCAGAAAACCAATAGAATGCAAAATTGTAATAATAAATTTGCTTCTTTAGCCTAGAATCAGAGTAAGAAGAAATAATTATAAGTAAGTTTTCATAGTTGCTGCTCTCAAAATATAATACATGGCATACTGCCAACAGGAGAGGAATAATTAGACCAAATATAAATATAAGTGATATAAACACACCAATTTAAAAGATTGTCAAATTGTACTGAGCAAAACCAACTGTAGTTTTCCTATAAGAAATTCACTTACAAATACATTTAAAGTAAAAAGATATAATAAGATGCACATGTTAACCATAATCAAGAGAAAGCTGGAATGGCTATATTAATAATAAGCTGATTATATATTTTGGATATTAACCCCTTATCTAATATGTGATTTGCAAATATTTTCTCCTGTTTTATAAGCTGCTTTTTCTTTGGTCATTTAGTTTAGTTTTTTTTGGTTTTTGTTTTTGTTTTTCTTCTGTGCAAGGCTTTGTAGTTTGATGTAGTCCCATATGTTGTTGTCTTTTTAAGATTAATGATATTGATAAACACTTAGCCAGTCTTATCAAAAGACAGAGAGAGAGAGAGGTATGACAGAAATTTAAATATCTAGAATTGAAGAGGAGACATAACTACAGAAGCTAGAGAAATTATAAAGATAACAATATATTTTTATTTACTTATTGGTATTTATTGGTATACCAATAAATTGGACAACTTAAGTGAAATAAACCTTGAAAATTACCAACCGCTAAGTCTTTCTCAAGAAGAAATAGACAACTTGAATAGCTCCATGGCTATCAAAGAAAATAATTTTGTACTTACAAATCTTCCCACAAAGAAAAGTCAGGGCTTAGATGGCTTCACTGTTGAATACTACCAACATTTAAGGAAGAAAAAGAATCCCAACTCTACACAAAATGCTCCAGAAAACAGAGAAGAAAACACTTCACAAAACATTTCATGAGGCCATCATTGTCCTTTAACCAAAAGGGACAAGGATATGGTGAGAAAGAAAACTATTAATTGATCTCTCATGAATACAAATACATAAATCCTTAAGATTTTAGCAAATCAAGTTCATGCATAATATATCCTGACAAAGAATAACCTATTTCAGGAATTCAAGGTTGTTCTAATATACCTATTCAAAAATCATATATTTATCATATAATCAGACTTAAAAAAGAAAGACTCAAATGAGTATCTCAATAGATGCAGAAAATTCAATATCCATTGATAATAAAAATACTTCAAACAAACTAGGAATAGAAGAAATTCTCCTAACTTGATAAAAAAGCATCTATAGCCGATACCACACCTAATGGTAAAAAATTGAATGCTTCTCTCTCTAAGACTGAGAATGAGGTAAGGATGTTTAGACCATCACTTCTACTAAACATTATATTAGATGTCCTAACAAAAGCATTAGATCAAGAGAAAGAAATAAAAGGCAGACAGATCAGAAAGGAAAATAACATGATTGTTCAAGAGGAAAATTCTAAGTAATTTATGGAAATATTTCAAAGTTTAATATCTGAGTTAGCAAGATCACAGTATACATAGTTAACACACAAAAATTTATGATAGTTCTATTTCTTAGCAATGAGTAACTATAAATTAAAACTTTAAATATATCATTTATAATAATATCAAAAATTTGAAATATTAGGGATATAGCTAACAAAATGTGTGTTAAGACCTTTCCTCAAAAATTCCAAAATGTTGCTGACAAAGATTGAATAGACTAAAAATGGAGGCAGCTGAGTGACTCAGTTAAGTGTCTGACTCTTGGTTTCAGCTCAGGTTATGATCTCAAGGTCGTGAGATCGAGCACAGCGTCAGACCCCACACTCAGCACAGAGTTTGCATAAGATTCTCTCTCTCCCTCTGCCTCTCCTGCTCATGCTTTCTCTCTCTTTCTCTAAAATAAATTGGAGAAATAAATTATGCTCATGAATCAGAAGTTTGTATTTTTACGAGGTCAGTTCTCCTCCAAATCCATCTGTAGATTCCCTGCAGTCTTTATCTAAATCGCAACAGATCTTAGCAGAAATTACCAAACTGATTCTGGAATTATATGGAAATTCAAAGGACCAGAAATAGCAAAAACAATATTATAAAGAAAAATAAAATTGGGGGATTACACCACCTGATTATAAAACTTAATATAAACCCATAGCAAATCAAGAGTGTGATATTGACACAAATATAGATGAACAAATTTAACATAATAGGGAATCAAGAAGTAGACATAGACACATATATAGTAAATTGATTTTCAAGGTAGAGGCTAAAGCAATTCAGTAGAGAATAATTATATTTCAAAAAATGATGCTGGGACCCTGAATTGCTATATACAATAAAATGAACCTGTATCTTTATCTTACATCATACACATATAACTCAAAGCAGATTATAGATGTAAACATAGTGGATAAAACTTTAAAACTGGTAAAATAACACATAGGAAAAAAATCTGTGTGACTTTGAAGAAGAAACAGATTTATTTGATGAGCTATAAAAAGCATGAGATATTTTCAAATGATAACTAAGATTAAATTAAACATATTTACTTTTCAAGAAACTTCATTAAGAAGATAAAAAGACAAACCAGAATAGGAGAAAAAAATTGCAAAATCTATATCTGATAAAGAACTTGTGTTCTGAACATATGCAGAACACTTAATAGTTGATAAAACAAAGATATACAACCCAATTTTTAAAAGAGCAAAATATGTAAAGAGAGACTTTGTCAAATAAGCACATTATGTGATGCTGAGTACCATTATTTATTAGGGAAATGCAAGTGAAAACCACAATTACATATCACTCATTACACACCCAACATAGCTAAAATTTCAAAGAATGACAATACCAATTATGGGCAAGGATGAGCACCGACTGACTCTTACATATCACTAGTTAGAAGGAAAAATGATATAACCACTTTGGAAAACAGTCCAACAGTTTCATATTAAATGAAATACATACTTACTATATGACCCAGAAATGTCACTCCTGTGTATTTACCCTCCCCCTCTCCCCCAAAAATACCCATGCATCTATACCAAGATTTATAATGAATATTCATACTAGTTTTATTCATAGTAGGCAAACACTGGAAACAACCAAATTTGTCAGATGGTGATGGAAAAGCAAACTGTGCTGTACCTATAACAATAGGTTACTACTCAGAAAGAGAAAAGAATTACTTATATAGGTGGCAGCATGGATGAATCTGAAAAGCATTTAGCATGCTAAATTTAAAAAGGGAGACATAAAAGGTCATTTGATTCAATTCTGGGAAATGATAAAACTATAGTGACAGGCAGTCTATCTTCGTTTGCCAGGGGCTGGGACTAAGGAAGAGCTTGGCTTTAAGGGCACAGAGGAATTTGGCGAGGTGATGCGGATGTTTTATACCTTGATCGGCTGGTGGTTCCACAGTACTATGCATTCATCAAAACTCATCAAAAGATACACGTGAAATGGGTGAGCTTTATTACATGTAGATTATACTACAGTACAGCTTAAAAGAACAAATCTTTAAAAAATAATAGGCATGAAGGGCACCTGGGTGGCTCAGTCGGTTAAGCGTTGTCTTTGGCTCAGGTCATGATCCCAGAGTCCTGGGATCGAGCTCTGCTTTGGGCTCCCTGCTCAGTAGGGAGCCTGCTTCTCCTTCTCCCTCTCCCTCACCCTCTGCTGCTTCCTTTTGTTCATGTTCTCTCTTTCTCTCTCTAAAATAAGTATAAATAAATAAAATAAAATAAAATAAAATAAAATAAAATATAATATAATAAATAAAATAAATTAAGTATAAATAAAATAAAATAAAATATAAATATAAATATAAATATGGTTTTATATACCATATAAAACCTGGAGAAGGAACCCATACTCTGTGCTTTCACATTTAATCCTTGTAATCATCCCTTGTAATCAGACATAGATATCAGCACTCCACTTTATAGATAAGAAAATTGAGGGCTAGAGAGCTTTGTTTCCCCAAAGTCACACAACTAACAAATGGCAAAGCAGTGGCTTGGATCAATACAATGCTGAATCTCACGCTCATAACTATTATTCAAGGGGAAAAAAAGAACATAACAAAGACCTATGATTTTACATTTTTCCATATGCCATTGAAAAACATGACATTGTGGCAGCCAAGGACAATTCCCAACATATCTAGTTAAAAAGAAAACTTTGAAGTCACATGACACTCGAAAACCACGATACACATTTATACAAATTGCTATTGTTACTGTCCATATATGCGTATTTACTAGACTTTTAAAAATTATTTAAATTGCATCTATAAGAATACAAATGGAGAAAATAATTTCAATAGGAGTCAGAACAAATCAGAAAATCAGATTCTTTTGTTTTAAATAAGAATCTCATACCCAAACAAGCTCACTTGCATAATCATGTGAGAAGCCCTATATGGATTGTGACATGGAAAAATTGGATAAACAAGAGCTTCATTAGGTATGTTCAGGGGGGAAAAGAACCACAATATGTTATATTAAACTAGGACACCTGACCAGGTTAGTTTACTGCTATATTCTAAGCGGCATAATCATTTGAATGTCATTGTTATGCAAAGAAATGCTTAAAGTTTAGTTGTACTGTGGCCATTATGCAAATATGATCCTTCTGTGTCTAGCCTAGTCTGGTTTACAAAATTAGATATGCCCAGTCATGTTTCAGAAGCTCGCTACAATAAATACAATCCCAGAATAACTGAGAGAGGATAGTTAGCAAAAAATCTAATGACAGAGCCCGAGAAAGCAAAATATCCAATGTGGTAATACGTATTCTTTTAGTGGCAAAATTTAAAATAATAACATGCCAGAAATACTGCTAACAGATTATAATATATGGGCTTATATATGAGACCAAACAGATTATGTTCCCGAGGCAAAGAGCTTTTCTGTTCTTTCACATTTAGGACATTAAGACTTTCTATTAGAAATTCCTCATTTCAGATTGTAAAAAAAGATGCACATACCAAAGTCACTTTGATCTATTCAATTCATTTAGAAAAAAAGTTTCACATTTTATGCATACTTCAATTTTAAGAACAGCTACCATTTCGTGAGCACTTGGTGTGTTCCAGACATTTTTCTAAGTGCTCTATTAATTCATGCAATCCTCACAACAACCTTATGAGGTAAATAGTGTTACTGTCCATTTTACAGATCAGGAGACTGAAGCCAGGAGAGGCTAAGTTGCCTTGGGTCACACAGCTCTCAGATGCTGGAGGCAAGAGTTGAGCCTAGGCAGCCTGGTTACAGAGCCTGCACCCTATACCACTACACCATGCTGGCCAGTGCTGATACTACACTTTTAAGCTATTAGGAATAATGCTGCTAAGAACAGGGGTGTAAAAACATCTTTAATATCCCCCTTTCAATTCTTTTGGCTATATACCCAGAGGTGGAATTGCTGGATCATACGATAATTCTATTTTTAATTTCTTAAAGAACCCTCATTCTGTTTTCCATAGCAGCTGCACCATTTTACATTCCTACCAACAGGGCACAAGGGTTTTAATTCCTCCACATCCTCACTAACCCTTGTTATTTTCTGGGTGTCTTTTTTAACATTAGACATCTTAATGGGTGTGAAATAGGATATGTGCTTTAAGTTTCTGGAAAGTTCTAGATTCTGTATTTTGAGTTAATAATATACATTGTTAAGGACTCTATCTTGCTTTGAATGTTGGCCATGACCATGTCTTCTACTAAGAAAAGAGGTACTAAGATACCATAATGTATACCAGATGGCCCCTCAGGCATGTGAGCTCATGCTTTATACATGTGACCCTGTTTTTCTGGCCAACAACTGATCAGACCAAAGGATGATGCCTGAGCCAGAGGTTGACCGGGTGTTTTGATGCAGAAGTTTTCATAAAGGGCATCAAACCATATCTTCTCTCTCAGTTTCTGTCTCACAGCCTGTCTGTGATTGTCTCCCTTTATAGGACTAAACTCATGAAGTTTGCATTCCACAGGTCAGTTGGTCCTTAATAGAAGGAGAAGTAGAAGCAGTTGAAACAGAGATGGAGTATCTGAGACACCATAGTGATGGAACATTTACAGGCACCAGATGCTGAAATTTGCTGAACCACCAGGTCATCAAAGCTACTCTGCTTTCCCTAATGATGTCCTAGCTATTTCATGCACTCTTCTACAGATGCTCCCCATGAACACTGACCTTTGGTACCTTGAGCATGCCTCTGTTCTCTACAACCTCAAAATGATCTAGCAGGGTTTTTTAAACAAAACAAAACAAAACAAACAAACAAACAGATATGTGGGGATCCCTGGGTGGCTCAGTGGTTTAGCACCTGCCTTCAGCCCAGGATGTAATCCTGGAGTCCTGGGATCGAGTCGTACATCAGGCTCCCTGCATTGAGCCTGCTTCTCCCTCTGCCTGTGTCTCTGTCTGTCTGTCTGTCTGTCTGTCTCTCTCTCTCTGTGTGTCTCATGAATAAATAAATAAAATCTTTAAGAAAAAAACAGATATGCTTACTAATGAAGATCCATTTCTTTTTAGTTTTATAAGTCATTTTTTATTTTTAAGGTAACTTTTTAAAAAGAGACTTTAATTGGATGCTTCTGCTTTGCACAAATGTGTTCCTGTTTGCTGTTGCTTTAATGTACATCTCAAGATATCTCTGAAACATAACTAGGAAAATTGGAAAGAAGTTATAAATGCAAGATAACTGAGAAGAAAATGAGAACAATATATTTAGCTCTGAATTAGAATTAGCAAAAAGCAAACAGCAAATTTCCAAAATGAATTCATCTGCAAACACCAGTCACCTTATACTTTCTCAGGTTAAAAAACGATCAAGAAAAGCAGTTTCTTATATTGAATTATAATTCTGGCTTTAGAAATATTATTTCCATAAGTCAAGTTTTAAACTGGGGAAGCCAAAGGCATCCAATAGCCATAAAGAAAATATAATTTACTGTAATCAATTTTGAAATAATGTGCATAAAATTAAAAAAAAACACACACAAAGCACTTACCCTTAACTCACACATGCCCCCTGCTGACACACTTGATGTAACACCATTCTCTGATTAACTCCATTAAAACAGAACACATATGCCCCATTTAAGTGCACCGCTCTCATCTGCTAATGTAAAAACTAAAAGTTCTGCACCAGAAGCTTTACTCGTGACAAAATGAGGGGCAGATCCAGAAGTCAAACTACACTGACATTTAAATACACAAATGAACATATTGGAGCTATTGAAATGTATAGGAATAAGTGCATGGTGTAGAGCAGAAATTTCCAAAGACATGTAGATTTCTAAATCTCAGCAGAGGTAAGTTACATCCTCCCCAGTGCAGGCTGTGAGCCAGACTGACGTACAAAGCATATACTACCTTATGATCCCAATGGGGGACTAAACCAGACCACAGAAAAACCATAAACCTCTTTCACAACTAGGCTAAAAAGTCTGAGATGGTGAACTTCAACACTCTCCATTTGCTTAGATAATTTAAAGTGGGGAGGTGGGTAGGAGTAAATATTGACATACATGTCAACTAACTATAAGTATGATGTCACCTTGGTTTTAACGGATCTTTTCCTAATTAAGGGATTGATAGTAATATCAGCAACCATTTGTTGAGTGACTATTGTGTCAGCCACTTTGTACACATTATCTAATTTAATATCTACAGCAATCCTGTGAGGAAGGGTTCTTATACCCTGCATCTTATACATGATGTTCAGATACTTGACCAAAAGCACAAAGCTAGGAAGTGACAGAACAGGTTTTTAAAACTCTATTTTGTGGGACACAAAACCCATATTGTTTGACTGTATCACACTAATTTTCAGAGTACCTACTAACCACATAATAATAAATGAAGAATTCAACAAATTTCTATTGAGTAAAACATGCCAAAAACTCCAGTCACAAAATGCTATCTCTTCTGTGAAAGATGCAATGTGTATTTCTACTGTACTTTGGTTCCTGGCTTGATGTGTGCAAACAAGAATTTAAAAGGCAAATAAAGTCTGTCTACTATTTCTGAACATATATTATTCTGCTTTCAGCACAGAGCAGTTTCTTTACCATTGTCTTACTTTCTCTCCAGTAAACTGTGAATTCCCTTGTCTAGACCCCAGGCACTTCTTTCGTAGACAGCTCTAACATCAGTCTACTAACGCCATAGCCAAGGTCGTCTTGCATGCCTGCCACTCTCACGTTGCACTTCCATAAGATATCCTGAAGGTTTTCCGTGGCTCTACTAGTTATGCAAATGGACGTTGTTCCCTTCAGGAGCTCATTCCACCCTACCTGCCTGTTCCCTCTGCTGCTATAATCCAGCTGTATCATGCATTACATATTATGGAAGGTAAAATACACTCTCCATCCCAGACAAGCTTAGGTTTGTTCCCTTACATTCATTGCCATCCCAAAAACTCACACAAACTGTTCCATGTCACATTTGCAGCATGGTTGCCAAAGAAGAAACTCAAGGTTGGCAAAGGGTGTTTGTTTTTTGTTGTTTGTTTTTGGGGGGTGGTTTGTTTTTTTTGTTTTGTTTTTTTGTTTTTTGTTTTTTGTGGTTTTTTTTTTTTGCCTTTTATGAAGTTCTTTGAATAGATTTACTTCACTGTTCACCCAAGAGAATCCCTCTTCACAATATTATTGAATTTGGCAATCCAATTGAGGCTGAGAGGCCATTCCAAATGGATTTGCTAAATCAGCTTTTATTCTGAGGCATACAAGCAACACTGCATTCTAGAAAAAGAGGCATTCCAGTTAAAAAGAGAAGCTGCCCTTTGGTTTGCCCTCTACCTCCTATTATCAACTTTCTTCTATTTTCAAATCTATTCTTCAAGGAGGACAAGCTCCTAATGGAGGATTGGGAGATGGAATCTCCTCTGAGCCAGGCAATGTTCTTTTCTATTCGCAACCACTCCACTGCCAAACTGCAGTGGGCTTGTTAATTTATTCTACATGAATGCCAACATGACAGCCAAGGAAGCAGCCTCACGTACACCCAACAGTTCACCATTGGAATCACATCACGATGTATGTTAGGACACTTGCAATATCTCTCGTGCTCTTTTTCCTAGGATTGCAATCTGTAAAGCCACCATACGCCAGAACCACCAGTGTCCATATTTGTCACTTTGTGGAAAGGACTTGCCTAAAATGGAAAGCAGTACAAAGTAGAGCCAAGAAAAGGAGAGAACCCTGCCAACGTCATGTGAGCTCTTGGAATCAACCATGCCTGAAGACAGAATTATCCCATGGACTTTCTAGTGATACAAGCTAATAAATCCCTATGCTTTTTCAATGTAAGCAAGGTTAGTTGGAATATTTTGTCACTTGCGAATGCATGAGCTCTAAATAATGAATAGCGTGTAGTTAAGAGGAAAGAAGGCTGCCTTTGGTGTATTTCCCAATAGGAAACAGATGGCACTCTCAAATTGGAAAATTTTAGAGGATTTTTTTTTTTAAATTAAGGTCCTATTTCCAAAGTTGTAGGTAGGGTGGATCAGAACCACAGGGGTTGTGTGGTAACTCAGAGCTGGTTAGAGCAGTGCTATAATTACCCACAAGCCTAAAAGGACAAGAGAAAGGACCAGTTATCAGAACACAAAATGGGAGTCATGCAGGAAAAAAAGCTACCTTGAAATAAACAGTGATGTTTAGTCAAGGGACACAGGTGGCTTAAGGTGAATTCACAAGAAAAGATCCATGGAAATAAACTCTTGCCCTAGTTCTGATCTCCTGCCTAGGATACCCTACTTGCCATACTCAACTGAAAGTCAGAGAAACCTGGGATGTAGTGCACATAAACCATCCTCCCAGGGCAGAGATAAAAATTTAGAAGGGTGAAAATTGACCTGCAATTTCAAATGAAAGATATTCAATGAAACCTACATGCTTTGTCCCTCACCATTCATTCTTTTCCTTCATCCAGTTGAAAAATTCATGTTCTCATCTTGGGACACATATGAAATCTCATTAGCTGTTGTATTATCATGGGATGATAATGACTCCATCATACGGCCACCTGTCTTTCAAGGTCATCCCTGAGTGTGATTGTTGTGTGGTTTCTGTCCTTCTTCATCTGGTGCCAGCAGAGCAAGGCGATCTACCTATAAATCAGGCCCATGGTTTGCCTCCACAATTAAGTAGGCATTTTGAACTCTCCATGCAGTCACAGTTGTGGATGAGGAAAAGATGACAAAGCAATAGAAGCAGATACGATATGAATTCAGCCACCAGCCCCTAAAGCTGATGAATATGTTCAAGACCAGATATGTACATACTATTTCAATTTTATCATTTATGTTCAACTTTAAATTCTGTAGGTCAAGTATACCTATACATATAGTGGGAAGTTCAGATTGCATAGTCATTTTATTTCCCATGATCAAGTGCTATCTATCAAAACCTGCTAGCAAGCCAGGAGTTGTTTTTCAAATGGAAAATAGTTGTCAGTAAAGAAGGACATGGCCTCATTCCAGATCCCTGTGTTGTGATTTTCCTACTGAATTTGCCAGAGGCTCAAAGAGCATCTTGTCTGCCACAAATGCTTCCTTTATTTATAGTGTCCCATATTATTAGGCTCAGATAGCAGAGCAAATTGCATTGTAACCTAGAACTACTACAGAGTCCATTATTACTACCGGTCCCACTCAAAAATTGTAACCTTCTGAATTGCCAATAAATAGAATGAGAGGATTACCCCCAAATACATGCATTGCCAGCAAAATCCTGAACAGCTTTAGATGGATCCCATTGTTTTAATATTTTATTTATTTATTCACAAAAGACACACACAGAGAGAGAGAGAGAGAGAGAGAGGCAGAGACACAGGCAGAGGGAGAAACAGGCTCCATGCAGGAAGCCTGACGAAGGACGTGATCCCGGGTGCCCAAGATCACATCTTGGGTTGAAGGTGGCGCTAAACCGCTGAGCCACCCGGGCTGCCCGATGGGTTCCATTTTTGAAGTGGTGAGCATTGTGTAAAGTGTAGCAGCTTGTTCCTCATTTCAGAAAAGAGATGACATTATGCTCAGTCCTACTGAAGACCCTAAAATACTGTAGTTTTTATTCCTAACCTTTAGAATGTACATGCCTTATTAAGATATCTTGAGTGCTTAATACTTCCCACGTACCAGACCCAGTTACCAATGTAATCATTGTGTAGTAGACAAATGAGATAGATGTTCAGTGTAATAACAAGATGATGAAGGTCCATCTAGATTACAACATAGAATAAAAGAGTTGACATAGCCTTTGAACAAAATAGTGAAAGTAGGCTGCAGTCTCTGCCATGTAAATGCAAATTGTTCCTGATTTTCCTTGCTGATTAAGATAGAATGATAGCACAGCTGAAAATATAATCACTGCATGATCAAGTCTGCTATAGTCTGCTGTTACTCTCCATAATACATCTGGCTATTGTATCAGCCAAATAGGCTAATGTTAAGTGATATGTGGCAACTATAACCATTTTGTTTCTCAAAATGTTGATAGTGACACTATAATATCTCTAGGAATTGAATATTGCTTTTGGTGTTATGGGAAGAAGAGCAGGTAGGGTTGGAGGCAGTTTCAGGAATTTCTACTTGATCTTTTCTGCTCTGGAACCTTCAGAATTCATTCCCACACAACTTCTGCAGTCATCTGCTGATAGAGATCAGTCAATTCTTTGATCCTTTCTATATGCACTTTCTTCACAAATGCAGGTCTTGAGCTTCTCAAACTGTGCTATGTTGTAGAATAACTCTCATTTTAGGTCTAGAAGGAATGACAAGTGTGAGGTTGGGTCGTGAGCAAAATTAATGTCAGGTTATGAGACAACCACTTTAGGTCCAATCACTGCGAAACTTTTATGCAGAAGAGGATTACTTAGAGGAAGGGAATGAGACAGAAACTACCTCCCTAGGCAAGAAAATTTCGGGAGATTTTTGAGAGTCAAAGTTCTCAGCCTAGTGTCTGCTCAAATGTCCCAACCCCCTGCTTCAGGGTACAAATCCTTTTCTACCAGTTGCCTTAGAAGAGAAACATGACAGACCTGAATATTTAAGTCTGCAATCCCTCACCCCTGACAACTACATTTTGGGCTTATGCCTTAGCCAAATATATCCTGCAACAGTAGGAGATGAGGAATTCCTTCAAATCTTCCATAAAGGCCATCTGGTTCTCCACATGTGTTATATAAGTTCATATCTCTTATTTTCCCCCTAAGTAAGCAATGGAGGGAGACAAGAAGCCAGTTCACTCAATCTTTTTAATCCCTATTGCTGCCACAGTGATCTCTCACTGCCATGCTCCCATCTGCATGTCTTTTATACTGTCAGTGATAATCTGGGTAGTAATAATGCCTCTTCATTCCATGAAGTGCCAGTATCCCACCTTCTCCTGGCAAGATGACTATCCCTGTGCTCTTTGAATTCAGGAGAAACTCATTGTCAGAATCCCATTTTGTAGGCCTATTCCCTAGAGCCACTTACAGTACCAGTGAATGCTAAATATAATACTAATTATTGTGTCACTCAGGGTCATAGCAGGATGCCATATTCAGATTAGGAAAATTGAAGGAGACTCATCACAAAAGGACAATTTGCTAAGGTGAGATATAGGGGGAACCACAAGTAACAGTGCATTATTCCAAGTGTTTTATCATCCATAATCCAAAGATGGCAATGAAGGGAGGAAGCCAATGCTCAGAAGCTGAATGTTGACAGACAAGTATGAAAGCCACCTCAAGAGGATCTAGTGAATGAGCATTCCAGGGAAGAGAAACAAAACATATGGAGGATCCAAGACTAAAGCATGACTGGCATTATGAAGGAAGAACAAATAGGCTAGTACCTGGAACAGAATATGAGAAAGACTGCTAGGAAGTGAGAACAGAGAGATGAGAGGCTGTAGGTACTGCAGAATTTGTAAGTCATTTGAAAGGCTTTTTTTTTTTTTTTTTAACTGTCCATATGTTGGGAAGATTCCAGAAGGTTTGAGCAAAAGGGTGACATAATCTGATCTACTTTTTAAAAGGATCACACAGGAAACTCTACAATGTTAACAGACATGGAGACCAGTTAGAATATTGTTATAACTCAGATGAAAGATGACAGGGATTCAGACCAGCCAGCAATGGATAGTAGCATGGAGTGATCAGATTCCAGATATATTTTGAGAAGTTGATCTGATAGGAATTGCTGAGAAGCTGAATATGGGCTGTGAGATAGGAAGGAATAAAGAATAACCCCAAGTGTTTGGACTGAGTAATTTAAGAATGAAGTTGCCATTTGGAGCTGGAGAAGCCTTGGGAAATAACAGGTGGGGTGGGGGGGACAAGAATTCTATTGTGGACACGTTAGGCTTGAAAAGGTTTTAAACAAAAAGTGGAGGTGCGCAGCAAGCAAGAGGATATATAATCTGGACCTAAGAGGAAAGGTCTAAGCCAGAGAAATAAACATGAGAGTGTCAGACCATAGATGGTATTTAAAGCCATGATACTAGATGAGATCACCTAGGGAGTGAAAATCAATAGAGAAGAGCACCATAAATTTGAAATATGAATCAGTCTCTGAGCAAATTTTATCCTAAAATGATTAGTCTGAGGATCTTTAAAATTGTAGAAGGTCAAGAGACTACTCTGTTTCTCAATGGATTTGTATAAAATCTTCATTTAAGGGTGTTAAGCATCATGGCTAAGTTGATGAAGAAATATGTGGATAGGAAAGAAATACAGTCCCTTTCGACTTAAATTTCTTAATTCCCTCAGGTTTCACACATTTAAAATATTCAAGAGACACCTCAGTAAAGGCCTCATCAAGTCACAGCCAGTGCTTGACTGTAAGCCTTTTGTAAGAAAACCTTTTGTCTGAGTTGAATCCAAAGTAATTTCTCAAGATTTTCTTTAACAACCCCTTGGAGGCCACAGGAGAATTAATAAGTGCCCATCAGAGACAGTAGCTATGCTCATAGTATGCCCCCTAGTAAAATCACAAGACCCGAAAGCAGCCAGTGAATATAAATTTGTGTACAACAGCCCAGATCAGTGCCTTTGATGGTATCCCCCTGAGGGGATCTGAACTGTGAACTCATTAATCCATCCAACATTCTGACATGTATGTGGGAAAGTTGCTCCTGCACAAATTGTTTCAATATATGTTATATAAATGATAGCTGGTTTTCATAATGCTCCATGTCACTCCTGCCTTGGTGTTTGCCCCAGTTTGCATTTAGGAGATAACAAGGTATGGATATTTAACAACCTGTCAAGAGTCACAGAGCAAGCCAGAAATTGGCTGTCCTGATTCTCCTCCTGGATTTACCACTTTGTCTTTTCACTTCAACAAGAAATAACTTCAAAACCACACACAGCCACCATCAAATGTTGGTTTCACACACACTCATAAAACTTAGGGGGGTTTTGAAGCCAGTTTTATTTTGAACCCTGTTCCCAGTGGCCCCTTAGCCTTAAAATTTTGATTATTATTTTCCTGATTTTGCAAGATAATGGAGAAACAGCACAGAAATAAACCATGACTGAAACTAAAATTGTTAAAGCATATCAAACAGTATACAGCTGCACAATCATTTACTGGGGGGTTGATAGGATATACCACATATTATTTTGTGGCCATTCAGAAAAGATATAGAAATAATCATTTTTTCTTTGGCCAAGCCACTCATGAGAGTACAAACAGCACTCAACTAGGCAACTGAGGACTTCTGGGGCTCCCTGTGTATGTTCATATCACCTTAGCCAAACTCCGCTTCCTCGGTAGTCCAGCAAGGTTATAACACCTGCTCTGTTAGCCTTGTGAACATCTGTGAGGATCACACAGGATACTACGTGTTAAAATATAAGCACTAAACCAATAATAATACAAACAAAAGTAACAGTAGATAGTATCGTGCTTGTCTCACCATCCTAGCAGCCTCACGGTACACACAAGTATTATTTTATTTGCGTTGATCTATTTCATATCTAACGTATCAGGGTGCTGGGAATTATTGACTTTTGAGGCTGTCTGTCCTTACTTGAATGTTATACTGCATCATGGTCACCGTTTTCTCAACCATCTGGACACTGATCAGAGATAAGCCAGTTCTAAAGAGCCCCAGGAATGCATCCACAGCCTCCGACCTATAAGCTGGCTATGACTGGAACTGAGGCAAACCTAGGACTGCACACAGGAGTTTTGGCTTATTGGTCACAACATGGTTAAGCTAGAAGTGGCTGGTATAGTGGGTGAGTTAGAAAATCAGTTTCAAAACTGCATTTGTATAGCAAGCACACCACATTTGTGTCCAATGAAAATACATGTTTAATAATATATGAAATGGACACTTAATGTGATGTATACATAATGTAGAATGCATATAGAATGTAAATTAAATGCAGGCAAATTTTCTTAAAATGTTTTTATTCACACTCTCCAAAAATGGCAGATGTCAAAGTCTCTATGTGGGAGGTAAATGTTGATAGTGATTCTAAAGAGATATAGTGTAATTTGACCCACTCTCCTAGCATGACTGTTGGGTTGGACTTTGTTTAGGCAGATGTTGTGCAAGGATAAGCCCTCCCATTTCCTTCTCCCCTCTTTGCTTTTCCCCTTCTTCCCACCCCCTTTGCTTTCCCCCTTCTAATCTTTTTTATCTTTTTCCTTCTTTCCTCTCTTTTACTTCCATTTGCCTCCTCTTCTCTTTTTCTTCTCTTCTCTTTGACTATTTCTCCCTTCTCTCTCACTGCTAGCCTCTCTACCTTCTCCTCATTTCCCTTTCCTATCTCCTCTCCTCCTTTTCTCTCTCTTTCTCCTCCTCCTCCTCCCCTTACCTCACCTGCCTCAACCTGCTAGCCCAAACCCATTTCCTACTGTTCAGGGGCCCTTTCTTGGCACTCTATCCACATTTTACCAGAGTCTTCCCTGTTCCTACAGCCTGGTTGGCTTCCTTTTAGGAGAGCTTTTTAACTGGGGCCACAATACAATCCTACTGCCCAGAGTCCCCTCACATCATCCCACTCCACACAGCGGATTGGACTCTTTGATCCCAGCATTGGCATGAACCACCTCTGATCTCCCCATGTGGCTGAGACCTAGAGCACTGGCCAGCCCCCCTAAAGCCCCTGAAAGCCCTCTACAGACAGATCAACTTCTTCCCCTCCATCTCTGACCTCATTCTGCCATTCCCACCCTCTGCTCTCTTGTGGTCCATGTCACTGAGGTCCCCACATTTTCTGAATTTAGGTATTCCCAAGGTTTTTTTTAAAGATTTTATTTATTTATTCATTCATGAGAGACAGAGAGAGGGATTGAGAGGGGGGGGGGGGCAGGTACACAGGCAGAGGGAGAAGCCGGCTCCATGTAGGGAGCCCAATGTGGGACTCAATCCCAGGTCTCCGGGATTGTGCCCTGGGCCGAAGGCAGCGCTAAACCGCTGAGCCACCCAGGCTGCCCTAGGCATTTCCAAGTTAAAACACCCACTCTGAGGAAGCTGACAATCCTACTGAGAAGACAGCATAGGTATGTAGAAAAAAACTGACAACACAAAAGAAAGAGAAGAGCCAGTTTGGGAGTCTATAAACTAAGAAGAATGCAAAGGAGAAGTGATTACTATAAGAGTAGGTGGTTAAAGAAACTTCACAAAGAAAACAGAACCTGAAATAAAATTTGAATTTGTAAGGTTTAATTAAATAGAGAAGTCAGTGGAGAGCATTCCAGGAAGACACAATATAAAAGTGGGTACAAAGATGGGAACATCTCTAGCATTTGGAGGTTTATCTTTCTATTTGCGTGTCTCTGACTTCAGGGCCTGCTGGGCATTCAACAATGGGTCTATGAAGATGGGAAAGTTATCTAGAAATAAATGAATGCAGACCACAGAGACCAGCAAAGAATATTTTAATACCTTTGGAGACGTTCTTGTGGATCAGATCAAGAAAGATACTAAAACTAGTTGTTCAAGGCAGTTTGGCTCTGTTCACTTTATGGAATATGAAACTCAGGTGAAAGTAACATCACAGCAACATATGATAGATGGACAATGGTGTCACTGTAAACTTCCTAATTCTAAGCAAAGTCCAAATGAGCCTTTGAGAAGCAGGAGGATGTTTGTTGCGTGTGGTAGTACCGAGGACATGACTGCCAATGAGTTACTTATTAAATGATAGCATCAACAAGTTTGGTTACTGAGTGGGAGGATCCATACAAATGTATTTCAATAGAACCATTAAAGCTTAGCAAAATCGCTCTCTAATGGGTAACTGGTAAAGAGCTGGGCCATATGGGTTGAAAGGGAGCTCATAAAGTACAGAAACTAGTTAAATTGCACATCTAGTGTAGATTTGTTGAACTCAGAAATAGGCCTGGATGTCTTAAAAAAAAAAAATAGTACTTTGGACTGCTTCATACTCAGCTTCTCTGCAGCAGGTTATTTTTTACAATGCACTTTATTAAAGTATAAATTGATATAAACCACATTTAAAGCATATAATTTGGTAAGTTTTGACTTCTGTGAAACCATCACTGCAATCAAGGTAGTGAACAATATCTGTCACTGCCAGACTTTTTGGTGTTCCCTCCTTTGTAATCCTTCCCTCTTATTACTACCTCCCTCCTTTCAGCACCCCTCCCCCTTTGGTATGAAATGTAATTAATGGGCAAAAATCTTATGGTAATGGGTTTAAAATAACACTTCAAAAATTGTATCCTATTTGCTTTATATTAAGATAAGGATTAGAATTATTTATATTTCCATAAATCTATTTCTATTAAAGTTGAAATAAATGTAAAAGTGTTAACCTAAAAAAACAAAAAACAGGCAATTTGCCAGAACAGGGAGGTGGTCGATGTCTTTATTCCCAAACCATTCAGGTCCTCTGCCTTTGTTACATTTGCAGATGATCGAGTTGCCCAGTGTCTCGGTGGAGAGGACCTGATCCTTAAAGGAATCGGCATTCATATATCAAATGATGAGCCTAAGCACAATAATAATAGACAGAAGTGGAAGATTTGGTGGTAATCCAGGAGGCTTTGGGAATCAAGGTGGATTTTGTAGTAGAAGGGGTGGAGCTCATTTGGGAAACAATCAAAGTAGTAATGTCAGGGAGGGGTGAACTTCGGGGCTTTTAGCGTAAATCCGGCTGCAGCCCATGCAGCACTGCACAACAGCTGGGGCTTCATGGACATGTTAGCCAGTCAGCAGAGCCAGCCAGGGCCAGGTGGTAATAACCAAATCCAAGGCAACATGCAGAGGGAGCCAAATCGGGCCTTTGGTTCTGGAAATAGTTCCTACAGCCATTCTAACTCAGGTGCAGCAATGGGTTGGGGATCCGCATCAAATGCAAGATCAGGCAGTGGTTTTCATAGAGGCTTTGGCTCAAGTGTGTATTCTAAATCTTCCGGCTGGGGAATACAGGCAGTGGAGTTGGTATAGACTGCTGGGAATTCAAATTTTTCTAAACACGTGGTAAGTATATTGTAAAATGCATATGTACAAAGAATTTTCAAAATCGGTTTGTTCGGTGTGGCATACATTCAGGAGTATTTTTGACCTTTCTCCTTAGAAAAAGGAAAAACTAAAGGAATTCTATAAGTCTTGTTACATAGAGGGTAGAAATATTGAGTGTTTAAAAGTGAACTGCTGTTTGCCTGATAGGTAAAAAACAACACACTACAACTGATATCAAAAGGTTTCTCCTGTAATATGGAAACCATTGGTTAAAACTACATTCTTTCTCCTGGTCTTTTTTTTTTAAAGATTGTGTTTATTTATTTATTTGAGAGAGAGAGAGACAGAGAGAGAGAATGTGTGTACAAGCATGTGTGCAAGCAGGGGGAGGGGCAGAGGGAGAGGGAGAGCGGGAATCTCAAGCGGACTCCCAGCTGAGCCCAGAGCTGATGGGGAGCTCAATCTCATGATACTGAGCTCAAGACCTGAGCCATGACCTGAGCCAAAATCAAGAGTCAGATGCTTAACCAACTGAGCCGCCAGGCACCCTATCTTTTCTCCTTGACTTAATTTAACCCACCAGATGCATTTTTTCCTTAGGACAAATCTCCTTTTTTTGGAGATCATGGCATCGCAGGGTTTAGTTCTTTTATTTTTACTTTGTTTTTAACACTTGCTTCCCTTCATATGCAAAAATGAAATATGAAGCCTTCATTTAATCTCTGCAGTTCATCTCATTTCAAATGTTTATGGAAGAAGCACTTCATTGAAAGTAGAGCTGTGAATAGTCTGCCATAGGAATATTTCTGTCTACATGCTTTCTCATTCAAGGATTCGTCAGCATGCTACAGAAGCTACATTTTTGACAGCGGGTGTCCCGTTTTTATCTGCCACTCTTTATTTCATGGAGTTGTACCAATCCTATGAACACAGGCCTGTGATATGGAACCAGTAGGCTGTTTGAACTTTTGAAATTTTATGTGGGATTGATGGTGGTGACAAGGCATGAAAGGCAAGTATGAGCAAGAACAGGAAAAAGTCCGTGCAGAGACTTGGTGGTGCATAATGGATATTTTTCAACTTGGCAAGATGTGTCTCTCAATCCTGTGGCTTTGGTGAGAGAGCATGCAGACAGAAAAGACAGCAAATAATGTATAACCGTTTTTTTGTATTTGAAGGACATCCACATTTGTTGGAAGACTGTACCTGAGTTTTGTTTTTAGATAAGCCCCATTAATTGAATGTGTTAAGTAAAAGGATGCTTGCATTCCCCTTACCCCTTTGTCAACCACTATGAATGCTGTATGGTGTGTGTTCTTTTCTGTTACTGCACTGCAAGTGTGGTCATGTGAACTGAAGCCAGTGGGTTGAGAACAAGAACTGAGCTTGTGCTGTGCTTTGCAGGAGTACTTGGAAACAGAGATCACCAGGGAGCTTGGGGGAGTCACAAAGAAGGGTGGAAGTTCTAAAGAATGCTGTTTGATGTAGCCCTGTGTCCTGTGCTTGGATCCTTTTTATAAGAGTTTCCCATGCTGAAAATTATTAAGTAAAACTGATTTACATAATGAAAAACAGTAAATTGCAATTTGGTTTACTGTGGAAGAATAAAAGAAAATTTACCAAGTCTATGGACTGAGAAAGTGATCCTGGATGAATTGACATCTGACTTGGATCTTCCAAGATGCAGAAGTTTGATTGGCTAAGACATTCCAGGCAAAAGTGCAATGTGAGCAAAGTTCTAAAGACAAGAAAAATGTATAAACAAGAAGCTGTATGTTGCTAGGATGAATTTTGAGGCACAAAATTGAGAAAGGTTATCAGGGCAAATCACAAATAGAAGGAGCAAGATCCAAAGACCAGGGAGAAGACATTGGCTGAAAAAGGTTGGGTTGTAATTGGCTCCAGTGCAACAAGAAAATGCAGGGCAAATTCTCAAGGGGCATGAAGAAACAGATGTCTGTGAACACCCGGGCACCGGAGGGACCCACACCAGGCACCTTAAGGCTCAGAAGAACAGAATAATTCTTATTCCAGAAGAATGATGTTTCTTATACACCTGCCAAACTTGGTACTTATTGATGGAGAGAATAAGAGTAGCACTGAGCCCACAGCTTTTCAATACTACTTGCCAACCTGCTGAATGGAGACCTGCAGAACTAATGGTATACGTATTTTATACATTTATTTATATAAAAAAGTCAATACTCAAAAAATAAGATTGTAAATATAGATGATGCCCTGGTTTTGGAAAATCTTCTTGGCCAGACTGAGAAGCTTTAGTTTTTTTATAGATAAATGAAAGGTCATTTGCCATTGACATCTCAATAAGGAACCAAGGAACCTCAGACCTAAGCTTCTACTAACAATTCTAGTCCAAAGAATGTAGTTTAGGCAGGCCATATTTCCTTAGGCCAAATGTACATAAAGCTGAATTTCTAATTAAAAAATAAATGGAGAAATGGTATGTTTTAACAGTATTTCCACTCCAGGATTTCTTTACTTCGTAAGCTATATCATCACTGTCACCTGCTTGATTCGTAAGCATCCAGGTTTGGTGCCATTTTTCAGGAATAGAGCTATAGCATGAGATAAGGTATCCTGTGCTCAGGCTTCTCCATTTAGTAGGCAAGAAAACTACCTCTTCCATCCTAAAGTTCAGGATTATTTTAAATTAAAAGTAATAAAAAAATCCAGAGTGCCTTGAATTCCTCAGTAGAAATATGCTTCGTAGGTGTGAAGTCCATAAATTTTTTGTGCCTCCTTTTCTATAGCCTAACAGCTGGCACGGAAGAGAAAAGGATTGACTTAGATACAAGTTAGGGTCACCGTGGACAACTGAGTGGTCATCTGAGCAGTGGTTTCCAAAATACTTTGGATACTAAAGGATAAGAATGCAGAACTGCCACTGCTAATGCGGATATCAGCATAACAACAAAGAACAGCAATCATGCAGGTTTTGTTGGATTCTTGCTGACTGAGAATCAGATGATGTTGCCAAGCCTTATAACCACTTGGTAAAGGGAGGCGTCTTAAGTGTTGGAACATGGACTAGCTCACAGGCCAACATATGCAAATACAATGTAAGTACTTTTGCTATTTATTCATTTATGTAAATAACTATGTGTTTAGAAACATAATCTCTGCCTTTAGGCAAGAATGTAATCTACATGAAAGCAGGAATCAAATTCAGTATCATCAGCACTACATTTTACTTTCCAGTATAACACCTGATACATGGTAGGCTCTCAGTGATGCCTGGCCTCCTGTAATAACATCCCATCCTCATCAAGAATGAATAAACAAACAAAATCATTGACTTAAAATTTATGCATTAAACCACATTGTTAGATTCTATCTTGGGCCCTGGTAATTCCTGGAACAGAACAGGCACCAGAACAAATTTTATGGTTTGTCTTAAACTCCATGAGACCAGTGATTGTCTTTTGCTTGCAACACTTAGCATGGCTCCCTGAATATGGTAAATGCTTGCTACCTCTCCTATCAATTCAGGCAAACTTGGTGGACCTCTGAAAGATTGAGGCAATGTAGTTTGATAGAAATAACAACAAATAAGAATCATGAATGCTGATTTAAAATTTAACCATGGATCCATGAATCTAGGCATGTATTTAGACTCTTTGGCCCTCATTTTTTCTCATTAGATCAGGATAGAACTTCTCAATTCCCCTTCTTTGTTATGGCCTCTTGAAATGCCCTTATTAATCAGAATTTGTTTGGGTCAGTAGCCAGAGAAAGAGAGAGACAGGAAAAGATTATATATGTGTGTGTATATATATTCTATGTACATGTGTATATATGTATATATTATATTGCAGACTTTATGTTTCAGAAAAATGATCACTGTCAGTAGAAATATACGTCCTTCAACAAAAATGAAGTTTCCTTTCCTAACATCTATATATCAGGCCTGAAAAAGATTTTCTTTGGCCTCCCTTGAGTCATGACTTTACTCTTCAGAGGCATCATTTAGCCAAGGATAAAGAATTGTCCAAACCCAAGTCACATTTTCATCACTATGGCAGGAAGGGAGCTAGGGGTGCTGGCACTTGGATGCCAAATGAGTTGATTCCAGAACCACAAGGGGAGTAGGATAATTTCCTAAAGGAAGAGATATTAAGCAAACAAAACTAAAATATGGACATTGCCATGCTTTATAATCCCCCTTTTATGTTAATAAAGTTATACTGTTTGAAATTTGTTCATGTTCATTTTTTCATGAGTATTTGGTTTAACTTCATCTTTCTGTTAATGGGACCTCTGGCTAAGTGTGTACAAGGTATCAAGGAGCTAGAAAAGAAGCACTGCTAATTGTCTTAGTCATAGGATTTAAAGTAAGTTGTGTTCTCCAAAGCAGCATTATGATACAGATGGTAACATAGAACAGTGGGGAGAACATGGGCATTGCACTTGGGCCTGATCTCTTATTAGCTGATGACCTTGAGAAGCTTACATAATGTCCTTGACCCTTTTTCCACATCTGTACATTATAGTAATATCTATTTCATAGGATTTTATCAGGTGGTGAAGGCATAGTATGTAAGGTACCAGAATTGTTCAAATCTGGGTCATATTACCATCTCTGTGGCAGAAAGGGAGCTGGTAAGATAGATAGATAGATAGATAGATAGATAGATAGATAGATAGAGATATAATTTGTACAGGTACACATTTGAAAGAGAGAGAGAGAAGAAAGAGAGAGAAAATTGAGTCTGATCTGCCTGAAAGCTGAAGGTCCAGAAAAGCCAGTGGTATAATTTCAGGACAAGTCCAAAGGCCTGAGAATGATATAAGTTCCAGTCTGAGGACAGGAGAAGGCAAATATGCCTGCTCAAGCAGTTAGGCAGAGAGAAAATGCATTCTTCCTCTACCTTTTTACTTTATCCAGGTCCTCAATGGCTTAGATGACACCCATATTAGGAAGAGCAATCTGCTTTCTCAGTCTCTAGATTCAAATGCTAATCTCATCCAGAAACATTCTTATAGACACACACAGAATTAATGTTTAACTAGATATATGAACACTCTATGGTACAGTCATGTTGACACATAAAATTAACCACCACATCCATCCGCCAATGGCTTCTCAGTCCATGTTGAAAAGTTCAAGTGGAAGGATTTATAGGAAAAAGTGGATAGGGCTACCCTTGGCATATATGACTTCTCAAGTTTTTTTGGTAAACAGTCAAATGGAATTCATGATGAGGTTAAGACAAAGCCAAGTAGCTGTGTATGTCCAGAAAATATAACCTCAAAGATTGATTGAGACAAGGCTCAAGAAGTAGGAGCATTCCCAAAGCCTCTGGGTAAAGGTAACAGAATAATAAAACAAATGTCATATTACAAAGGCTGCTCAGCCTGAATGTTACCCTCTCAGAGTGGTCTTCTCAGAGCATCACACTTGAAGAAGAACCTCCTGGTTTGCTTATTGCTCTATCCCTAGGACCTAGAACAATGTCAGGCCAGAACAGACCCTCAGGAAATACATGTTGAATGAAAGGAAGAAAGAAAAGCACAAAGGGGTGAATGGGTGATTGGCACTGAGGGGGGCACTTGACGGGATGAGCACCGAGTGTTATTCTGTATGTTGGCAAATTGAACACCAATAAAAAATAAATTTATTATTAAAAAAAAAAGAAAAGCACAAAGGAGGGAAGAAGGGAGAAATAGAGAAAGGTTCATGATTCAAATCAGAAAACCAGTAGAGAAGCAAATGGACTTAAATAATGGAGATTTCGGGTAGCTCAGGTGGCTCAGCAGTTTAGCGCCACCTTCAGCCCAGGGTGTGATCCTGAAGACCCGGGATCGAGTCCCACGTGGGGCTCCCTGCATGGAGCCTGCTTCTCCATCAGCCTGTGTCTCTGCCTCTCTCTCTCTCTGTGTGTCTCTCCTGAATACATACATACATACATACATACAAACATACATAATATATACATACATAAAGGAGATTTCAACTATATACCAGAAGCAGAGAAGCACTGCTCAGCTATAATAAAATAAAATAAATCTAATAAATCACTGATTCACTTTGCTGACAGTTCATTTTTAAGGCTGAGGATATGATAAAAGGCTGGTTTTAGATATGAAGGAAATCATTGGTAAATACTATTCAAAGACAAATTGATTAAAGTGATTGCTAAATTGCACAACTTTGCCTAATGAATTCTTAGAAGTCCAAAAGAAAAATAATACATGGTACCCTGAGGCTAGAAGAACTGGAATCTCTCTCATCTCATAATAGAAAATCACTGCAATACCATTCGTTCAGTACCTCCTGTGAGCTAGATGGTGTTTAGCTCTAATTATGGGAAGTGATTAGCATTGACCTGACCTTACAGGTCAAAAGCCAAGCCTCAAAGAGGTAAAATGACTTATCCAGTATCACTCAGCTAAGGGGCGGCATGAGATTAAAGTCCAAAGCTACCTAATTTAAGGCCTAGACATCTTCCTTTATGAAATACTGAGGTGTGCTGCCTCTGTGGATATGAGTGTTCTCTCAAGCCTATAACCTACCTTACCAAATATTAAAAGCCTAAAAACTTTAACAAGGCCTTAGACATAGTATTTTTGAAAAGTTGCTTTCAAAATGAAGTGCTTTTATTTTAATCTTGTTTTCCAATAGACCTATTATAACACCGAAAGCACATTTCCATAGAAAAACGAGGCCTAGGGCTTAATAAAAACATTCTTACTTAAACAGAACTCTTTAAAAAATCATGTTCCAGATAAAGTTAATGTATAATGATAAAATATTCATGTTAACCAAGTCACCTAATTCAAACAAAGTAAGGAAATCAGATTTATGCCTGACAATGGTTCAGTGGGCTAAAAAAGAAAACAAAGGGCAGAAGCTCACTGCCTTAAAAGTTATTCTTCTATGAAACTCTCTTACTGATATGCCACATACAGCTCTCTGTGGCTAAGATAGCTTTGTTTTAAAGCACCTATAGAAGCTGCTGACTTCTAGAAATAAACATGCCGAACTTGGCTGCAGGGTGAAAGGAGACAGAAAAAATCCAGAGACCAAACTTCAAAATAAGTTGAAAGAGAACTAATGAGGAAATTGATTTCTAGAAACACACAGCCAGAAGCATCTGAAATGTGAGTCCTAGGAGTCCTCAGGCAACATGCCAAGCTTGCTCTTTATTTTATAAATTCATAGAATTGTTGTGTTTTAATGCCAGAAGGCAAATGGAATCTTCCACTCCTTATTTCTGATGCAGAGTAGAAGCCTGGAAAGGCCTAGTAACTCATGCAGTAGAGTGTAGCTGGCTAGGAGGAGAGTCTTTTGAGCCATTCTATTAGAGGATCTCTTGATAAGATTTACTTTTTCAAACTAAAAACTGTATTTCAACTAGCCTCAACACAATAGGTAACATTAACAAATTAGCCTAAATTCCTTTTTTTTAAGATTTTATTCATTTATTTATTCATGAGAGGCAGAGAGAGAGAGAGAGAGAGAGAGAGAGAGAGGAGAGACACAGGCAGACAGAGAAGCAGGCTCCATGCAGGGAGTCCTACGTGGGACTCGATCCCTGGTCCCCAGGATCACGTCCTGGGCTGAAGGTGGCGCTAAACCGCTGAGCCACCCGGGCTGCCCCAAATTAGCCTAAATTCTAAATGATTATCTTTTTTATCAAATTGTTAAAACAAAATGTTACCTAATAAAAAAAGACAAACTTTTGAAAACTTTTGAACTCTTTGGAACAAAGATGTTTGGTAAATCTATAGATAATATAAAGAAGGTAAGACTAAGCAGTCTCATACTAGCAAGAGTCAACAGTGAGCTTTAGAGCAACCACCTAAGTACACCCAGATAGGATGGGAGAGACAGTGGAGGGGAGGTCAGAATGGCTAGGATATTATTAGCAAAATACTTTAATAGAAGCATGCCAATTGGCATGGGATACACAAGGACCAATTTGGAGTGGAAAACGAGAAAGGATCAAAGTGCCATGGAAAATAGGAGCAAATGAGAAGGAGTGAGAGATGAATCCATGCAACAGAACACATTTCCCTGCTTTGGCAGCTTTGCAGAACCAGCAGAAGATGATTCTGTCAATGGTTGCGGCCGGCAAGAGTTTAAGAAATAAAACACTCCACAGCTCTGCCAAGCTACATTTTTTTTTTTAATTTAAAAACCACTCTGACAATTCTCCTGAGAATGTGAGGCTCCAAGAGTTAAGAAAGCACAGAGGCGAGGTTTCTGCTTCATATTTCCTCTCCTTTGCCGTGTTTCCTCCACAGACCAGACACGCAGAGTCAGGAGATCACGAAGCAATGAATATGCTCTACACTGTGTTCCTTAAATTTTGAAAGTTTTTTAAAATACCACTGGCAGCATTTTTTTTATTATTCTTTTAATTGTTTGCAATTTCATGTTGGACTTTAACATAAGCCATTTTCCAGTTTTGTTGCCAGCAATAGAACTTGGTCTGCTGCCGCTCTGAACTAGTTCCACACTATCTCTCCTCACTATCTGTAATGTGACCCAGTTTTGGTGAGAGAAAAGAGCTCCTGATCCCTCAGTGTGGCAGCTCAGGGGAAGCTTTTTGCCAGACATGGGAAGTATCTGACCCTCCTGAAACTACACAATGTATAGGTCAAGTGCCGGATCCTTAGAGTGAGTAGCAGAGTGTTGGACATAGAGAAAGTTCTCTTAGAAGGTCAAACTAAAAGAAGGAGAGCACTGCCTGTGCTGATAAGTCACCAGACTGGGACTCCACACGCTGACATGGCTTCCTGTGGCACTGGGGGGTAATTAGTAAGATGGGGGGATGTGGGCCTACACAATGGGATTGCACTTAGGGCCTCAGCACCATCACTCATTTGCCTTGTGAACGCAAGAGAGTAAATCTCAATGAGCCTGAACTGTAGCATCTAAATGTGGGAATGAACATTAACCTTTTCAAGGCTGTTGTTTCATAGGAAGGGGTCTGTGAAAAAGTCCTTTGTAAACTTCAACATGGCTTATGGAGATTAGTTATTAATGTTACCAAGCAAAATCTTTTCTTTTTTTTAAGAGTTTTATTTATTTATTCATGAGACACACAGAGAGAGAGGCAGAGACACAGGCAGAGGGAGAAGCAGGCTCCATGCAGGGAGACCAATGTGGGATGGATCCCAGGTCTCCAGGATCACACCCTGGGCTGAAGGCAGCACTAAACTGCTGAGCCACCCGGGCTGCCCAACAAAATCCTTTCCTTTACAAGAGTACACACACACACAAACAGGCACACACGCACACACACACACATACACTCAAGAGGGAATACTTTCAGTTAATTTATTATTTCAACATTTTTATGTCCTTGGCTCAAAGAACTTAAAAGTATTCTCATTTGAGTGTGATATACTCTAATAGTCTGGTAGTATGTGAAATGAATTTGTCTTTGATGAATTTAACTGAAGCATATCCTCACTGGGGCGAAAGGGGAAGCCCTCATGGATCTCCCATCATATTCTGCTAACTGGCAAAGGAAGGATCAGTTTTAGGGGTCTAAGTCATCTCCTTAATGCTGCAATATCCATTCAAAAAGGGAAAATTTACATAGAAGGACAAATATTGTATAATTCCATTGATATGAAGCACCTACGTTAGTCAAAGTCATAGGGACAGAAAGTACAATAGTTGTGACCAGGGACTGGGCAGGAGAGATGGGGAGTTGTGATTTAACAGGTTTAAAGTTTCAGCTTGGGATAATGAAAAGTTCTAGAGATGGATGATGGTGATGGTTGCACACAATGTGAACGTATTCATGCTGCTGAACTGTTCACTTAAAAATGGTTAAGATAGTAAGTTTTATGTTACCTATATTTTACCACAATAAAAGAAAAAGTAAAATTTATTTTAAAAGTTTAGGTCACTTCATATTGATATGCTTTATCACGGGAAAAGAAGAAGAGTTATTGATGAAGATCTTTCATTCCGTTGTCAGCTCTGGATTGGCATGAAGCTGAAGCAGAGAGAGAAAGAGAGTCACAGTGATCAAAAAAATAGTCCATAGTTTGCTAAAACATGGCATTGCTACATCTAAGTATCCTCTGTTCCCTGAAAGAGAATGAGGACAATTTTATCAGCTATAAGTGAGTTCCATAATGCTGTAAAACTCAGGAAAAAAAAAAAAGTCCTGAGTAGGAGGAATAAAACAATATGGTTCCCAGAGCATAAAGAATTACTTATATCACATTGCTTATAGCCAAGATAAAGGTATGCACAAGGGTCAGCAGGCAGTAAATAGAAAACGAATTTCAAAACCATATGAAGAAAACTATTAACTTTGTATCATCATCACTAGAAATGAGATGATCTGGGAAACAAAGAAGACATTCTTTCTACCATTCAAAGAGATATGATATTTGAACTGAGTTAGTAAAAAAAAAAAAAAAAAAAAAAATGAACTGAGTTAGTAAAGTCTGTTTCAAAACAGGATATTGGTGAAATCATAGGTATGATGTTCTAACTGGAAGGGGAAGAAAAGGACAGAATTAATTCAGATTAAGCCAATTCCTTGAAAAGGAGTCAGTCGCTATGCCCATAAAAGCAAGCTCATTCCCAATCTAAGAGTCATCCCAGTAGATTTTGTGAAATACTAGATCACTCCAATGCCCTCACTAAATAAATGGAAGCGTCAGGCTGTTTCCTTTTGCAAAACAGAGACTCTGGCATAATTTCAATATAAGCAGTTTGGTTATCTCAATCCCCTGCCTTGAAGGCTTTTCTTTTTAATAAATTATACCTGCTCCAAATATCTCCATTTTTTTTTCATCTATAAACTGGGCAAAAAGCTGTACATTGTTTTAGCCAAGCGCCTAAGACCCCTTGCTAAACTCTGAAAGAATATGGCAACACAGAAGAAAGAAATTGTATACTGGAGCCCTTGGAGGCCTTAAAGCACCGTGGGGCTCTGAAAGTAACTTAGATCTCCCATGCCCACAGGGCGAGTGCTTCAGGGACAATCTCCTAGGGAGCAAGTGGGTTTTCTCCAATTCTCTGCAACATATATGTCTGTCATCTGAATTTTATTTCCCTTCTTTTATTTTGCCTTTGCTCTACAAACATGGTAGCTTGGTCTCAGAGGAGCCAAATTTCATTTCTTTCCTAATCGTTTCTTCTCCTCTCTTTACACCTTTTTTCTGCTTTGTTATTGAGGTAGCTATACCAATTCTAGTTCCTTGGTTGTTTTCTTGTGTGTTATCTTAGGGGAATTGGATTTATTGATCCAGGGACTACCCAAAAGCCAGACCAAAAAAAAAAAAAAAACAGAGTTCTATTGGTTTTTCTATTTTCTTCCAATATAAAGATTGCTTTTTCTTCCATTAAGAATTTAAAATTCAAAAGTCAATCCATCTTATTTACTGTCTTACCAGAATGACATTAAGTCCAAAATGCTTTCTATATACTTAATAATTTTCATTTTCACAATTGTTGATTTTGTTTCACTTGGTCAAAACTAGGTGCATACTGTTAGTCCCGTCTTCGATACACACCCTCATGTTCACAGGCGCACACACACACACACACACACACACATGTCCATGTGCACACACATCACATACTAGTCTTGGTTTGAGTCCTTATCGTGCTCTCAGGAAATTGTAACAAGACTTTCCCATAAATATAACTCCAGCAATTTATGCTTAACAAAAAAAACAGTGTGTGGGATGTAAATACATATCTACCAAGTGTTATGAACTCACTTATGGGGCATTCTCAATCATAAACAACCATATTCTTTTTAGCATTTGTTGCTGAAATGCACAATAGTAGCAGACACAACACGCAAGTCCTAAAGGAATGAGAACATTTGGCTCATGTAAAGAGTAAACAGATTTTTCAAATATATTATTTCTCAAAGAAATAACCTGGAATGTGAGAAATGAATGGAAAGAAGCATGGTTATTAATGCATTTTCTTTTTTCAAAATTCTGAAAACCAGCCATATGTTCCACATTATGAATATGCAGATGGTCTCAATGCAGTTATTTTTCTCTAATTAAAACCATCAGGGTAAAATAATGCAGTAGTTTAGGAAGCTGGTGCAGCTGGGTCTCTTTGCTCCCCTTCTCCAGAAGTGCACCAAAGCCTCTACATGCCTATGTAATTTGGAGATCCTTGCTGGTAAGTGAAAACGATAGACAAGCAAAGCAGCAGGAAGGATAGCTTTATTCTTGCATGCTTTGTGGTAAATTGTGCACTTCGTGAAGAAAATGCCCTTCACAGACTGATTTCCCTTAGATATTTTTGTGTAGAACCCACTTTTGGCATTTTGTAAGCAATAACTCCTCTGAATTCAGCATCCTTGCTATGTCTGCCCTTGATCCAACAGTGATGTTGAAATCAAGTGTATCAAGTTAACCTGTCCACCTGTCTGCATGTCCCCTGAGTGGCAGCTCAAGCTGAGCATGTCAGCTGGGCCTGGCTGAGCTACTCAAGGTCAAGGTCTGAGATTCTGTTACAAGGTACCTTATGCTCCTCTTTGATTGGGATGGATGATGGATGACAAATATATGAACTATTACTGCACTTGTTCTTCCTCTGCAAAGAACCCTAAGAAAATGATTCTGTCCAGGCCTTCCCTCTCCCCAGTAAGCATTAGAATCTGGTTGTTTATGATTGAACTCATAAGTGAGTTTGTAACATTTGGTAGATGTATATTGACATCAACACATTGTCTTCTGTTAGGCATGAGTTACTGGAGTTATATTGGGAGAAGTGGTACCCAATCTTCATCAGAGGACTTGTTCAAATAAAAAATAAAATTATAGACTTACATGAAATATCCAGAATAAGGTGATACATAGAAGTTCGATTAGTGATTACTGAGGCCTGGATGAAGGCTGGTGAAAAGATTGGAGGGTGATATCCAAAAGGAAGGGGCTGCTTTTTGAGGTGATGACAACATTCTAAAATTATAATGATGGTTCTACACCTCGCTAAATATACTATCAAGCCATGACTTGTGTACTGGGGGGAAAGAAAGTGTAGGAAAAGGAACGTGTGGTGAGGAGGCTACTCTTATAAAGTAGCATCAGAGAACCTGATTTTCATGAACTCTCTCAACAGATTAGAGCTGAACTGCTCCTTAGGACTCCAGCTGCCAGAAGCAGCCTGCGTGCGGGCCACAGAGGAGCACAGTGAGATGGAGGCAAGAGACAAACACACACACCCACTCGCCTGGAGGAACTTTGAATCCTTGAATGCAAAAGATTCCACTTCAAGTGAAATAATAATCCTTCCTTTAACTGAGTACAGTGAAAAGAACCATCACCACCACCACCACCACCACAGCAAGACGGTACCAGATGCAAACCTCATGTTTATCAGATTTCATCCAGGCATGGGAGCAAACACAACTGCGAACCTGCAAAAAGATGAAGGGAGGAACCTAACGTCTGACTCTTCCTTCAGGTGTTTCTTCCAGGAAGCACTCAGAGGGAAAGTCACTATCCTGCACGATGAAGTATTACTCACATTTTCTGACACATGTGCATCTATCTGAAGACTTAACTAGCCTGAACTGGAACTATATACTGCAGGATTTATCATAAAGTTTTCAGGGCAAAGTGGAGCTACAAACACAGTAAGGTCTATTGAAAAGGTCTTGTTGGCCGGGTCTTCCAAAGGTTCATGGAGCCATCAGAAGCTCTGCCCTAACAGAGCAGGGCTCTGCAAAAGCAGCTGGGAGGACAGCGATTGGAGACACTTTGTACATGCCTCCTAGTGTTTTACTGCTGGTGAAAGTTACTAAGCTCTCCCTTCACACTCACCTTTCTGTCTTTGTTTGTGACTCTGAGTCTAAGACTCTGCAGTCCAAGAGGATGTTTTGCCAGCTAGGTGCCTGTTACACTCTGCCAGGAGGGGATGAAGGGAAGATGGGAAGGCTGGAAGAGGGAGAGGGCATTAGCTCCTCTGGTCTGCTTCCGGAATCTCCTTTGTCTCCTGCCCTTCTTGGGCTGTAGCTTTATTAGTATTCTTGAGCAATACCTTTTCAGCCCAGCAATGGCAATCCCTTCCAGTAGTAGAAGTCTAAGGTTCAAAAACTCAGGGAATAGCCTCGTGGGGCCACCTCAGGGATTCTAGAACCAGTCCTGTCGTGCCGCTTCCAAGACTCCCAATACCAGCTGACCAACACCCATTCTCAGAGTCCCCGTCTCAGAGACTCCCTTCTCTGAACCCAGAGATACCAGTACCAGGTACCACCTGCACCTCGGAGGCCCCCTTCTCTAGGATTTTCTGTTTAATAATGTCGAACTCTTCCCTTCATTTCCCTACTCCTAAAAATGGTAACTGCTTCCTCCAGGTGGTCCAACTGCATAATTTGCAGGATCCAGTGAAAAATGAAGATGTGGATCACTTGCTCAAAAATTTCTAAGAATTTCAAGATGGATTTCAAGCAGAGCCTTAAATCACTCATGGGGCCTTCTAAATTTGAGACCTTATACAAAGACAGAGGTCACACACACATGAAGGCAGCCCCGTGGATAAGGGACTACCTCTGGGACAAAACAATGCTCGTTTTTGGCACTTTCAGTTCATTAATACCAAGTTAACAATTGCTCACATTAAATTCTCTCCGTTAAAAAAAATTAGTGTAGTTTCTGTCCTGAGACTGGATCCTTACGAAGACCCTATTTTTCTGGTGCTTCCTGATGACAGGGTGTCTCCAGAGTGACAGTAGGCTTCTTTTTCTGCACCATCTCCTAACAGGAAAGAGAACTCAAAATTTAAGTTCCAGCCCTCATCTTGGGATTCTTGGGATCAATGTCCAGGAGTCCATAGTTCAAATCATCCTGACACATTTCATTCATGTCTGTTTCCTAGCAATATAGCCTCCGATGTTCTGAATGTTTGTGGTCCCTGAAATATAGCAGTACATGGTCCTGAGTTAATACAGACACAAGTAATCGAACTATATATGATATAATATTTACTCCCCCCATAATTACTTAAATAGAAAAAAATCTAATAGGTGGAAACTACTTAGAAGTTTAGATTCCTCAAAGTCTCTGGCAATCAAATCATGCAGTAGTAAGCATTACCCTCAATAATCATTCCCCAAACTGATAAAACATTGCATCTGTCTCTTTTACCTTTTTTAGAAGCAGAGAAAAATTCCTTTGGGCAGCAGAGACTAACAGAAAAGCTATCAACTATTAACTTGAGCTCTCTCAAGGAGGGAAGCCCTTTAGTCAAGCATTCTCAACTGAAGACTCTGCAGAATGGAGCACCCTCAAGTCCCAGTTATTAAAAATAAAACTTACTTTACTCAGAAGTAATAAAAGAGAAAAGCATCAAATGCTCATGCCACAGTTACTATGTGATTGAGTGCAGTCGTACTATACCATCTCACAGCTCTATCAATAAGTCCAAGTATTTGATACCAACCCACAGCTACCAATTATTGAACACTTATTATGCTTAGCATTTTAGCACAGATTTTCTTACTTATCCTCATAACAACTCCAAAATTGATATAGTTATAGCCGCATTACTTGAGAAGGTACCAAGGATCAGATCCGTTAAGAAACATTCATGTGGTCATGATTAGTGGTGACTCCAGGTAACACAACACAAAATTTTTCTTGGTTTCTTTTAGAAACAGAACAAAATTTCTCCAGATGTTTTTATACATTTCCAAGTTATTCAAATTGTTATCAAATTATTTTCTGAAAGTGGTGTTTATAATTTGTGATAAATTAACTTAGTAGATCACTAAGATCCATTCTTCAAGGTGATATCTTTCCAAGGTAAGTAGATAAGCAGAGACCACCTAGTGCATAATGCAGTTAAGTCTCTAATTCTCCAGTAGCTCCTCAGGTCCCACACACAGAAGAGAGTACTAGAAACCTTCAAGAATGAATATCACCCTTTAGAGTCAGGTCTACCTCTAAATGACATCAGTGTCAGATAAAATCTAGAAACCTCAGTCCATTATGCAGATATTTTCATGCATCTAGATATCTGATATTATGCAGAAAGGATGTATGATTATTTATATGAAGTCTTTGGTATTTATTTAGGTATTTGGCATTAACCTATACTTTCCCAGACAACTCCATGCAGGCTCCTTAGTCATGCCATAATTTTCATGGTTCTCTCTCTCTCTCTCTCTCTATATATATATATGTATATGTATATATTTATATTTATAATATATAGCTATTATATAATGTATATATGTATATAATATATAATGTATGTATATAATATATATACATATACATACATACATACATACATAGACAGATATATAAATCTCATTTCTTCTTAGCCTTGTCTTGCCTACTACAATTTCTATGAATGAAGGATTCACAATATCGTTTTTGTAATTAACAATATTAAAAATAATGGTAAACATACGACTTGGAATTTGCATCTATGAATAAGCATGGAAAACATACCTGGAGAGTTTTGCAGGTGCTGAGTTATCTGGCTAAAGGAGAAGGAAAGGGGGCGGTAGGTAGTCCATGCAGGAAGGCATAGAGCAGCTTTACCTCTGCAGGTTCCTAAATCTGCAAATCTATTTAAAACCCAAAGTGGAAAAACTATGTGTCCAATCAAGCACTGTGGGCACAATTTAGAGCCTTTCTCTACTAAACACATAGGTTTTAGAAATGTAAAGAGGTTAAGGGAAAAAAAACCTGCAGAGTCTCAGAACACAGGGAAAATGCCTATGAAAGTCGGTCTTATTATGCAGACTGATGGCAAGTCATTAAAACCATCTCAATGCATGCAGGAGGCCTTTTTTTTTTCCCAAAGAGCTGTAAATAATATCAATCAGATGAACCGGGATATTGGGCTGAGTCAGCAAACACTTCTCCTCCATGGTTCACCCATTAATTGCATATATTTGCACTTCTTTAACATCAGCATACTTCTCAGTCTCGAATGGCTTTTTGATATATACAGCTCTGTTCATACTTTAATAATACACCAAAGTTGCCTATGGTAAAACCATCCTTTATTATCTAAAAATTTATTGAATGCAGTAACTGCATTTTTTTTTTTTGTAACTGCATTTCTAATCTTTCCTCCATATATTCTACTCTCGGTTATGAACAAGGCCATTAACACTTTCACAAAACCCTTAGTGTAAGAACTTTCTCATGCCATTAACACCTACTCTACAGAAGTGTGTATAGAGTTTTCTTTGAGGTATATATGCCTGTGTTTACTCATGCTCACCTCAGCCATGTAACATGCTCCAGAACATATCAAAGAGTACATGGAGGGTGGAGAGAGGGGTAGGAGGAGGAAAGTGAAAAGAGTTCTAGAATAAAATAACAATTAGTACTTATAAACTGGTACTTAGAACTAGTACCAGATACCATTCTAAGCACTTTACATGTTACTTCATTTTAGTCTTTATAGCACCTCTAGCAAGTTAGTACTATTATTAACTTCATTTTACAGTCAAGGAAACAGGGAGTTAAAACAACTTACCCTTACTCACACAACTGAGAAGTAGAATTGTGACTCAAACCCAGGTAGCCTAACTCCAAAATTCATGCACTTAATTATAATGTCACATGGCCTTCTTTTACAAGGAAAAAATTTTTTTAAAGATTTATTTATTTATTTATTTTGAGAGAGAGAGAAGAGCAAACACACACTGGAGTAGGAGCAGAGGGAAGATAGGGAGAGAAAGAGGGAGAAAAAGAATCTCAAGCAGACTCCCTGCTGAGTGGGGAGCCCAAGAAGGGGCTGGATCCCAGGACCCTGAGCTCATGACTTGAGCCAAAATCTAGAGTCAGATGCTTAACCAACTGAGCCACCCAGGTACCCCAGGTAAAAACATTTTGAAAGATTATTCCAGCAGGGCCAACAATATGGGTCACTCTTCTTCTACTAAAGTCTATAATGGAGCAGGGACCAAAATGGCAGTCTTTTCAAACCTGCTCCTGACTATCTCATAGAGACAGACAGACAGGTAGATAGAATATATGGTGTATGTATTTCTATATATAAAATAAATTAACTATTAATGGCTTCTAATTCCTAGAAAAACTAAGTCAGAAAAACAGTTTGAGAATTTAAAAAAAAAAAAAACAATGTTTTTTTTCTTGTCATGCAATTATATATGCCATGCAATTACATATAGATGCACAAGTCAAAAGAGATTTTTTTAAAAATGAGAAGAATATAATAGATATCCACAGAAGCAGGAGGAACAACTCAAGTCCTACAGACTCAAAATTGATGTAACAGTTTCCAGAGTGTTGAATTCCTTAAACATTGACTATCCCTAAATTTATCTGTAAATATAGAATTCTAGGGGCACCCGAGTGGCACAGTCATTTAAGTGTCCGGCTCTTGATTTTGGCTCAAATCATGATCTCAGGGTCTACATTGGGCTCCATGCTCAGCAGGAAGCCTGCTTCATTTCTTCTCCCTGTACCCTTCACCTGCTTTCATTCTCTCTCTCTCCCTCTCTCTCTCTGAAATAAATAGATAAATCTTTAAAATTCCAAAGCCTTATCTTTAATAGCATTCTCATAATAGGGGTTATCTCTACTGACCATCTTGGACTTTCATTGTCACATGAAATCAAAACTTGAAAGTAAGACAATTAAAAAAAAAAAGAAAGTAAGTAAGACAATTTAAATATATTTTCTGCAGTTTACTGGACTAACCATTTTGGGGCTTTGGGTATGGACAGGGATTTAATCGAAGCTATAAATATGAATATGTTTCCATATCTCTCTTAGCAATTCACAGCTAAAAAGGAAGAAGATATACACACAGTGTATAACATGAATAGTATGCAGTCTCAGATAAGTGCTCATCTGGAGAAATAGCAGAAGACAGGAGCAGAAGGGCATCTGAAATGGGAAGAGTCGAGATGATCAGATATCAGTGACCAGAGACATAGGAAGAGGGCATCCAGAGAAGAGTGTGCACCAACCAAGAAATGTGGGGTCTGGGGGTAGGAAAGAGGTCAGCATGGGACTCTGAGAAGCTGGCAAAGCAGGTGGCTGGACCGTGGAGTTTTCAGTAGGCTGAAGAGAAAACCCACGAGCAGACTGGAAGAACTCAAGTCCTTAGCTAAGAAAGCTGGACTTTTCCCAAAAGCCAGATAGAAATGGCCAACTTAAAAGCATGTGGTACCTTCTAACTATCCAACTCCTTTTTGAAAGTGAGGAATATCTAAGCAAAAACAATAGCAATAACTATACAGTACTTTATTCACTGATTCCACAGAATTTTTGAGTGTAAAAAAATAACTCCCAAAGTGTGGTACAATGGATCCAGAGTCAATAGACCAAGTTCTAGCTGTAATTACTTAAATTATCTATGAAGTGACCTTAAGTGATTATCTTCACCCTGGTGCTCTTCTGGGCCACAGTTACCTTAGCAATAAAGCCAGGAAGCTGGATGTGCAAAACGATCCTGCCCAATCTCTCCAGTTTAATGCAAGTGCTTCAGGGGAGGTTAAGAAAAACACAGCCCTTATCCCACCCTCCTAAGCTTTACTCTATACATTGGGCTTTCGTGTAAACTTTTAGTGGAAGGGAGCATTCTAAGGTTTAAAAATCATTTAAGAAACACCAGACGATATCATTCCTTGACATCTCTTTATATGATTTAAGGGTGCATTTCTTGTTAATATCCAAACATGCCCCTTATATATGTCCACAGGCTTTCATGAATGCATTTGATAAGGCCTAACATGAGTTCCAGTTTTTTTCTTAGTCAAAAGGGTTTTGTGATACATTTTATCATATTTGGTTCATGGATATATAGGTAGGCAAATAAACACTCCACAAATACAGGGTATGATTAGTGGTATAAAATAATAGAAACCAAATAGAACTCGATAGAAGATGAGCTTCTGGCTTGTCATTGTCCCAGCAGTTTTCAATTTCCTAGAAAATACAGAATATCCATGGGGAGCCAAATTTGCCAAATCCTCTGTCTTGCTCCATTAATCCTCCACATCCCGGTGAACAGCAAGTTGCCTAGTCAGTAAAATGGCAACCATACAGGGAATGAGCTATAAACATTAACTGACAAGGATGAATAATTCTGCTTGACTTCCTGAGCAATTTAGTGGCTTGGGCAAGGTCTAAAGGGAGAATAGCTGGGTTCTGTAATTACAGAGAATAGATTGATTTGAGTCCAGTAGTAGAGATGAAGATCTCCTCCCTCAGAAGCTAAGATGGACCAGCCGGCCATTTATCTTCAGAAGTACTCATTGCTCCATACCTTTGCACATCCCCTCTCACCAGTGCAAAATCCACCTGGGCTAGGTCCCATTTGCTTAGACTGTTCTCTTCTAGCTTTCAGATAGAAAATATGGCCATCTCATCTATGTTCATATTTTAAGGTATTACTTGAAACTTGTACCAGATACGTAAAGGAGTTAACCTGGCTAAGACAACATCATGTAGGAAGTTCTGCTAACTGGTTCTGCTCACCCTGTAGATACCATAATCTTAACTGTGATAGCTAGCAAGACACTAATAAAATCTGGGGGTCTTTTTTATCTGGAACCTAGGAAGAAAATAAAAGTGGATTAGTTTAAAAGATTGAACCAAAGCTAGAATTAGATATATTCTTATTTTGTTATACAGTTAACTTAGGCACTCAAAAACTTACAAGGGATGTACAGCAGGAATTCTGATAGAAATTTCTAGTTCTTCATCACCACAAGTTGGTGAAAATCTTTTTTTTTAAGATTTTATTTATTTATTCATGACAAACAGAGAGGGAGAGAGAGAGAGGCAGAGACACAGGCAGAGGGAAGAAGCAGGCTCCATGCAGGGAGCCCGATGTGGGACTCGATCCCGGGACTCCAGGACCATGCCCTGGGCCGAAGGCAGGTGCCAAACTGCTAAGCTATCCAGGGATCCCCCAAATCTTTTGTTGGATAGGGCTGATAGAATGGTTTCTGTTCTAATTTGTGTGAATTCGGCTTCACTTTGTATTGTCATATCCTGCTAACCTGTACAACGTCCTGTAATCCTGTTCTGTACCACTCTGCTACGGAATGAGGTGCATTTTTATATTTGTATTACTAGGCATTGTCTCTGTATTTGTTCAAAGTTCAGGTTTTAACAGCAATATCTTCAGCAGTCTTATTGTTAAGAAGCTTTGTTGACTTCTGCTAGACAATCCTTGTTGTGACCTGCTTTCCTAGGAATGGTGTAAGTTTGCTTAAGCACATGCACACAATCTGCAATTTTTATCTCTCAACTGAGCATGGCCTGTTTCTCTGCATTTTTTCTAATTAACATTACTCTGAGGTGGTGGTGTGAATTATAGCCTACTTGTTTTGATAAGAATTGAAACTTTCAGTGTCAAGGCATAAGTTTAAAAAAGTGAATTGTCCTCTAGAGCAGAAATGTTGAAACCACAAAAGTTCAACTGTGGTGTTATCAAATCTGGCAGACAAGAAGCTTCTGTTTAACATGGACAACCCCGGAGCTCCAGAGTCCATATATAATTGCTTCCTGAATAATCCAGATGGATATCTACAAGAAACTCAAAATCACATTTTGAACAAAAATTCTTGAATTCCATCTCACTTCTCAAGAATAGTTCCTCCCTTAGTCCTTCTCCAACTCTGTAAAATGACACAAAGATTCAAACCGTAACAGAAGTAAACAATATAAGAGTCATCCTACTTTTCTTCTTTTTCCTGTTTTTCACATCCCAAACCACCAATAAGAGTTATAGGCTCAACCTCCAAAATATTTTCCACCCTACTCCCTCATCTCCATCTGTACAGCCACCAATGCTTGTCCCAGGAGCCATCACCTCTGGCCAATAGCGTGCTATGGCCTCCCCACTGCTCTCCCTATTCCCAAATCTACACCAACTGCAAATTACCCTGATCAAAACAGAGTGATATGGCCAAGGCTGGAATCTATATCTACTGTAAAGTAACTTCGAATTAGGTTAGCCAGTCAAATTTCAATGTCTTTTCAACTCATAGGAATATGTGCAAGAGGTTTAATCAAAGAAAGTTACAATAGTAGTAGTAGTAGTAGTAGTAGTAGTAGTAAACACATACTCCTCTCTTACCACGTATCAGGCACTATTCCAAGCATTATGCATGCATTAACTCATTTCATCTTTACAATAAACCTATGAAGTAGGTATTTTATTACGCTCTAATTATATACTGAGCATCTATTATATGATTGGCTTGTGTTCTGTATTGTGTGGGATACAAATAAAAGACACCACACATTTTCTGATCCCGAAGTTTTTCTTCCGTGGAGAGGTATTTAGAAATAAAACAAATAAGACAATTTAAAAAACCCAGAGTGATGTATATAAAACATAGATTAGATCATTCCACTCTCCTGCAGAAAACTCTTCCTACTGTGCTTTGAATAAATTCACTCTAACCATGACGTATACAGCTTGGCCTCTCTCTTTCCTTTGCACAACTCTTTCCCAACTCCAGTCAGAAGGAACATGCAAGAGCATTCCCTTCCCAAAAAATTTGGAGAGACAACACCTTCTCATTCTTCAAGTCCTGCTTCAATCATCACCTCCTTCCCTGCCATGTTATCTACAGTAGACACACTCCTCCTTTATCAGACTTTATCACATTACCCTAGCTATTTGCTTCATTGTCTGATTGATCATATTTATTTATTGGTCTACTGCCTGTCATACACTTCTAGAAAAAGCTCCATGAAGATAGAAACTCATCTACTTCGTGCATCACTCTATCTCCCAGCACATGGTGGTACAAGGTATAGAGCAGATCCTCAACAAATATTTGATGATGTTGGTGGCTACTGGACTGGATACTAGCTCTGCCACTTACTGTGTTATCTTTGTAAAGTTGCTTAATCTGTATTTGCCTCAGCTTCTTGTCTACAAAATGAGGACGAAGAGTAGTACCTATCTTATTAGGCTGCTATGAGAACTGTTTAAAATAAAATATAGGGGATCCCTGGGTGACTCAGCGGTTTAGCGCCAGCCTTCGACCCAAGACGTGATCCTGGAGTCCAGGGATCGAGTCCCGCGCCGGCTCCCTGCAAGGAGCCTGCTTCTCCCTCTGCCTGTGTTTCTGCTTCTCTCTCTGTGTGTTTCTCATGAATAAATAAATAAAATCTTTTTAAAAAATGTAAAAATAAAATAAATAAAATAAAATATATAAAGCACTTAGGAAAGCATTAATCAAGTGTTTATCATTTTTATTGGAAAAATAACTGACCCCACCATGTAAGCTTTATTATCAGTAATCTCTATCAGAAAATGTGTGAAATTTAAAAAGGATCTTATGAGGATTATGCTAATAAAATTCTTTTTTTTTTTAAATTTTTATTTATTTATGATAGTCACAGAGAGAGAGAGAGAGAGAGAGGCAGAGACACAGGCAGAGGGAGAAGCAGGCTCCATGCACCTGGAGCCCGACGTGGGATTCGATCCCGGGTCTCCAGGATCGCGCCCTGGGCCAAAGGCAGGCGCCAAACTGCTGCACTACCCAGGGGATCCCTAATAAAATTCTTAAAGGGGGCATTACTGAATTCACAGCAAATGGTGGGTGACTTAGATGTAATTAGATTCATGAATCTCATCAAACTTTTCTTCAGAATTTTCTCCTCTTCCTAAACATAGATCTGAAACTAACTCTTCAAGGCAAAGCACAGTATTTGCTATCAAAAAAAGAAGAAAAGAAAAAAACATAATTCAAGTCCAGAAGATGCACTTTTTAACAATGTAATTTGGTCATTTAATCAGTCTCCATTCTTTCAACTGTCAAATAGTAATATAAGAGTCTAAAAAGGCACAGCAAAGGAATACAGTCAATGATATTATAATAGTGCTATATGTTGACAGATGGTAGCTACACCTGTGGTGAGCATAGCATAATGTATAGAGGAGTTGAACCACCATGAATCACTGAAACTAATGTTACATTGTGTGTCAACTAGACTCAAATAATTTCTTTAAAGAATATCTAATTCAAGAGTGTCTGGGTGGTTCCATTGGTTAAGTGTTTGCCTTTGGCTCAGGTCCTGGGTCCTGGGATAGAGCCCTGTATCAGGCTCTCTGCTCAGTGGGGAGTCTGCTTCTTCCTCTCCTTGTGCTCTCTCTCCCTTTTGAATAAATAAATAAAATATTAAAAAAAAGAATAATTCACAAAGATAGATGAGATTCATAACAACCTATATAAAAACACACTGCTTCTGTAAAGACTGGCACAGAGTTAAGGTTGGCAGCCATGTCTCTTCATTTCCACTCAATTGAGTTCCTCCTCAGCTACGTCCTAGAAAAGAATTAGATGCTGAAGACATCTGGGGCCACTGAGCATAAGACAGAGCCTTGCTCTCAAGGAATTCAAGCACGGAGGCAAGACAACTCTGAAAACAAAGCAAGCAATGTGGCACAGGGAGGGAGGAGAGCAAGAGTTGCAGAGGTTGCTGGGACAGGGAAATTAACTCCATCTGGAGTGGGTGGGAGGCACACTGGGGAGGGCTTCCTGATCTCATCTGTTAGGACACAGAGACCAGTCTTGTGGTCAGGAGCATTTCCAGGAGATCAGGAGAGCTCTGAGACTAATCTAGAGTTTGGCTCTGTTCAAGGAACACCTAAGCTGGCCTTGACACACTCAAACCTCAGAGAAACTCAAACCCCATGTGTTATATTCCAACTTGTAAGCTGACACTAGGGCTGCCTGTACTTCTCGGAAGTTCTCTAAATTGGAGATCTAGAGCCAGAATAAACCACTCAGTTTTCTTGGAAGGTCCACTATCCCTGCAATCACCTTCTATCTGTCTGCAGAAATTCTATGCTTCATTCAAGGCTCTGCCCAAATCCCCTCATCCCCTAAGAATCCTTCTAGTGCCCAGCCTCTGTTGGTTTCCCTCAGCCAATCATTCCTTGCTCTGATGCATTTTTAAGACCCAAATCCATCATATCTTTCTTGTACTAGTTATTTATATTGCCACATGTTTCTTACATTTGACAGTATAAGCCACTATAATAGAAATGTGTTCCTTCTGTTTTGTTTTTATTTTCCCTCATTTTAATGTTTTGCACAGTGTAAAGGCTCTATCTCTAATTCCAAATTATGAAAACAAGATCCTAAAAAATGGAATAAATGTGGTATTGGAAGTGAAACAGGTCTAATATTTAAAAGAAAGGAAGGCAGTGGATAAGACACAGGTACATCTCTATGTGAACAACTTAAGGAAGGATTTCCAACCAACTCTGTCATCATGCTCTGCCTAAAATCCTTTCTACAGAGCACTTACCTGACTAAAGACTCATTCTACCCAAAGAACAAAAAAGCAAATATCACTTGGTAAGTTATCATTTATTCATAGAAGTTATGAAGGTATTTTCAAAGACAAGTCAGATGCTAAGTATAACACATGCTAAGTAGGGAATCAACAAAACATTTGCCCTTTTTTAGTTATTAACTGAATAATCTTAGAAAATACCTTCCTCAATTCTTAGGCCCTTAGAAATCTTACTACAAAATAGGAATAATGAAGTTTGGGGTTTTTTGTTGTTGTTGTTGTTGTTGTTTGGAGGGATTTTTTTTTTCAGAGGACTGAGGTAGAGATACTGATAAGGTTTATGTGAAAGTGCCTGGAATAGGAGGAGCTCAACTTTGATCCTCTGTTGCCCTCTCCTCAACATCTAGCTGATTTACTATTCATTAATTCATTAGCTAATAAATATTTCTTACATACTTGCAAGTGCTATGGGAACTGCAGTGAACAAGAAAGAATGGTTCCTATCTTTGTGTGGGCAAGATGAATATTTAGCAAATAAAAATATTTATTTAGCAAATAAAAGCATGATTAAATAATCACTGTTATGACATGTGTGTGCATGAAAGGGGAATGATAGGGCACAAGAAGAGCGAATATCAGGGGGAGCCCACTCTAGCCCTCGGGGACTGGTTAGGAAGGACTTCGAGAATGGGAATGCATGTATGAGGAAAGACATTGTAGAGCATGAGGGGTTTTGGTTGTCCAGCCAAAGAATTTCTTAAAATCAATAGAGCAGGGATCCCTGGGTGGCGCAGCGGTTTGGCTCCTGCCTTTGGCCCAGGGCACGATCCTGGAGACCTGGGATCGAGTCCCACATCGGGCTCCTGGTGCATGGAGCCTGCTTCTCCCTCTGCCTGTGTCTCTGCGCCCCTCTCTCTCTCTGTGACTATCATAAATAAAATAAAAAAATTTTAAAAAATCAATAGAGTGTAAGTATGTGAATATGTTCAGAGGCATGAACAGCGGAATAGACAAGGAAAGTCTCCAAATTACAAGTGGCAGACGAGATATGGTTGCCATGCGTTATCCAAGGGTTGTCGCCTATGAGCTCTGATATATCAACAGGAAGTTAGTAAGGTACAATAACATTTTTTAAATGTAAGGCAATATTATTTTCCCTAAAAATCTCCTCATTGTCCCTTCTCTACGTTTTCCTTCCCTCACCCTCACCCCATTTCCTACAAACCCTGCACTTTTTGCCCTAGAAGAAGGATATATCATAACAAAAGAGCAAAGAACAAGAAACATCTTCCTAGATATTGTTTCCAAAAACCAAGTCTTTAGACACAGAAAAGACTGTTGACAGAGAGAAATGTTTAGGAGCAAGAGAAGTGAGGAATGTTGGATTGCCCAATCCAGGGAGATTGAGGACAGTAGAGTCCCTCACAATGCCTTACCTCTACTTCAAATGTAGAAAATGTCCCCCTCGCTGGGGCAGAGAAAGACAGTTGGTGGCAAAACAATGAAGTTATAAATATTGGTGAATCTGGAGAGGATACTTACTCTGTCCCTGAAATGTGGCCAAACTAAAAGATGTATGAAAACTCCAGAAGCAGAAGAATCGATGCTCCGCTCACCTTGTAGAGCCTCAAGGAAGTGGCAAGACTCTGGCTGAACAGCTAGGTGGTCCAGACTCATGGTGAGCCTCAGATGTCCTGTGTCAAATGGCCTAATGATTCTTAGGTCCCAGACTCTACAGTGGAATTCATAAACAGAGCTGCTGGACCCAGTGGGGTGAGGTAGGTACCGAAGCATCAAGATGATGAGTCATTTAGGCAGATGGCCAAGTCCCAACACGTTAATGGTTACCCCAAAACTTCCTATTTGAGAGATTTGTACAGATGACCTTGAGCCATCATCAGGACTTGAGGACACTGAAGAGACTGAGATCAATTTACTCCACCTTGATGGAATGGGATCTAAAGATCAAAATTGGTTGTGATAGAAATATGGAAAATTATGTGTATGTACATCTTAGTTTGTAAACTGACTTTCACAACTCCTGTACCTGATCCATTACCAGTTCTTAGATACCAGAATTGCTTTTCCATCATCTGAGCTACTCTTGATGTCCTTTATTCCAATTTAAATACCTGCATTTGAAGCCCCAGTTTCATTGCAGTGTTTTTTTTTTTCTTTTAAGGGAAATCAAATCATTATAAACTTTGCTCTTATTATTGTGAACCTATGTGTCCTGCTGTGAAGTGGCCTCCATTTGACGGGCTGCACAGAAGATTAAAAGGACAGCAATTATGATCCTTCTCAGATGCAGGAACTGAGTTCAGGCCCCAGTGACTGGAAATCTGTACGTCCTGGTGCTGGCGGAGCTTTTAGCAGTTCTGCCGACAGTCCCTCTTTGAAGTGTGTCCAAATGGGACTTTGAATCACAAACACTAACCACTTCATACTCCTCAACTACAGGACTTAGAAACATACTTTTGTTTGATGGTGTTTCATCTCAGGTGGTTTTTAGCTTTTAAATAAAAGAGATCACTCCAGCTTCAAAGCTAGTTGTTCCTTGGCAAAGGGTAATATAAATTCTTGGGGGAAGAAAGGATGAAAATTCAGTCTTTCTGGTTCCTTTCTGAGGTTCCCTTTTTTACACCACCTTCACCAATTAGCTCCTAAAGATTCTTACAGACAGCAATTTATAGATAAAAATCCAAACCAAATGAGCCCCAGCTGTGGGGCAAAGGCTTCCATGGTAAAGCAAGGAACAGATTAGAAGCTGGCTCTATAAAATACACTAAGTGTGGAAACTTAGCAAAGGAACCTCAAGAAGATTTGGGCTCCAGGGAAAAAGTTCTGAGTCACTCCAGCTATTTCCCGTCTCTATCCTTTTATATATTTATTTATTTATTTTAAAGACTGCATGGCTAGAGCCCAGACCCTAGCTTCATCTCTCTGCAGGCTACACTGAGTCACCTTGGCCTTGAAGACTGAGCACGGGTTTAAGAGTTAAGGCTTGTTCTAAGGTCTGTTTCTACCCACCTCCAGCCATTTGGATGAGTACACTTCTATTTTGTCCTTATAAAAAGGAGATGGAGAATGTCACGGGCAGAACTTGGAAGGACAATTCAAGCAAATAAAACATTAAACTTCATAATAACTGAAAAGTGCTTTCAGAGTTTGTCCTAGGCAAGGTTATTCATTGTTTTGGAAGAATAGTTTTTTAATTGACAGAATGTTGTACTCTACCTGTTTTTAAAAATGGCTGGTTAACTCCATGATGACCAGTTTTCAGGGTAGCAGAGAATCATGTTCTTCGCATGAATCTGTCAGTACTAAATATTCATAGAAATGATACTCTGCTAGGGTACCTGAGAGCAGACCAGAGGAATTTTTCTACAAAGCAAAGAGACTACAGAACATGAGAAGGGAAAATTGAAAAGCAAAACAAACACAAAGTATATATGCAGTCTGTATGAGTTTGCTAGGGTTGCCCTAATACAATAGCGCAGACTGAGTGGCTTAAACAACAGATGTGTATTTCTCACAGTTATGGAGACAGGACACCCACAGTCAACGTATTGACAGCAGACCTTCTCTTGAATCTTCTCTCTTTGACTTGCAGGAGGTCTCCTTCTCACCATGTCCTCACTTGGCCTCCCCTCTGTGGGCACATGTCTGATGTCTCTTCTTGCATCCTAAAATCCTCTTCTTCTTAGGACATCAATCAGGTTGGATTAGGACCCACACTAATGACCCAATTTCAACTTAACCATCTCTTTAAAAGTCCTGTCTCCCAATACAGTCACATTCTGAGGTACTAGAAGGTTTGGGAGAGGGGACACAATTCAGCTCATAATACTCAATGTAATATTTAATATTGTTGAATATTATAGCTAGACTCTGCATGGTTGAATCTTGAGAGAAAGTGGGCCACACAAGTAACAATATTCAGATAATGAGTGCCTACCATTTTTAAAGTTATTAAATCAAGATATTTTCCCTCTATACTGCAGAATATGCTCTCATTCACTGGCCCCTCCCATCTCCACAGATAAAAAAAAATTATGGTAAATTATGTGGCACTCTGAGGCTTTCAGCCAACAGGCTCTATCTTCTTCTGAGGAAGCATCCTTAATATTAGTATTAGTATTCTTAAAAGAATACTAATCCTATCAGATCAGTGCTCTACCTTCATGACCTCATTTAATTTTACATTCTTATAGGGCCTTCCCCCAAATTCAGCCACCCTGGTGGGTAGGGTTTCAACGTATGAATTTTGGGAGGGTGTAAATATACATTCCATTAAAGAAGCCTTCTAATCGGAAGAGCTTTTTTTTCCTCCCTCAGAGGCAAAAGAAAAGATTGAGAGATGGGTTAAACACAACACCTTGGAAAAGTTGGGATCTCCTGCCTAACCTAGCATACTGCCTGGTACATGAGAAAAGCTCAGCAAATCTTACTGAATCAAAGGACAAATGAATTATTCTATTACTTTTAGGTTGGGGGGGGGGGTCTCAAAGTGTAAGAACAATTTTGTGGGTAGTATCATCTCTCAGGGAAGGATATCCAAACTGATTCCCTTTGAAATAGGCTGAGATTTCCTAAAGGTCACCTATGATTATCTTAATGTGCTAAAAATATAGGAAAATGTGATATGTTCAGTAGGTGTTAAGAGAAAATCAACCATGTGAGTGGAGGAGGAGGAATAAGGAGAGAAGAGAGCCAAGCAAGACAGGAAAAGAAAGACAGTACTCAAATCTATATGATAAGATTTCATATATGTGTTTATATATTAAACAATATATTACAATTTTTCATATTTTTTAAATGACAAGGACCACCCATCCAGAAGGAATCATTTGTAAGGAATGGTTCCTAACCAATATAAATCACAAAATAAGCAGAGATAAGATGTCACTATGATGGAGAAGATCAAATCTTCAAATTGCAAAGATTAAGCCTGACCTCAAGACAGAATTAATAAAGATGGTTTGTGAGGTGATATAATGGGCTCCTAAAGAGCCAATACAAGCTTATGTAATAAAACCTTGCCAAACTGTCCTTGTTTTCTCTTTTGGTCAAAATGCTAGACAGGAAAATCAGCAGAATCCACATTTGGATTTCAATAAAGCATCTGAAAAAGTATTCAGTAACAATATTGTTGGCAAGATTAAAAAATAGCCAGCTTAAACCTATATATCCTGAGTATTAAACATATAACTGTTATTATGAAAATAAAGGTTTTTAATAGTTTGGCATAGATTGGCCAGGGACCCTGTCCAGAACATTTTATCAATACCTTGACAATACCATCTTTTTTTGTGAGGATACACTACAATTCTGGATTGAGATCATGACAGATCAGAGAATAATGGATCTAAACTGAAAAGATAAATTTAATAGAAAAAAAATAAGACTCATATACATAAGTTAAAAGAATAAAACTGAGCAGATTTTGTGTGTGTGGTTCCTGTGAAAAAAATAAATAAAATCACTTGTGGCTTGGCTGACAGCAGGCTCAATCTGAGTCATGTGTCATTTAACCCTGGGAATTTAACAATCTCTTCGGCTACATTGCTGAACATATAGGTTCAGGCAGAGAGAGATGATGACCCATGAGATTAATGGGATGCTGGTCTGACTGCCTCTAGAATAATGTGTTTCATTGTGAGCACCATGTTTTTTAAAACGGTTCTGACAAACTAAAATGTATGCAAAGGAGAAAATCAAGGTAGTAGAGATTCTGGAAGCCACACCATCTGCAGAGTTAGGAACAAACTAGGTTTTCAGTGCTTCGTGGTAAGTGACATTTATCAAACCCACCTCAACAACATAAAATAAAGCTCCGCCATCCTAGGCTTGTCTGTGGTCCTCATCCTGGACCATTTGTTCCCCTTGTGATCCTCCATTTTCTGATTGTTCCAGCTTCTGACCTCGTGATAACCTTCCACCTGGTAAAGGAAATATTTATACATTCATTCATTTCATACATCGATCATCTACTACATACTGGGCATTTTTTTCTAAACATTGGAAGCATCAGTGAACAAAACAAACAAGAATCTATGCCTTGGTGGGGCTAACATTCCAGAAAGTGACAGATAATAAACAATAGATCCTATAAAATGAGTAAATTATATGTTATGTTGGAAGTTGATAAACATTATGGGGGGCAGACAGGAATAAATAGAAGAGTGTAAAGGGATTCCAAGGTGCTGAGGAAAAGGGGTTTGCTGTGATTTTAAGAGGCACTGTCATGGCAGGCCTCAATGAGAAGGTAATATCTGAATAAATCATGAAGGAGTTAGCCATATGGCTGTATAGCACAAAAGTGTTCCGGTGCCAAAGACCTAAGGAATATCAGAGAAGAGAGGACAGCAGGACATGAGCTCTGAGAGGTAATGGTGCCAGATAAGGATTTCAGGTTTTACTTTACGTAAGGTGGGAGTTCACTGGAGGGTTTGAACAGAGGAACAACATGACCTGTATTACCGATATGAATGTGGAAATCTTTAAAATGTAGGTGGCCCTGTAAGCTATGAGACTGTAATTACAACAGCAAGGGAGTCAGTGGAGACAGAGAAGAGAAGAGAATCAAGGTTGAATGCTGGTGCTCTCTGTAGGAGGTCAAGGACAAAAGAAAGAAGAAGCAAAACAAAAAAGGAGTCCAGCCTGTAAGAAAAACCCCTAGGAGAGTATGGTACTTTAGAAGTCAAGTGAAGGGGGCATCTGGGTGGCTCAGCAGTTGAACATCTGCCTTCAGCTCAGGGCGTGATCTCAGGGTACTGGGATCAAGTCCTGCATTGGGCTCCCAGCAGAGAGCCTGCTTCTCCCTCTACCTATGTCTCTGCCTTTCTCTGTGTGTCTTTCATGAATAAGTAAGTAAAATCTTTTTTAAAAAGTCATTTTCAGAGGGAAAAATGTGACCAGCTCTATCACCTGCTGCTGGCGGGTTAAGATGGAAACTAAAAACTGACCACTGCTTTCAGCACCATGGAGGTCAAGAGTCACCTTGGCAAGAGCAGTTTCAGTAGTGTGGTCAGGGACAAGATCAAATTGGAGTGGGTTAAAAATAGAATTGGAAGAAAGGACATTTTCAGTATTTGCTGCAAGGAGACGGTCAGAGAAAGTAGAGTCAAGGGAAGATTTTTCTAAAATGAGGGCAATAACGGAATGTGTGATTGCTGCTAGAAACGAGTGGAAAGTAAAAACTTGATTAGAGGCAGAAGAAAGAAATGCTGGCGTGATGTCCTTTGATAGATAGTTGATGAGATCTAGTGGAAAAGTGGAGAGCTTGGTTGTGATTAAGGGCACAAGAATTTATCTATGGAAGCAGCCAGGAAAAGTAGATTATGAGAGTGCAGATGCTGTTTGCAGTTAGATGGGGCAGTGCTCATTTGGGAAAGTTCTCTTTTGATTATTTCTACTTTCTTCAGACTGCTCTGTTTTACTCCTAGACCATGATATGAATTCTCCCAACTTGAATGTGGTCACCATCATTGGAAAAAGCCTCACTTATCCAGCTAGGCTGAGCGCCTGATACCTCCATGCAGGTCCTTTGGTGCAACATCCTTGCCTGGTCCATCCCAGCCACCACAAGAGGGACCCAGAACATAGGTACAGCTGAGAAAAGAGAAAATACATAAGAAGAACCACCAGCTGTATTTTAGTACTTGCGGCATTGGTATTTTGTGCCATTTTTTTAACACAACAGAGTGAATGTAGAAAGCTGTGAAGTTAAAAAGTACGTGGCCCACATACTCATTCTTCTCTCTTTCTGGGAGATTTTGGGTGAGTGGGTTAATCTATTTAATCTTATTTCTTCATCTGTAGGTAATAGAAGTATACACTTCCCCCATCCCTTCCAGCCTCCAAAAGTGTGGAGATTTGAGCCTCTTTTGTAGCGCATCAGGACCAAAGATACCTTAGGTTCCAAATATGGCAGAGATGCATGCTCATGGGGAACCTCACCCAATCTCAAAGCGCGGGCAAGGAGCAGATCTCCTCTCATAGTGAAGCAGTCAGATATATAGAGAGTTACCCAGGGCTCCTGCATCCAGCCCCTCCTCTTGGCACTTGCTAGATGCCCTCACCATACACCATTTCCCAGTCTCTGGCTTCAGCTATTCCCCAACCCAAGATCAGTTCTTGAATGGTTTCAGGAGGAGCCCATCCCTCTGTTGTCTGAGCCATAGCCTGCTCATTTTTCTCTTCCTCACCTCCTCACCCTTATTCTCCCTACTTTCATCTTGAGCATAATAATACATCACCCAGCACCACTCACAGAGCTTCTCACCATATCGTCCCTACTATACTGCCAGTGTAGAGAAGCAGTGACAATCACTGAGAAAGCCACAAGGTTGGAGATTCCACCCTCCTTACCGGGGCCTACCTGGATGCTTCTTGTCTTTCTTAATTGCATGTTGTAAATTACAGCTTCTTCAGAAGGTTTCTGCGCTATGAGTTATAATAAAAAGAATTTGAACCCAGAAAACTGCTTAAAGCTAAATCATCTGACTACCTCTAATCATTCATTAAAATGCAATAATACTAAAAATGGGCCATGGCTTTATCTCTGCTCAACCCACATCAACATGGCATTCAGTTATTATTCTGCACACACAGAGTGGAGAGGAAAAGTTGCTGATCAGTAAAGTGGTATAATTAAAAGGAGGTCCAAAGGCTTCTCAGAAACATCTCCTCCCCCTTTTTGAACATTATTCTGTTAATGACAGTTATCTGAGTTAATGCTTTCTGTCCCTGGAAGGCCGGCAGTTAGAGGTAAATGTACAACCTGGGGAAAAAAGCCCATTGAGATGGCCACTACCCTGTAATACATTCCAGTGATCAGCTGATCAAATTGGTAGGTAGTCAGCCACTAATGCCAGTGAGCTGCCACGCATAATGACAAAGTGTACAACACTTACAAAGAGATGGAAAGGACCGATTGGAAGCATGAAGAGAAATGCAGGTTGCTGCGGAGGGCACGTGAGGATGCCGGGCCGCCGATAAAGGAAGGGAGGTAAAATCTTGTGAATTCAGAGCCTGGAGACGTGAGGCCCCATAACTCAGCTCCATGATTCCAATTTACTGTAAAATTGGAGGAGATGTTTTGTTGATGATGATAAGATTGCATAGGCACAGAAAGTAAAAGAGTGAATGGCCTTCCCTGGTGTCCAATGCAAGATCTCCAAAGGACTGGCCTTATTTAATAATTCACTAAATATCCTGAAAGAGGACTATGCCCCAAACTCTCCAAATCTGAGAAAGGCCCCCAGCCCTTTAGTCACAGTAAATACAAACTGTCAGACTGGGTCAGCTGAGAAGTGAAAGGAAATTATTATTCCAGATGAGATCACTCCGGTTAGTGTTGCTCTCAGAAGAGGGGCAGGTTCTATTTTCACAGAGAGGAGTGGTATTTAACACCAGGCTGTTTAATGTTGTCTCTCCCTATGACGACCACATGCATCTCTGTGACTTCTCTCAGGCGCCCTGTCTGTAATTCCTGAAGCTACAGCGGGCTGATTGCGGATGATTAGGTGAGCATTTCTCTGCCGTGGTGTCCCAGGATCCTAACATACTGAAGCGTGAAGCCAGAGAAAGAGACATAGGTGGTGTTTTGACCTATACGCTCAGGGAACATGACATATCACCCGCCTATTTTATCCATCGAGCTGCCTTGGCAAAACTTCACAACCAACGGATGTCTTATCTGCAAACCTGGGAGGAGGTGGAGAAGGGAAGAGACAAGAGGTTCAAACCTTTAGCTAAGTGAATGTCTGCTACTTAGGTTTCTCTGAGGTGCAGAAACAAAGAAGCAAGATCATTTGATCATGATCTAATCAAGAAAATTTTTACTTAAAAATATAACCAATAAATAAAAAAAACGTAGTAAATTCATTTCTGACAGGCATAGCACAGGACAGAATAAATAAAGTTTGGAACTGTAAACTTTCAAGTATAAATTCAGAATTGTTTCCAGTAAGTGCTACTGTCATTCTGGTTTTCATTTTTACACTAAGGAAAACTTCAAACTTCAACTTTCATTTTGAGTGTTTACAAATTCCTGACTTTGTAACTATGTACTACATTTTTTTTTTTTTAACCAAAGCTTAACTGCTTTAGAATAATAGCAAATACATTTAGGCACCAGGAAGTAGGCACTAATTTGCCTTCTTACACTTTTAATACCTCTGCAAGATCCAAACATAGCTCTTCACCAGCCACATGGCAGCACTGTCTGCTTAAATGCCGGAAATTCTTCCCATCAGGTTCGTTCTTTACCCAAACTCCAACTTCCTTTTCCCTGTCTCCTTCAGTTCCAGTGACTACCCCTAGCTAATATTGCCCAAATTGCCCCTTCCACAGATGATGCCCAAAAACGCAAATCACACCAGGATTCCCACTATGCAGACCCTCATAGCCAATTGCCTCTGAACACCTCCCACTGGACAGCCCATCTTTACCCCAAGCTCAATAAACTCCCAAAGAAAATCATCACATCTATTCCAAAATACATTCTTGTGTGACACCATTTTCCAAGATAATCGCTCTCAAAATCTTGATGTCACTTTTGCATCAGCTTCTTCTTGCTCATACCAAATAAATATCCATGGCTGATAACTGTTTTATCTTTATGAATCACTCTTGCATAAGCACCCAACTTTTCACCTGTATGGATCCTCCCTATGTTCAGGCTCTTGCTTCTCTGCTTGGCACTACTGTCATCATGGCCTACCTAATTTCTGGCCTCCTGTGTCTATTCCTTTCTGAATCATCTTTCCCTCTGCTCTCTCAGAATTGATTTTCTTTCTCACCCCCACTAAAATTCCCACACATAAATAAAGTTAAAATCCACCCTTTGCCATCTGGCATATACTGGCTCCAGTCTTTCCTTCCATTCCCATCTCAACCTCACCTGTTGATGTTATAACCACAACTATATTAGCGAGCATGGGCTAAGTTATGCTGCAGGAAAAAAAAACAACTCAAAATCTCACTTGTTTTTTTTTTTTTAAGATTTATTTATTTATTCATGAGAGAGGCAGAGACATAGCAGAGGGAGAAGTAGGCTCTCTGCAGGGAACCTGATGTGGGACTCGATTCCAGGACCCTGGGATCAGGCCCTGAGCTGAAGGCAGATGCTCAACCACTGAGCTACCCAGGTGCCCCTTTGTTTGCTTTCAACAGAAGTTTCTTTGTGGCTTATGACACTGATTCTTTGGAGTGGGCTTCATATCTGCTCCATGTTGTCTTCATTTGAGGTTCCAGGTGAAGGAGTCCCTGCCTGGAACTTGAGTCTTGTGACAGAGAGGAAAGAAATCTATAGAATGGCCATGGCTGGTATTAACGAGGTAGGATGTACTATTCTCCCACATGGATGGTTCCAAAAGAGAGCATCATCAAGTATTTTAAACAAAGAATACAATCTTTCCCACCATCTTTAAAACTATGGCTTAAATCCCACCAAGTTTCCATGTCTCACTTCTTCTAGGCCACAGTACCTCAATTTCACCACTATGGACACATTAGACCAGGTAATTCTTTGTTGCAGGGTTTTGTCTGTGTATTGCAGGATGTTTAACAACATCCCTGGCCTCAGTCCTCTAGACACCACACATACCCACTCTGCCAATTCAAAATGGCTCCAGATCTTGGGAAATGTTCCCTGGAGGGGCAAAATCACCCCAAGGCAACAAGCACTGCTCCAGTCTATGTCCTTAAGGAATAGGAACCATGTCTTGGTCATTACTCACTGCACCAATGACTACAAATGATATACATTTACTAACTGTTATAAAATAGAGCAGAAATTTCAGAACAATGTGTTCTGTATTAAAAAGTCAAGGAGCAGCATTTGTGCCCCAGATTTCTTCGGGGGTGGGGTGGGGAATCTAAACTTTAGACACAGAAAGTCCAAAGGCTAAAATCCTGGCTTCACTGCTTTCTAAGACTCTAGCAAATTTGCTTGACCTCAGTTTCTCCATCTTCAAAATGGGTACAAGAACATTTCGTTTGCAGCTTTGTGGTGATGCATCAGTGCAAACCGCTGGGTGGACGTAACCTGCTGAAAAATGATACTGTCACCAGCCATGGTGGCAGAAGCAGCATTACTTCCTCCATGACACCCATTAAATAGATGCTTAAAAACTATTTGCCCTTTTGCGTAGATATGCCAAACGTTACTCCCAGAAAAAGAACAGCAAGGTCCCACAAAATACTGCCTACGTCTGTTTCTCCATAAATAAGCCTTGTCGTCAAGAAACTTGAGCTCAGCGCCGGTGGATTTGCCATGAAACACACAGCTTGGATATGAGCAACAGGTTTTTGCGGCACTTTCCTGGATGTCAGCAGAATCTCACAAATTAGGCAAGAAAAGTCCAAAACATATGCCCTCAGCAACTTGCCAAAAACCAATAAAAGGAACGGGTAGTAGAGCCAAAATCAAGGAGCAGGCAGGAGGGTGGAGGGCTGCAAACCTCAGTAAATGCACATGGAAATGCATTTCATCTGAGGAGCAGCCTGACTACACAAAAGCCTCTCAGCTGCTGAAGAGAGCCCTGGCATAGCTAGCTACCCACCGTCAGAGACATCAAAATGACCAACCTCGCCTAGATTCCTTTTTTTTTTAATCCAGCCATTTGGTACTAGATTTGTTGACAATGCAGTGGTTTTGCAGATTGGAAGTGTTAGTCAACATCACAGAACTGGCCTTTTGTGAGACAGCAATGGCAACACGTTATGACCAGGTGCAGAAATACCTCTTCCATTTCCCATTGGGAAATTCAGGGCTTGTAGATCCTGAGTTTAGAATCCAGGACCAAGGAACAAACGTCTCGGTTTGTAAGACAGGCTGTGCGCGATCTGTCTTCCAGTTCAGCATGATTCCCTGTGCAGCAACACTAGACGTGAAAGGCCTGTGGCTTTGTGTGTTTGATTTTTTTTTTTTTTTTTCTTTTAACAGCTCCGTGAGAGTCTCAGGCTGGTAGAAAGATCTGGATCCCAGGGCCCTGGAGACCGACAGGCTGGACTCCCCAGCATCAGCAGCCAACAGTGCGGCCGCGGCCGCAGTGCACGGTTCGTGATCTGCCCGAGCTAAGATTTCAATCCGGAGGCGCTGAGATTCAGACTGTTCCTTCGGTGAAGCTGGGGTCAGCCGGCTCCCAAGATTGAGCGTGTGTGACCCTGCGCACCAAGGCCCGGGCGCTGTCCCCGCTGTCCCCGCCCCGCCGCCTCCTGCTCGCGGGGTACCTGCCTGCCATCTGGCCCCGAGCCTGTTCCCGCTTCGCAAGCCGTGTGTTGTAGTAACCAGATGACTTTTCAGCAACAAGAGGCTTGACTCAAAAATGTGTTTTCTTCACTTGCAACACTCCTAATCCTGCTGGCTTAATGAGCCCCATAGGGCTGCCTCTGCATAGCTTACTGAATCCTAATTAGATAATTAAGCCGGATAGAAAAAAAAAAATCTTTATTTCTGTAGCTATTATACTAGGTGCAACTAAAATTGCACAAGCAAAGCATTGCCAGTTTTCAAAATAAATCGTTTTTGTTCCGGACTCAGCAAGTCGTACTGCTCTGGTCAAGGTTCCGGGGCTGTCCGATGACATTTTTTTCAAGACTGAGAGAGAGAATAAGCACAGCGATCCTCATTCAAGCAAGCATGCATTTGGTCAGTAAATATTTATTCAGCACCCACTTTGTGCCAGCCACTGTTTTGGACACCCAATAGTAAAAAAGGTTCTAAGGTCTACTTGAAGTCCTGATTTAAATATTTGAGACAAACAAACGATAAGGACAACAAATATATATGTCTATAAAAACTAGAAACCCACTTGCTTTTATTTTCATGTTCATTTACACTAACCTCACCGACTCCATCATGGGTAACCAGCCAGACACATCCACTTCCTTGTGTACTTTTTATTTTATGTGCTGTATGACTCATTCAACTGTGAATAGATTTGCAAAGTAGAATAACAATTATTTTTCAGGAAGTAGCTTCAACATGCAAAGCAAAAGCAAAGGCCTATCCATATGGCTATTTCTTCAGCGCTGATGCACCCAAATAAAGAAAAACTGTTGTAACTATGTAACTACAGGTAAATAAAAAAAAAATCACAGGTAGGAATTCATTTCATTGCTATGCTGGAAGATTTTTAGAGAAAATGGGAGGATTTTTCCAAAAAGAAAGACTTACAAAAAAAAAAAAAAAAAGAAAGAAAGAAAGAAAGAAAGAAAGAAAGAAAGAAAGAAAAGAAAAGAAAGAAAAAAAAGAAAAGAAAAGAAAAGAAAAGACTTACAACATTTTAAAGAAGGGAAAACTGGTTATTTGTTTTTCTCCTTTCTTCCATGCACCCTAAAAAAATGCATATTCAGTTTCCCCATTTCTTCTGTATAGATATTTAAAATATTGCTCAAATTACCCTAGATGTTTTTAATTTGCCTTTATTTTCTTAGTTGCCAAATTTGTGTCATTTGTTCTCTTTGGAAAGAAGACTAACAACATTTTAGATGAGAAAGTGAGTCAGGATTAGACATTACCTTTTCTTCTTCTCTTCCTTCTTCATTTCTAATAGATTTTTTTCAGGCAATCAATGGATCCTATTGACATTCTCAAAGCAAAATTTTGGCAAGTCAGTGCTAGTCAAAAGTATCGCAGGACAGTGTTGCACTGTTCTGCACAATGGCAAATACCAGATGGAAAAGTAAAACTGAAACATCTGGAAATTTTCCAGATAATCATTTCACCTGAACAAATTCTATGAATTATATTAGACATCCAGTTTTTGCTTCTCACCTGGATATGTGTTTTTTAATAGCTGTAGGGCTAGACACAAAATTCTGGTGATTCAACAACTCCTACTTCAGTTTAGCTTTCTGCAAAAGGAAGGCATTGTTTAATCAAGGTTGACTGGAACAATAACATTATAACATCAACCATTTTGATGTCTTTCATTGCAGCAGGCTGGAAACAGAATGGAGACTCAAGGATGGACTGATAAATGCCCCTCTTTGGGTCATCCTGCCTTCTATCCTTTCCCTTAAATAGCAACTTTAGAGGAACACACACACAATTATCAACTTTAGCAGAACACACACACACATACACACACACTTTTCGGAGATAAGCTTAAGTCAAACGTCAAGAATAGAATATTATCTTATTACATTTAGAGAGAATATCCACTATGAAATTTACCAAAGTATCTTTTCAAGTGTATGTTAGCCTCAACGTGGCAAATTTTGCTTTAGAATATAAACGGTCACTATACTTATGGTTTAATTTTATCGACATCGGAACCCCCTCTAATGATGATAAGAATCCAAACTTGGAAGCTCTCCCTGAAAGACCCTGTGTCCAACTGTCAGGGGTCTGAGGGGCAGAGAGAACACAACCCCAGCCTGGGGCAGGCAAATGCTGAAATCCGAGCCCTGAGTCATAGATCTTGTAGCTGATTGGAGTCAGTGTAAGTGATATAGGAAGCCAGGTGCCCTGTGTCCCAGGGAAAGGGGCTGATAGAAACAAAAGGAAAGCAGATTGCTAATTAAGGCTAGAATTTAGAGCCAGGAGGGAAATGCAGTGAGAATGAGAAACCCAGGCAAAGACAAGCAAGGCAGCTGGCCGTGAACATGGTCTAAAGAGAGCTGCAACATGGTGCAAATGTCATATGGGCAGCAGGAGTGGCATTCAAACCAAATACCAGAAACGTATGTTTCAAACTGTTTCCAGATCCCACCACAGATGAGAACACAGCCACCAACGTCCTGCCAGCACTGGTTCCAAGAGCAGGCCAGGATCTGTCTGTGGCGGCAGACCTTCAGGGCAGCTCCACAACCTCTTACCCAAAATCTCTGGGCTAGATGTGTTTTAGAGTTCAGAATTTCCAGATATTAAAAGGCATGCAACAACTTGCGTTAATTTCCAAAGGCATCATCCTGAGTGAATAAAGCTAATTGCAGGTTCCTTAATAATTCCATTTATCTAGCGCTGTTGAAATAACAAAGTTATGGAGAACAGATTAGTGGTTGCCAGCGGTTGGGCAGAGGCGGACTGTTGTTGGCTTTAACAGGGGGTAGCACTGGAAGATCCCTGAGATGAACTCTTTTGCATGCGACTGTGGTGATGGTCACAAAAACCTGCATGTGACAAGATTGCAAGAAACTAAATACACACAGATACACATGCCAAAGCGTAAGCGTATGTAAAACAGGCCAAACCCAAATAAGGTCAACGGATTGTATCAACGTCAATTTCTTGGTTGTATTACTGTACTAAAGATATATTGCCAGATGTTACCATGGGGTGAAATTAGGGGAAAGGTATACTACATCTATTATTTCTTACAACTGCATATGAATCTACAAGTCTCAAAATAAATTTTTTAAGGGAAACATTTTAAAAGGCAATCAAGTGCATATTTGGCATCTTATGTAAACCTAAAGCAGTGTCAAAGATATTAATACTTCTTCAGCAAAGTGAGCGATTCTTCACACTAAATGAAATGCAGATTTTAGGGGTGCCTGGGTGGCTTAGCAGTTAAGCCTTTGGCTCAGGGTGTGATCCTGGAGACCTGAGATCAGTCCCACACCGGGCTCCCTGCATGGAGCCTGCTTCTCCCTCTGTCTCTGCCTGCCTCTCTCTCTCTCTCTCTCTCTCTCTCTGTCTCTCATGAATAAATAAATAAAAAAAAATTTTTAATGCAGATTTTAAAATGACCTTTCATCAGCTTGGTCAGGTTTTGGCTACATTGGTTCAGATTTAGTCAGGTATTGCTGCCAAATCAACCACGAAAACACTTTAGTTTTTCAGAGTTTTTTTGATTTGGAGCTACAGACAAAGAATTGTAAATCCACATAGAGGAAGACATGGATGGATACACTGACTTGTTTGATAGCTCCTGTTTCTCTTCTTCATTTCATATTCTGCAGAGAAAAATTGGGGGATTACATTTTTTAAAAGGCTTTATTTATTTATTTAAGAGAGAGTACGAGCAATGGGGAGGGTCAGAGGAAGAGGGAAAAACAGAATCCCACAGAGCAGGGAGCCTGATGTGGGGCTTGATCCCAGGATCCTGAGATCATGAGTCAAAGGCAGACACTTAACCGAACGAGCCACCCAGGCACCCAGGATTGCAATTTTTTAATGAACTACTTTCATCTAGAAAGTTTGAGAAAAAAGCTGTTTTTGTGTATCTTTTTGAAAAGTTAGCAGACAATGCCTGGAATGGAATATGATGGAGGAAGGCCATGGACAGAAAGACAAGATCAGCATGGAACAGTGGGATGCTTCCTGAAGCTCTCCCAGCATTTCTCCATAGCACCATTTGTTGTTTGCAAATATATTTTCACGATATTAGAAGTTCCTAAATTCAAAAGTAGAATTAACTAGTTGAAGTTATCCACCATTTGGTATTATACACTTCTCTATTTCTTCTCACTAGGGTGGAAAATAGAAATTTGACCCTATTTGAAATCTTCAACCATAATGCAGATACTTCATGGGCATATAGCTTTTCAGAATTAAATGAGGATAGGCATTCAAAATTTGCAAGAGATTTCATTTCAATTAAATTTGAATCCAAACAATATGGTGGCATCCTAATTCATTCACCCTTACCCGAGTCTTCATGTGTTATTCTGTGCTATTCCCCATATTGCAGTCAGTTATTCTATTGAATTATAAATGTAACTATGGCACTATTCTTTGGTCTCCTTGGTACATATAGAATAGTATCTGAACTCACTTGGATGAAGGAAGCCCTCAATGACCTGGCCACAGTTGATCACAGTTGAAAGTCACATGTCTCTCCATTTTGCCCACTCTCCAGGCGGTACCTCTGCCACTTTCATTACTTATTGTTTTCTTCATGATTCTAGCCTCCAAGTCACAAAATGATCCCTAAAATTCTAGCATTCACATCCACTTTCCTCAAGAAGGGGGAAAATGTCCAATGTGCAAAGATCCCTACCCAGTGACTAGTAAGTGGCCATTAAGAAAGAAAGAAAAATGGATGCTGGACAAACAGCTAGCAGTTTCCATCATAGCTCAAGAACTAAGAGCCATACTATTCACTGGAGCTCAAGAGATGTCGTGGACCTCTCAGTACAAAGTATATGGGAGCAAAATATATCTCTCAAAAAAGAAGGCAGGAGAAGAAAGAAAGAAAGAAAGAAAGAAAGAAAGAAAGAAAGAAAGAAAGAAAGAAAAAAAGAAAGAAAGAAAGAAAGAAAGAAAGAAAGAAAGAAAGAAAGAAAGAAGAAAGAAGAAAGAAAGAAGAAAAGAAAAGAAAAAGGAAAAGAAAAGAAAAGAAAAGAAAAAAGAAGGAAGAAAGGAAAGAAGGAAGAAAGAGAGAGAGAGAAAGATGGGCACTTAAGTGGTTCACTTGGTTAACCATCTGCCTTCAGTTCAGGTCATGATCCCAGGTCTAGGATCAAGCCTCACATCTGGCTTCTTGTTCAGTCTGCCTCTCCCTCTCCCTCTCCCTCTACCCCTCCTTCCTACTTGTGCAGTCTCACTCTTGAATAAATAAATAAAATCTTTAAAAGAGAGAGAGAGAAAGCAAGAGGGGGGAAGGGCGAGAAGAAGAAAAAAAAGGAAGAAAGTGTGTGGGAGGCTTAAATCATGAAAATTTGGGGATTTTCGTGAGGAAAGAACTTTTGATTCCTGACCAGTGACCAAATGAAACTCTCTATTAGACCTGCTTCTAAAATTAGGAAGTCAAAACGGTACCCAAAGGTCATGTTAGTGAAGGATGCGCTTTGAGCAAGGGGAGAAATAAAATAAGCAAGATGCCTATAAAAATGTATCAGCCCTTCGTGTATAGAGAAGGATTAGCCAGGCTGCTGCCTCTCTTTCCTTCCACATCCCTTGCCAGCCTGCTAATGATATAACACATGCTTCATAAGCATATATTGGATGAATTAGCCATAGTGCATTTTCTTACCAAGACTGGCCATGCCCTCAGAGTCCCTCTCACACGTGTCTCCAGGCAGCCACTACCAATGGATCAGAGATGTGGTGAGAGGGGAAACAAATCTGCCATCCCCACATGGAGTGAGCCTATGCTCAGCAACCCGACTGTTCTTTGGGAGCTTTAATATTCACCTCAGTCCTTCCATATTACTGAGAAAATGCTTTTTAGGGGAAAAATGTCAACAGAGCTAAGAGTAAATAAAGGAAGGGAATGTTTTCCTCTTGGCACAGAATATAAAGGGGGATGTTGGTAGTTAATGCCTCAGAACCAAGTATGGTAGAGGAAACACATTCCTCCTGTGAGAAAAATCCCAAATGAAATTAAAACTTCAGTGAAAACATCTGCCTTCCCCACATGTACTTTCCTCCTTGCAGAGTGTGCATGTTGCATGTTTTAAAAGAGATCAAGATTTCTTTACAACCAGAAAACCCCATTTGCCATTTCTTCAAGATAAATGATGGTCTGTTGAAGATGATTCTGTGAGAAAAAAAAAAAGAAGGCCACCTAAAACATCAGAAATACTAAAAAGAACATTAATTTAACTAACATTTATTAAGTGCCTACTATATGCACAGAAGTGATGCAGGGTTGCTATGACAAGCAAAATTGTCATTTTTTTCCCTAACAGGGGAATGAGGAAGATAGCCATTAATCAGATTATCATATTTATGATTATCTAATCACAAACTGAATTAAGTACTCTGAAGGAAAGGGACACAGTTCTTTGAGATCCTAAAATAACATCAATAATAAAATATTATTTTATTTTCATTTAAATGTATATGTGTACCAGAGTAAGGAGGAGGACAAGTAGTAGCAATGAGGGAGTATCACAGACAAGGGCCCTGAGGCAGAAGGCAGCATAGAAGGTTCCACAAACTAGAAGATCTATGTGGAGAACAAGATGGCAGGTGGTTCAAATGAAGTTGAGAAACAAGCTAAGGGTACCCCCAGGTGCATGTAGGGCATAAATGATTTAAATTTTCATCTTAACTGCCATCGAAATACATTAGAGGGCGCTAGCAAGTACGTGACATAATCATGCTTGTGCTGCAGGGTATCTATATGGCTTGGTTCTAAGAGAACACTCCAGCATCAGTGTGTTAAATTGGGATTACTAAAAACATTATACAAATAAATGAAGCAAATGAAGGAGTGAAAATTTTTGTCAGATAAATTACCCTGGCAACAGCATGAATGATAGGCTTGATAAGGGCAAAGTCAGACACAAGAGAAATTAATTTGAACAATACATACAGAAATATAGAGAATGGAATGGATGTAAGATACATTTAGGTAGTGAAATATAAAGGATGGTGAAGGGAAGGATCTAGAGTGACTCCAGGTTACTAGTCTGGATGAGTCAGTAGACTGCGTTGCTGTTTGTCATGATCAGGAACACAGGATGAAGAACAGGTTATAAAAGCATGTGAGTGATCCTGCTAGAATTGCTGGTTTAGAAGTGCTCAAGAAAAGTCCAAATGTACATATCCAGAGAGGAATTGGCATAAATCTGTACTTTGGAAGAAATTTCACAGATAAATATATAGATCTGGGAAGGATTCATATAGCTAAGAGTTAAAATGGGAAACATGAATGGGTCACATCGGGAGAGTACTCACCATGAACTAAAAGAGAACCCTTGGCATCACCATCTACAGGAGAAACTTGAAGTAAGGGAAGACCAAAGAAAAATTGCATCAAGGAAACTATATGATTAGAGCATTTTAAAAAATTACCTTAGTAATAGGAGCATATGAGGAAAGGATAGAAGTATCCATTGGGTTTAGCCATGGGACACTATGGCCAAAGCCTTATAAGTCAGTGGGGTGACTGCAAGTCAGTCAGAGTGCAAGGGAAAAGGAGGATACAGGTAAAGTGATTGCAGGCTGTTCTCCAAAGAAGCTTGGCTGGAAAGAATGTCATGAGAAAGGGTGAAAACAAGAGAATGATGTAACATCAAGAATGTAGAAGTCTTAGGGACATCTGGGTGGCTCAGTCAGTTGAGCATTGACTCTTGGTTTGAGCTCAGGTTGTGTTCTCATGGGTAAGGAGATCGAGTCCCACATCAGGCTCAGCAATCAGTGTGAAGTCCGCGTGAAAGATTGTCTCCCTCTACCTCTCTCCCCACTTGTACTCATAAGAGCACGTTCTGTCTCTCTAAAATAAATAAATAAATACATCCTTTTTTAAAAAAAGAATGCAGGCATTTTCACAATGAGATATCACCTGACATCTGTGAGAACGGCTGTTAACAGAATCACAAGAAATAACAAGTGTTAACAAGGATGTGTAGAAAAGAAAAACTTTGTTCAATGCTGGCAGGAATGTAAATCAGTGCAATCACTATGGAAAACACTGTGGAAATTCCTCAAAAGGTTGAAAATAAAACCACCATATGATCCAGCCATTCAACTTCTGGGTATTTATGTTAAGAAAATAAAAACAATAAGTTGAAAAGATATATGCATCCCCATGTTCTCGTATTATTTACATTCCTAGGTATATCCTTCCCCTTGAGTCACTATTAGCTTCTTTAAGAAAAGAGAGAAGTTATCCAAAATATCACCAAAGTTAAAACTATGGAGTGACATTCCCAGATTTCCTGATGGTTCAAGGTAAGCAGAGATACTATTCAGCAACTTAACATTTTGAGTTTCTGGGCAGCCCCAGTGGCTCAGCGGTTTAGTGCTGCCTTCAGCCTAGGGCATGATCCTGGAGACCTGGGATCAAGTCCCATGTCAGGCTCCCTGCATGGAGCCTGCTTCTCCCTCTGCCTGTGTCTCTGCCTCTCTCTCTCTCTCTCTCTCTCTCTCTCTCTGTGTCTCTCATGAATGAATAAATAAATAAAATTTATTTAAAAAAAATTTTGAGTTTCTCCGTGAAGAACTCTAAACAGATTAGCATCCAATAAATGTTTCTTGAATATAGCAATGCTCAGTCCTTCCACTAAATCCACTTTGTCCACTTTTTTCTCTCCATGACATAGATGGCATTCATATCCTGGCCCTATGAGAGCACTTGTGAGTTCTGTAAAATAAATGACATCCATTAGGAAAACAAACTCAAAATAAGACCTTTATTTTACCTTCCCTCCCTTCACTCTATCTTCAATGGAACTGGTTTGAAGTCTGAGCTTATCACAGCAGCTTACAGCTTACATTGTTTGATTCCCTAATTAGAGGCATTTCACACTTTTCCTGAGTTGAGAAAAAGTGTAATCTAAAGAGTAAGGCAATCACCTTCCTTTAAAATAAATCCTAAAAACAAAACAAACAAAAATTGTAGTAAAACCAGGTTGCATTTCACACATATAGTTTATTTGTTGGACTTTGAAAGAATTTGACCACTAAACAATTCAAGGAATGGAACTTTCTTTCTACGTGAGCTGTAGGGTAGTATAATGTATTAGATTATGTAACAGTGAAGTTTTGGGAATCAGGCCATTACTCCCAAATCTGAGTGCTACCTTTCTCTCACTATGTGATCTTGACGATACATAACTTTTTGCTTTAGCTTTGTCATCTTTAAAATGGGAACAAAATCTTTATCTTGGATTATTTAGAGGATTAAATACACATAAGGTGGTTTGCACAAACCAAGTTCTCATTAAATATAAGTTATCTGGACAGGGTTCCTCTTCTCACAAAGCTCAGTCTACTGGAGAGAAAAGTATGCAGTGCACAGTCCGGAGCAGTGCTAGAAGTGAATGTGTGCTATACTCTGGAAGCAAACAAAATGGAATGACAAATACTATACAGAGAACTCAAAAATAGTTCCAGAGAAGAGGTAACATTTGATTCTTCTACTCAGGCTGTGCCCGTTATTCATATGGAATTACTCAGATGCATAATTCCATATGAATAATGCTTATTTAGTGTTCATGTGATGTGTTATAATATTCAGTTACTGCTTGATTGTAAACATATGACCAATCCCATCAAAATGGCTAAAGCTGTGGTGCCTCAGTGGCTCAGTTGGTTAAGTGTCCTACTTTTGATTTCAGCTCAGGACATGTCTCAAGGTGTAAGATCCAGCCCTATGTCAGGGTCCATGCTCAGTGGAGATTCTGCTTCAGGTTCTCTTTCTCCCTTTTCCTCTACCCCTCCCCCTGCTCGCACTCCCTCTCTCTTAAAAATAAATAAATATAATCCTTTTCTTTAAATGGCTAAAACTTCTGGTTTAAAGACAGAAGTGTAATGTGCCTCATACATTTTCTCTTCCCTCTAATGGGTCTTACTCCTCCCTGTCCTCTCTTTCCTTCTTCTCCCTCTGTCCTTCTCTCCCTTGTACCCTTCCTACCCTTTTCCTCCTTCACAGGACACTGATGGGCCTAGATCCTTCAGCATGGCTCTAGGATTGCATTCAACATGTTTTCCGTAAGGAAAGTATGATAAGGTATCGTGACAGATAGCTATGATTGTTTGTGCAGCTTCTGGGTTTCTTCCGGGAAAGACAGAGGAGAAAAGGGAAATATCCTCAATGCGCCAAGTTGTATGAAACTCTTTCCTAGCACTGAGACAATCAAATCTTGCTTTTCTCATCATTTGAGAACTATAGGGTGTGCTAGGCTAAAAATAAGCCCCTTGAAAGATATCCATGGCTAATCCTCAAATATATGGTACCTGAGCATATTGTCTTATGTAGTTTTAAGGAGGTGATGTCCTTGAAGAGGTGTTTAAATTAAGGTTTTTGAGAAAGGGAGATTATCCTGGATTATTGGGATCAACTCTAAGTGTAAACCATATGTATCCTTGTAACAGGAGAGGTAGAGGGAGACTGCACACACACACAGGAGACAGCAGTGTGACCACAGAGCAGAGATTAGCGATAGAGCCTCAAACCAAAGAAAGACAGCAACCACCAGAAGCCACCCTGAGCCTCTAAAGGGAGCGTGGCCCAAATGACACCTTGATTTCAGCCTAATGAAGCTGATTTCAAAGTCTGGCATTTAGAGATGTGAGAGACTCAATCTGTTGTTTTAAGCCGCCAGATTTATAGTGATTTGTTCTAGCAGCCACAAGAAACTGATACATTGGGTTGCAAGTGACCCTTGCCCTGTCCTATAACATGTTTTTAAACTTTCAGGCTTTTACTTTTGGAGGCTGTCAATACTCAGGGAAAATGGATATTAAGCAAAAATGTTTTTGCTTAATTTTAATCCTGAATCACTTGCCCTTACTTACTCTACATTGTGCAGATACTCCTACTTCTGAGGTTATTATTCTAGTTCTTATTTGTAGCACCCCATCTGTACAACTGTATAACCCCTGTTAAGTGTGATCTGGATTTCCCCTTGCCTATTTTGGCTTTGGCTGTAGAGTGTTCTAGTAAGCCCAGGCTTTCATGCTCAACATAAGAGGAGTGCCCGCCACCTTTAGAGTGAGACCAGGCTTCTTTTGGATACTTTTGAATGATCTCCTATCACCTGATTCTTCTGATCTGCTTAAGATCAAAACATGATTAGATGTCAGCGTCTCCATGTCTTAACTTAGGAATCATTTTCATTCCTTCTAAAAATTTTCTGGGCTTAAGTATCTTCAAATAGAATCCTGGCTTGTGCATTTCCAAATTAAGTAAGGCCTATGACCACTTGAAGGCTAATATGGCATCATATTTTTTAAACTTCCAACTGGAAACAATGAATGAAAAATTGAAGTCGTTGTGCAATCTGGTAAAGCACCCATGATAAGCCATCCAGAATAATGACCAATGAACCCAGCTGTAAGAATTATATGGGAATTTGCTTTAAGGGCTAATTGTACTCAGAGTAGATACTTCATAATTTGTTGAATGAACGAATGGTCCATTGAAAAACTAAATTTTAACAAATTATTTACTTCACTGGATTAAGTATTTTAAATCCAGATTGAGTTTTTATTAAAATTTACCTCAAAAAATGACCCTTGTCATTTCTGCAAAGGATCATTTGAGTTCTTCAATGACTAATACCAAGAATGAAAGTAGACCCTTAAGTTATCACTAAAATTCTCTTTTTTTTTTCTCACTAAAATTCTAATGGCAGGTCTTAAAAGCAGAGGGGAAAAAATACTTTGTGCAAGAAAAGGTGAGACTGCTCTGAAAGGTTCAGATTATCTGAGTCCATTCCTATCTTCCCTTTACTCAACCATGCATATGCACAGTGTAGCCAAGAGGTGCCATTCACCTCTTAAAAGTCTGAGACTTAATGACAACTAGACACACTGAAGAAACAACCTCATAATTCTATCTATATTCAGTTAATCGAAGGTAACTATTCTGCTAGTTAGGAATTTGCAGAGCAAACAACCAGCTGTTTGTGCTTTTCATTAACAGACAGTGAATCTTGAGTTGTAGAAAACACCTTGAGGCTCATCCAATGAGGTAATTACCTAAGGCAAGATGGCTATCCAGAGATGGAAACAGTAATAAATCAGGCTGAGGACTTGGATTCAACTTCTTAATTAATTTTTAATTGAAATTTAATAACTCCATGCAGATAAGAAAAGTCATGTGAAAAAAATGTTCTAAATATTAAAATTATTTTGGAAAACAAAGGTGAGAAATTAAATAGGCAAAAGGAAAATTCTTTGCTTAGTGGAAAATTACTCCACATTGCTCTGTAAATCAAGATAGAAAAGCACATTATATTACCTTCAGCAAAAATGTGAGCTAATTGCTCCAAAGATTATATTTCCCCCAACAGTAAGGTCCTCTCAGTAAATACCACCTGTCCAAAGTTGAGTAAGTTCTTTTAAACTAGCATTTGTTTTTCTACAAACTCATTACAAAGAATCCACAGTTCAGTGGCTCAGTGCAACCTTCTCTATAGAGGTCTTTATATGTGTCCAGCATCAGAATTATGAAGCTCTTGAGTCAAGATAATAGGCCTGCAGCCTCCAAAAGTAATTTCTGTAGTCTCCATGATCCCGACTTCTGAGAAGAAATAGTCACCTATTACATATTTCCCGTGCATTATAAGTGCAAATTCTGGCCTTTCTTAAAATGAATTTTCAAAAGCAAAATAGTGGAGTGGGGAAGATGGAAACCCAGGCTACAGACACGCTGTCAAACAGTTTCTAATGCAGCAGGACTTCAGAGCAAAGCAGAAGGCCTCTGTCTGGTGTTTTCCTTCCCGTTCTAAAATCTGAATATCTGAGGATCATATATGCAAAGTCTGCTTTTGACTATTTTCTACCAAAGTCCCTAATTTTTCTCTCAAATCACAGCAGTTCTGTGTCATTCGCAGAACAGAATTAATGTTAACAACATCCAGAATGCCTGAGAAGGTCTTCAGTGATCATTTTAACTGAACTCCCTCCTTTTAGAGATGAATTACTAGCCTCAGGTCATATGGTGAGTTTGTTGGTGGCATATTCATAACCAGACCTGGGATTCACTAAGTGATTCTGACCATTCCTCCCAGGTCTTTCAAAAAGCATAATTTGTCCTTGTGCATGTGCTGGAAGCACAAGAGCCTTTGAAGGAATTAACGCTCTATCTCTGGAATCCTTCCAGCCCAGGTCAGCTTGCCGTCAGTCTCTTTAACATGGTGTTTGTCCTTCCTTCACGTCCCCTGTTTCTGAAGCAACTCCCAATACCTCAGTACAGCTCTGGTTCAGAAGGGGGAGCTTCTCCAACACAGGAACTTTTCACTGTGACCTCCGTCTTGTCTTGCTTTCTGTTCGCTTTTTGTTACAATATTTGTAACTGAATATAGCCAAATAGGAGGCCTTAGTTGTACCACACAGCTTCAACAAAATTATTGGGCACACTTGATACTTTTGATACTTTTGTACCAGAAAATTCAAAATAGCCATTGTGTTCAATACTGAGTACCCTAGACTTGCAGATACTTTGTCTATAAAAGAAGAATTTTCTTCCTGTCTGAAGTAAATGCCAATGAGGTCATGATATAAGCCAGAGAGGGCTTTTAGAAACCAACAGCACTGCATCAGTAACGCATTGCTAAAGCAAGTGGGGGAAATTACACAAAATCCAATAAAAAATAACTTAGATGGACTGTCATGTCTCTAAAGAATTCCTCAGGGGAAAAAATAACACACACACATACACACACACACACACACAATTCACACAAACAGCCCTGGCTTAATTAAAGTTTGTTCTTTGTCAGCATTGTGCCTGTAAAGTTTTTACTTCAAATATAGCAGAATGACCCAAAGTGTGTTTTCTCCTTTTCGTGTAATCTTCTCCCAGCTATTCTGTTGATAAGCAAACTGGGTCTTCAATCTGTTTACCCTCCCACAGTCTGACCAACTGAAGGCTAAAAAAAAAACCCACACAGCATGTTTTTACCACTTCCACCCCTACCATTTTATTGCTTTGTGCAATGAACCTCACACTGGTTCTTGCCTTGATAAATGTCCCTCCACATCCTACACATCAACCTTTAAAGGATTTAGTCATTCTGTACTTTAAGGTCCCAAATTATCCACACTCTGTTCATTTCTTTTTTTTCCCTTTTTAATGTTTTTAAGATTTTATTTATTTGTTTGTTTGTTTATTTATTTATTTATTTATTTATTTATTTATTTATTTAGGAGAGACACCACAGAGAGAGAAACAGAGACATAGGCAGAGAGAGAAGCAGACCCTCCACAGGGAGCCCAATGTGGGACTCGATCCCAAGACCCCAGGATCAGGACCTGAGCCAAAGGCAGATGCTCAACCGCTGAGCCACCCAGATGCCTGCTTTCTTTTTCTTTTTTTTTTTTTAAGATTTATTTATTTATTTTAGAGAGAGTGTATGGGATGGGGGAGGGGTGGAGGGAGAGAGAGAATCTTAAGCAATTCCTCAGGGGAAAAATAATGTATACACACTCACACAACTAACCCAGGTTTAAGAGCACAGAGCCCCACATGAGCTCAATCTCAATACCCTGAGATCATGATCTGAGCCAAAATTAAGAGTTGGACACTCAACTGACTGAGCCACCTAGGAACTCTTCACTCTGTTCATTTCTAAGAGACCCCCAAGCACATCTTTGCTGTCTTATCTCCCCTTCCCCAAACTAACAACTTAAGGTATTTCTTTTACAAAATATACACAAATTATTTTACCATACATAACAGGCCACTCTGGCCTTGGAAGAGATAGCCATGTTGATCTACAGATCTAGAATGGAAAATCATAACGTGTGAGTTAATACCCTTTCTTTAGTGACTAGGGTAAATATTACTAGTAACACTGCTTTCAGAATAATTTAAATGGCTCTAGTAATTTTTTACCTATAGAGACTGTTAGAAATTACTATATGCTTTTCATTTTAGTCAATGAAAACAGCATCTATTATGGAGAATTCCCCCAAACCAAATATTAAAATTTTACAAAGCAATGTGGTAAATAAAGTTACATTTATTTAGCCTCTATTATACATAAAAACCAAGTAATATAAATACCATTTTTTCCCTGACATTCATTTTATAAAACAAGTGTTACTGACTGCATTTTATAAGATTTAGGAGCATTAAGAGGTGGCCAAAGGCCACACAGCTAGTAAATGACAGGATGGAGATGTAAATCTCATTTCCTCAGATGTTAATCTCAAACTCATCTTTAAAAAAGATTTTATTTATTTATTCATGAGAGACACAGAGAGAGAGAGGCAGAAACATAGGCAGAGAGAGAAGCAGGCTCCACGCAGGGAGCCGGATATGGGACTCGATCCCAGGTCTCCAGGATCATACCCTGGGCCGAAGACAGGCGCCCAACTGCCTACCCACTCTGGTGTCCCTAATCTCAAACTCTTTTAACTAAGCTCACTACTTCCCGAAAGTATCTGGCATCTTTGAATGAAGAGAGGAAAGTTTTGGCAGAGAAAGGACATTAGGATATCTACTTCTTCCTTATAAATAATATGAAATCCTGGGATCCCTGGGTGGCTCAGCAGTTGAGCATCTACCATCAGGTCAGGGTGTGATCCCGGGTCTGGGAATGGAGTCCCACACTGAGCTCTCTGCAAGGAGCCTGCTTCTCCCTCTGCCTATGTCTCTGACACTCTCTCTCTCTCTGTCTCATGAATAAGTAAGTAAACAACATAAAATCCTATGTCAAAACTCTGCAGACCTAAAATCTCACACATTTTACAAAGTCAAACATGATCTACCCTATGTGTTCGATTCTGCTTTAGTAATTAAAAAATGCCTAAAGATTTAGTGTATATCTCTGCCAAATACCAAAATAAGTCATTGTATGGCTTTTAAAAAGTCATTATACTTCAACTACAATGATTATAAATGATCGATACAAATCTCAAGCCATTCAGTCTGAGTGGAGGAAATCAATGTGTCTCAGATAAAGCACAAGATGTTTCAATTCTACAGAGCCCATTTTCTTCACTGTATGTAGATGTCGTTGGCTAAGAAAGATGCATCAAGTCCTGGAGGGAAAAAAATACTTGTTCTAGAAAACAAGCATTTGGGAGGATGTGCTGTATAAATGGAAGGAAAAGTCAGGCGATGAAAATGTGAAGCAAACCAGTTTCATGGAGTTGACACTTTATGTATAATACCAATTTCTATGAGGTAGACCGAAGAGTCTTGTCTAATAGAAAAGTTTCTGGCCTAATAGACCATGAAGAAGAGCTGAATTATTTCTCTTGGGAGCTCTACACCTTTCATTGACTTATTTGGCCCTCTGAGGAGTCAGAACACTGAATTTAAAAGACTAATTTTGTCTTCTGTCTCAAGGAGATCACTATAGTCGCACTTTTTCCCTCCTCAAATTCTGACTCTGTGTTTAGAAGCATAAATGTTACCATGGCTGTATGATAATGTCTCACCCAGAGAAAACAAAAACATGTTTATGCAGTAACTTCCCCTGGATCTTAAAAAAATAAAAGGTGGTTTGATACAAAAGGGATGCTGAACATCTTCAGTAAGAACTGGAATTTCTCTCTTGAAATTACTTACCATTTTCTTAATTGGCTGTATTTACCCTCGTATGTCAAGCCCTGTGTTTGAATGGTTTCCTGTGACTCTTCAGAGGAACACTCCAGTAACGAGATTCTATGTGTATTGCTTTATATTTGGTGAGAGAATTGTTCTTGCTCTAATTATATTGTAAAGGCAACGGCTTCATTAACCAAAGTGGCAGAAATAACAAAAGCATCTAATACTTATTCCACCTGGACATTTCACAAAGCCGGATGACTCTTTCCTATTCCAAAACGCCTCTCTGGTGCATTTTTTAAAATGAGCTTTCAACAAACCATTGACTGAAGAGAGAAGGTGGCTTCAGCTGTGTTAAGCCAGATTTCCTCTGAGTGCCAAATAGCTCCATAAGTGTTTCAGTACAGAGAGAGAGAGGGCAAAGCCTTCAGAAATTAGGAAGTATGGCAGTGTCTGTAGAGTTAGAAAGAGCCACAAATGATTCATGGTAATTCAGACATATAGAGAGGCACCTGGGTGGCTCAGTGGTTGAGGATCTGCCTTTGGCTCGGGTCGTGCCGGGGTCCTGGAGCTGGGTCCCACATTGGGCTCCCCACGGGGAGCCTGCTTCTCCCTCTGCCTACATCTCTGCCTCTCTCTCTGTGTGTCTCTCATGAATAAATAAATAAAATCTTAAAAAATAATTCAGACATATGGAGCACCTGCTGTATACTAGGCTATTGTCAATGCGAGTGATGCAAAATAAGCAACAATTTAAACCTTTGAAGGTTCAAAGGCTTCTGGGTAGGATAAGCATATGAGTAACATTTTAAAGATATAGTGGTAATAAATAAATCAATTAGAGATGTTTATAGCTTAAATATCATCGGGCTTTAAGTCCTCATTGGACTGACCAAGAAACTATAATCTAAGTTCACACCTTCAATGAAAAGAGTAAAAGCCTCTGCTCATCATAAGGCAAAGTCTGGCAAGTAGAGATGGACAGTGGCTGGTTGCTTTCCTCTGCCAGCCTATTCCTGAAGAAGTACCAACTAGCCCCACATAGGCATAAATAGGAGAGGAGAGCTAGATGACCAGCAATGACTAGCTTAACATCAGAATCCATTCTGAGCCTTTTCTCACTTCCATCGTTGGAAAAACTAGCTATAAGGCAGAGTTCATTTTTCCTTCCTTCCCTTCTCCCTTCCTCCCTTTCTTCCTTCTTTCTTTCCCTCAGTAATATTTGCTAACATTTATTGATTTCTTTGATGGTGATATTTTCATGCACATAGTTCTAAGCATTTCACGGATATTTAATTTTAATCCTCCCAGAAATTCTGTGAAATACCTTTTCTTCTTTTTTTCAACTTTATTGATGAGTAATTGACAGAAATGTAATATATTTAAAGTAGTGTACAACATGATAATCTATTACATGTGTGCATAGTGGAAGGATTCCCTCCACTGAGTTCATCACCACATCCATCACTTTCCATATTTACTTTTTTTCTTCTTTCCTTTTTTTATGTGAGAACACTTAGTTTCTATTTCTTAGCAAATTTCAACTATACCATACAGTATCATCAACTATCGTCATCAAGTAATACACTAGATCCTCAGATCTTACTCATCTTACAATTGAAAGTTTATACCTCTTCACCAACCTCTTCAGCAGCCTCTCTCCTTTTCCCCAACCTCTCCAATCTCTGGCAATCATCCTTCCGCTCTATTAGTAAAAGTTTTCAAATTTTAAATTTTTTGGATTCCAAAAAAATCCATTGATACCATGCAGTATTTGTCTTTCTCTGTCTGGCTTTTTCACTTAACATATTATCCTCTGGTTTCATCCACGTTTTTGCAAATAATAAGATTTCCTAAGGCTGAATAATATTCCATTGTATACATATACCCCGTTTTGTTTATCTATTCATCCATCAACTGACACTGAGGTCGTTTCCATAACTCAATTATTATAAATAAAGGTGCAGTGAACATGGGAGTGCATATATCTGTCAAAACATTGATTTTATTTCCTTTGGATTCATACTCTGAAGTAGGATTACTAGATCATATGTAGTTCTATTTTTAACTTCTTGAGGCTACTCTATATTGTTTTCCATAATAGTGTACCAGTTTATGTTCCCACCAACAGCATATAAGGTATAAGGGTTCCCTTTTCTCCATATCCTCACCAGCATTTGTTGTGCCTTAGATTTTTGGTAATAGACATCCTAACAGATCTGAGGTGGCATCTTGTGGTTTTGACTTGCATTTACCTGATGATTAGTAATGTTAAGCATCCTTCTGTCTACCTCTTGGCTATTGGTATGTCTTCCATAGAAAAAATGTTTATCCACGTCCTTTGCCCATTTTTAATTGGGTTATTTATGAGAGATTTTGCTATCAAATTGTATATAATTTTATATATTTTCAATTTTAACCCATTATCATGTATGTGGTTTGCAAATATTTTCTCCCAATCCATACATTGCCTTTTCATTTTGTTAATGATTTTCTTTGCTGTGCAGAAGTTTTTATTTTTATTTTTTTCTTAACTAGGCTCCACATCTAGTGTAGAGCCCAGAGTGGGCTCATGTCCATGAGATCAAGACTTGAGCCGAGATCAAGAGTCAGGCACTTAACTGACTGAGCCACCCAGACACCCCTGTGCAGAAGCTTTTTAATTTGATGTAGTTTCACTTATTTATTTTTTTCTTTTTTTTAAGATTTTATTTATTTATTCATGATAAACAGAGAGAGAGAGAGAGAGAGAGAGAGAGAGAGAGAGGGGCAGAGACACAGGCAGAGGGAGAAGCAGGCTCCATGCAAGGAGCCTGACGCGGGACTTGATCCTGGAACTCCAGGATCACACCCTGGGCCAAAGGCAGGCGCCAAACCGCTGAGCCACTCAGGGATCCCTATTTTTTCTTTTATTACCTTTCTTATGGTGTCAAACCCAATAAATTATTGTTGAGACCAAAATCAAGCAGCTTACCTTCTATGTTTTCTTCTAGAAAATTTACCTTTTCAGAACTTAGGTTTAAGTCTTTCATAGATTTTAATTTGGTTTTTGTGTATGGCATAGGTAGGAGTACAGTTTTGGGTGCCTAGTTGGTTGGGTCAGTAGAGCATTCAACTCTTGATCTCCAGGTTGTGAGTTCAAGTCCCACATTGGGTATAAAGATTACTTTAAGAAAGACAGGGATACAGTTTCATTCTTTTGCATGTGAATAACCAATTTTTGAACACCATTAATGAAGATTATCCTTTCCTCGTTATATAGTCTTGACTCTTGTCATAAATCAATTAACCATATATGCAGGGGTTTATTTCTGTGCTCTCTATTCTGTTCCACTGGTCTATGTGTCTGGTTTTATGACAATACCATACTGTTTTGATTACTATAGCTTTGAAATGTGGTTTGGAATCAGGAAGCATGATGCCTTCAACTTTGTTCTTCTTTCTAATTATTTTGGCAATTTGGCATTTTTGGTGGTTCTCTATGAATTTTAGATTGTTTTTCCCATTTCTGTGAAAATGTCATTTTGAGTTTTGATGAGTACTGCACTGAATCTATAGGTGGTTGTGGGTAGTATGAACATTTTAACAATATTAATTCTTCCACTTCATGAACACAGAGTATCTTTCCATTTATTTTTGGCTTCTTCAATTTATTTCAACAGAGTTTTATAGTCTTCCATGTGTATATTTTTCACTTTCTTGGTTAAATTTATTCCTAATTATTTTATCCCTTTTGATGCCATGGAAAATGGGATTATTTTCTTAATTTCTCTAATAGTTCTTTATTAGTATATAGAAATGCAACTGATTTTTGTATATTGATTTTGTGTCCTGCAATGTTTCTATATTTCTTTATTAGTTCTAAGCCTTTCCTACTTGCTTCAACTGGATATTTCCCCAGTTGCCTGATGTGTAGGAGTGACTCAGCTAGCTTCTGGATTTCTCTCAGAGGAAATTGCTTCATGTGTAGCTGTATATTTAATGCATCAATGGCAGGAGGAGAATTCAGAAGCCTCCTATGTTGTCTTCTTGATGCTATGAATATCTAATGTAGATACTATTATTATCCCCATTTTATGGAAGAGAAAACTAAGGGTCAGAAAAAATTAAGGAAACTGCCTATGGCTACTAGTACAGTGAGTCTGTGAGCCAGAATTTGAATCCAAGCATTATAATTCAGAACTTTCGTAATAACCCCTATACCAGTTGTTCTCAACTTGGGGTGATTTTATCCCCAGGGGATGTTTGGCAATGTCTGAAGATAATTTTTACTGTCACAACTAGAGGGAGGGAACACTACAGTAGAAGTCAGTATAAGCCAGGGATATTGCTAAACATCCTATCATGCATAAAACATTCCTTCACAACAAAGAATTATTCAGCCCAACTGTCAACAGAGTGGAAGTTGAAAAACTTTGCTCTATATTATACTGCCTCTAGAATCAGTTGTACCCTGGCTATGAAAAATGTGGTCAGCTGACTGGTAGCATCACCAAGGACCTCGTTAGAACAGCCCATCCCATATGTATTAAATTAGAATCTACATTTTTAAAAAAGATTCTATTTATTTATTTGACAGAGAGACAGTGAGGGAGCACAAGCAGGGGGAGGGGCAGAGGGAGAAGCAGACTCCCTACTGAGGAGGGAGCCCAATGCAAGGCTCAATCCTAGGACCCTGGGATCATGACCTGAGCTGAAGGCAAACACTTAACTCACTGAGCCATCCAGGAATCCCTGGAATCCACATTTTAATAAGACCCTCAGATGATTCATCTCTACATCGAAGTTTGAGAGGCAGTGAATTACACTTTTAGCTCTACCATGCTGCGATAGGTCTTAAATAAGACAAATCCCACATACCAGTCTAGTCGTCATGCACAGGCACAGAGAAGCAATGTTAGCAAGTTAGTAGTAGGAATGTGGGGAGCATGGACAGATCCAGCAGGGATGTAACATTAGGGACTGGAATTTTCTTCAGCAGATGGTTCTTAATAGATGACTTCCCCAAATGACGAGAGATTACAAACAATTGTGCCAGTGTACTAAAAGATGAATGGCCCCCCAAAAAGAAATGCATAGCCCGTGGACTGTACTTTTCCTTGGTGTGTGCAAACATTACAGGATGGATCTGCATAAAAACAAAAACACCCCATTAAGGGAATTCATCAGGCAACTAACTTGTAGAAAATTATTGAAAAAAATAAAAGAAAATAGAGTGATATTTTTTACTTTTTAAAAAAGATTTTATTTATTTATTCATGAGAGACACACACACACAGAGAGAGAGAGAGAGAGAAGCAGGCTCCACACAGGGAGCCTGACGTAGGACTAGATCCCCAGTCTCCAGGGTCACGCCCTGGGCTGAAGGCGGCGCTAAACCGCTGAGCCACCCGGCTGCCCTTTTTTTTTACTTTTTAATTGCTAATTTTGGTGTCATGCTAACTTAGTTTCAAAACTAATCTAACTCTGGCTGTCACCTCTGGGCATACAAAATGTATCGACTTGTCCTACAACCAGAAAAGATCCCATGTAATTGCATTTGATAGTACACAGAGCTCTTGTCGGACCAAAGCACTAGAAGTGCAGATCCAAGCACACTCGGACCCTAACTCTGAGTTCTGTTATGCATGTTAAACCATTCCCTAGAACCCACTGTCCTCTTATTTATAATAGGGATTTATTTAATATTGACTTTGTATTTATATTTTATTATTTTTTTATTCACACTCTTGCTCTAATCAATTTCAAATCCTTGTCGAATTATTGATGAATAAATTTCTGAAGACAGAGGCATAGAGACAGCAGTGATAAATTGGATGTAGGGGATAACAAAAACTATTAATGTTTAATTTGAACTTTCTGGGTTTCTTTTAAAACCCTGACCTAAGGAATTTAAAATTGAATGATAAACATAATTTTGTTACTAGTGCTTACCAATACCCCCAAAAGTGTGATCGTCTGAAGCAGGAACACACTCATACTTTAAGGCTCAAAAACAAGCCATTTCTGGAGACAGAAGATAAAAAACCATCTATGTGTTCTATACACACAGTGTTAAATTAACAGTTCTGATTTTAGGCATCTCCTATAAAAATATTTGTAGCAAAATAAATATATACCCTTTTTTATACAAATAGGACACTGTCAACTATAAGCATTGAAAACAAGAAAATGTATAAATAAACACACACATGTTGATAGTCAATTATACTTCAGAATGTATACATCAACAACTAAACCTCAAAGAACCTCTTCTTTACCCACTCTGAAAATATGTAATCCAACTTTGTTGTGATTGAAACCATTTGTTCCATGATTGTGTGTTATTCAGCTTGTACCTAAGTTTATCTTACAATCTGAATTCAAACTTTGTATATCCAACACATTTTGCTAAAAAAAAAAATGCCTGTTCTCTCTTTCCTCATACAAGTGATGAGTATCTGCTTCTAACATGAACTACTTGCAGCCCTTGCAGATCTCCTTATATCTAACTCATCCTAGGGATCATCCCCCAGGAAATACCTGGATGGCTTGACTCAAAACTAAAATCCTGTGGTGTGTTAACTGAGTATAGCTTCAACCTTCTTGTTGGAAGTGATCCTCAGTGATCCTCACTTGGCATTTGATATTAATCACGGACACTAGAGGAACAGCTTAGAGAGCAGAATTGTCATATGTGGCCAATCAAGTCTCACTGGACACAACTGACTGTTCAGTGTCACTTTAACTTGATATACTGAGATGTCACACTTGTCAGCCAGGTCACACACCTTTCCAAGGACTTGCTAGGGTTAGTTTTCTCCCTGTCTATAAATGCAACATATGTTAGCAATACTCATTGACAGATTTCAGCAGTATTTTTCCCCTAATAGAGTTATTAGCTCAGTTGTCAAATGCAGGAATTTCTCTTTAGTCTTCAAAGAATTCAGAACCATAGTCAGAGCTAGGGGAAGACAGCAAAGGAGATGGACGGCATATCCAACATTTTCCACCAGTTGCTCGCTGTTTACATACACTGTCCGTTCTCCTTCCACCTTGCCAGCAAATGGAATGCTGAAGAAATGTACCTGGACTTTATAGATAGACACAGCTAGAAGACACCAATACAGATGAACTAGTGGTCAAATGAAATTGTCTAGTTTAAAGAATTTAAAAGGTTTCATAATTAGGGTTTCATGATTTTTTATGGCTCATACAAATATGGCCTCAGTGACCTCCCATTATGTCTGGGCTCTGCCCAAGAGGCCAGACAGGTTGGATGATGAGCAGAGGTAGGATAAAGCTAAGAACCAGATGGAACTGGAGGTACTTCCCAAGAGGCCTCCTTCAAATTACTAAAGACACGTAGGAAAATGCAAGCAATGGTGAGTAAAACTGTGTTGAAGGGTGGACACAAAAGGGAAAAGTTTGAGAGGTCAATGTTTTAGAAAATTATGAGAATGTAGTGAGAAAAATTTGGGCAGGGCAAAATGCGATTGCCAAGGATTTAAAGACAAGAGTGCTGGGCCTGACAGTGTCCTTCTTAAGAGGTTCCTGAGGCATCTCTTTGAAATAATATCTTCAAACAACTTAGGTATATATGATGTTCAAAACAATTACAGTTATGAAAAGGAAATGAAATAGGCTTTTCAGGACTCCAGCGGAATATGATCCAAGAAGGATCTCTTTTTTTTTTTTTTTTTTTTATGATAGTCACAGAGAGAGAGAGAGAGAGAGAGGCAGAGACATAGGCAGAGGGTGAAGCAGGCTCCATGCACCGGGAGCCCAATGTGGGATTCGATCCCGGGTCTCCAGGATCGTGCCCTGGGCCAAAGGCAGGCGCTAAACCGCTGCGCCACCCAGGGATCCCCAAGAAGGATCATTTTTATTTTCCATGGAAGAGTATAAGCTGCTTGCTAAAGAGACATTTCTCTATTGATGAGAAAATGAGGTCCTGTTTGGGGTCTCATGAAGCCAAGGTCTGTCATGCATCCAAAGCAGTCCTGAGTTCTTCAGTCCTTGACAGTCAGAATTTGCTTTAGCCTTCCCACCACAACGGCATCAATTCATACTCTTTCTTTAAAAATACCACCAATCATGAACATGGCCATCTGAGATCCTACCTGCATTAAATCAAGAGCAGGAGAAAGATTTAATACTTTCCTCCCCATCTCAAGCTAGTCAGAAATGTTCACTTCATTAGTAATATCAGCTCATGTCCTGGCATATTGCAGATTTATTCACAAAGTAAAAAATTAAAGGTTTTTTCCTTTTCTTTTCATAAAATTTAAATTTAAAAAAGATAATGTTAATGAAAAGCAATTATTTATATAAGCTACCTTTTTATGTGATTTACCTCACAGGTAAAACCAAGGGATGAAAATCTTGACTCACCATCATTTTAAAGAAAATTGTTATTGATCAGTATAGTTGACATAAAAATTGGACATGAATTACATTATACTGGGTCCTTCGAGGAGTATAGTAACTTAATAAATCTATGTTGGAGCCCTTGCCTCATGTTCTTGGTATAGAATTTTGTACCCTTATCTACTATTAACACCTACCTGAAATAGAAGGAGTAAAGTTGATCCCTTGGTTCATGATTGCACTGGTCCAAATTCCCTAGGATCCTGTATCTGGCAAGTCCTTGAAGCCACATGCCCTCAGCCTGTTCATATCTGGCAGGCTAACAAAGCATGTTTCCTTCACGCAGGGGACTGCTGCAAACCCTCAAGGACAGCATGCCCATCTCACCCTTACCTCTGAAATGTATCATCATCGGAGCATGAAAGGTAGCATGACTAATGGTATTTAGGAGACCACATGGTATGATGGAAAAAACTGGATTTGGAATCAGAAGGCAAGGGTTCTTTTTCCAGGTCTAATCCTTATTGGCTACATAACTGCAGGCAAATCTCTTCAAATCCCTGCCCTTAGTTTCTCACTTATAAATGTGGGGAAGGATTATGTACCATGCCAGGTTGTTTTTTATTTTTTTTATTTTTTTATTTTTATTTTTTTGCCAGGTTGTTTTTAAATAAAATAATATGTGAAAGCATTTTATAAACAATGAAACAATATATACATGTAAGAAATTACATGTAATTGGTAATCGAAATTTAATATTTTGTAATTACAGGATATCAACTAATTAGCTTACTCTCATATAGTTGCATGAATTTACTTTCCAAAAGAGGTCAATTAAACAAAGACCCTGTCTTCTTGGTCAAAAGTGCCTTAGCAGAATGTTTACTCTTCCAACATGGATGTAATTGTCTTGAGACTCCAGCATACACTTAAGCCAAGTAATACTGTCAAGATTTTGTATCTACATTGATTTATCCATATTCCTATGTTTCTCATGGCCCAGCTAGAAGAATGAGTAATGACGAAAATAAATGCTGCTCCCTTGACAATTTCTGGTTTCAGAGGCCTCTCTTCAGCCACATTTAACTGTGAGCCATGGATCTCAGAAAAAAAACCTTCACCTCAACACTCCCTTGGAAAATAGGTGAGAAAAATTGATAGATAAGGCTCAAATACAACCTTGGCTAAAGCTGATGTGGGAAGACTCCCCATTAAGGAGTCAAAAAACCAATGTTCTGGACCCAGCCGTGGGGGAAGCACTTATTATACCAACATGAAATCTAACCTTTATGGAATCTGTTTCTCCATCTATTAAATGGAGAAAAGAGGGGATTAGAGTTCAGAGTTCAACTATGCTTAACTTTTTGGTGGATCATGGATCTCTTTAAATATTAAAAATCACAACTACCATATGAAGGGTTATTAATATTATTGCCACCTTATTATTAGGTCATCAAAGCCTCGACTATGTAAGTAACACAGAATAAAATTTGCACCCAAGTTCAGGGAATTCAAGGACAACATAGATGATCTACAGAAGATACCAGGTTAAGGGTCTTGGTATTAGAGCACATAATATTTCTATCCGTGCATTTCTTTTCTAAAAGTATGAGTACATACTCTATTTGGGCCACCCACAATACCATGGCCTGGTGTGACCCATTTCCTTCTAATAATAGATGGAAAATTACCTGCCAGTGGATATGCAACACTACTACCCAGTGAGATAAAAACACACCACCATCTTTTCAAGTAATGCCAATTATCTCTAAGTAATAAAAATGAATTCACTTTGTCCTGGTGATATACAGAGAAGCTGATGCCAGTAGCTTGTGAATTTACCCTCAGGCCACTATCTTCCTAAATGCAAACTAGATTGGACAGTTTTGTCAGGGACCATGGATTCTTACCATTTGAGTTCTCTCCTGTAGAGAGCACAACTTTTTCAAATCGAAATCAATATCAATCAAACATTAGACTAGAATGAGGCACATTTTCAGACATCCAAATTCTCCAAAGATGTTGCTTCTATGCACCTTTTTTTTTTTTTTTTTTTTTTTTTTAGGAGATTGCTATAGGTTGTGCTCCATCAAGACAAAGAAATCCAAAAGATCAAGTCATGAAACCCAAGAAGCAGGAGCTGTAATGCTCGAGATCTCTTTGAATGACAGCAGGACCGTAACTAAGCAGGAAGGAAAGTGTGTAGAAATGGATTGGGGATTATTTTACAGAACCTTTAGAGAATGTAGGAAATCTTAACCAGAAACTTGAAGAAAGATGAGCAAAAGCAAACAGAGAGAGAGAGAGAGAGAGAGAGAGAGAGAGAGAGAGAGAGAAGGGGGGGATATACTTACAGCAAAAATAAAAGTTTGTACCAGAAGTACACTAGCAGTGAATATTCACAAGGACAAAATAATGAAGACTCTGATGATGGACTGAACCATAAAGCTATTTTACAGCTTCCTGTTTTTCACGAAGAACAAAGGTCTGAGAATGAAGAGGGGTATAAGAAAGCAAAATCCTCACTGTCTACAGTCAGTAGGCAACACCTAACACATAAAATAGGATGAAGTATTAATAAACACACAATTAGAAATATTTAGGTAATTACTAGAAGCAATAGCTGAAAGCGTTGAAAATGATCATACCTGGGGAGTGGAAAATGAGCTGATAAGACAAAGTGAATCTTGTACTATCTTTTGACTTTTAAAGTTCTGTACAATAAATCCGTTGAGAAAAATATAAAGTAAATATTGACAAAATAATAAAGGAAACTATAAAATAGACAATGGTATTATCTGTCACTTTCTGGGAGGAGTTCCATCCTTCTGCTTCTCCCCACAGACTCTGAGCAGACTCCACCCCAACTGGAGGTCATCTCATAGAACCTTTTTAGTGATCCCACGGTACATTCCAGACAATTTGGGAACTGAAACTGCTTCAGGAACTTTATTTATCTTCAGTTATAATTAAGAAGTAACATGGAGATTTGGGGGGAAAGTTACTACTATCACTGTGATTCAAGTAAACATTTTGGGTAAACACTGTTGAGTCAAGATCAGTTTGTAGGGAGCCCTGCTTCTGTCTTCTCTGTTTTAACATGGTCAGTGCTTTCAAGAGCCATCACTCATTACACTGCTATGTTCCCTAGTAAACAATATATGCAACTTCTGAATTTATGTGCTATAAACTAAAAGCAAAATGGCACCCAAATTAGGAAATCCTGACTAGAGATATATTGAAAATAAGTATCCCCAAGGCAGGTGGTTGCTAAAAGGAAATGTCCTAAATCGCTACTGCTTACTCAAGGCTTGAATGCACTCTTTTCACTTTCGCCAGCAAAATGGATTATTTCCATCTCAGAAAGGATAATGAAGAGCACTCATTCAGAGTGGGTCACTTAGTGTAAACACAGTTTTTGTCCACTTTGTCCATTTAGCAGCTACAAAAATCCTGGGCTTGGGGATGTAATAAATGAAGCCAGGTAAAAGACTTTATTTTAGCACTAATCCTTTCAGTTCCTCCAACCACAGACCCCAATCACCATGACAAACATCCCATAAGTTCACATTATAATCACTCTGGAAACTGAAGAAGGCAAGGCATATGGTTTACTCTCATTGTTACGAGAAAAACAGCTCTAAGTACAAATCCTATTAAAACACATGAGTTTCCAGATCAATGTTCTCTAGTCCACAAAGTGTGTTTATACACATAGTTCACTGTTGAGAGGAACTTTCAAAGTTAGCCCACCACATATGTGATGCACATTTCCTATTCTATCTCTGCCGATTATGCAACACAATCCAGAGACAGCAATCTCTCTTCATCCGAAAGCAACCCTACTCTGTACACCCCTGAGAATTACTAAGATCTTTCTTTGATCTATGGCTCAGTGGCTTCCACCCAACGGTCCTTTTAATTCCTTTGGAGTCATTTTTAAAAAAAAAATTAACTTCTCTTAAGGCATTACAGCCCTTAAAATACTTGATTATAGCTTCCATACCTTCCACAAGTTTCCTTTTCCCTCCACTCTTCCCTGACAGGCTCAACAGTTTTTTCAGCACTTTCTCATACACTATGCCCTGATTCCTTTCACCAGACAAGGTGGTGTGAAGACTGATGCCCCGGGGCCTTTGAGCAGGAGTATCAAAGGCAGAAAACCAAGGTTTTAATCTTACATCTGCCCTGTAGGTGTATGACTCTGATCAAGCAAAGTCTCTGAGCTTCAGGTTCCTAATCTATATATTAAAAAAAAAAGGTAATACCAAAACTTATCTCTTAATGATATAATATGGGTTAAAACTGATCAAGATGCCTGCACCAAAGTAGATTAGAAAATGCTACATTGCAACTGGGGTGGTCCAGCATGAATGTGTGGTGCTTTGTTGATTCTCTGCAAAAGGACACACTCAAGTCTCAAAATACTATTCTGAGCATAATCTGACCACCGCTGAGCAGTATCACAACCTTGGACTAGTGGGCAGAGCCTTCATGATTGGCAGTTTTCTGTGGTTTACTTACTGATCCCTCCATCTTGTAGAAGATATTAATTTCTACTAAGACCATGGAGCCATATCATCCTCTGCAATTACCCAGCAAGAAGATAAACAAAGGAAACACTGGAATATGCTTTTTGATTCAGAAAAGTGTCTCCTAGCCCAAAAGGGAAGAAGATGATCTTCCTGTCATAAAGGGAAGGGAAAAAAGGAATAATAAAAACTATCAGACTCACCTTTCTGCTCCATTTCTAGCAATTTAGAAGGTACCAGATGCCAAAACAACCCTGAAAATACAAGTTTGAATATCCGAGACGGAACAGTTAACAGATTACACAGCAATGCTAACCAAAACTGGACGCTCCATTTATTTGGTGTCAGTATTTTCGTGGCAGAAGTAGTCTGTTTAAGGAAGAACTCCTGCCAGTCTCTGGAAGACTAACCACTTTGAATTGAATTTAGTTTAATTTTTTTTTAAAGCAACAGTAACAGCAAGTGACCAACAAACAAGTGAATGAACATGTCCATAGGTTCTCTTTGCACTCTTTGCATATAACCTCTCAAGAAGAGACATTCATAAGGTATCTGAGTTTGTGGAATAAGATACCACAATAAAAGAGAGCATGACTGAAAGCATGACTGTTAGATTAGGATAAATATCACTGTTACATAAATTATGTGAAATCGATGCATGTAAAAATTGAGACTACTCAATTTTTAAAAAATATGATCATTTTCTGTTTGTTCATTTTGAGGGGGCAGGGAGGTAATCAGAAAACACAGAGAGTAAGAAAGAACATAAAAAAATCTCCCATATTGCTACCACAAGAGATAATCACTATTTTATATAAGTATATAGTCATTTAAAAAATATTTTATTTAAAGTCAATTTGCCAACATATAGTATAACATTCAGTGCTCATCTCATCATGTATAAGGCACTTTTTACATCATTTTCAAAAGAAGTATTATGAAAAGTTGGGTTTCATAGAGCTAGCCTCTCAACACTCAACATGGATACTTGTACCTTTCTACTTAATTTCTCCTACTAGAAATCATCATGCATCATGCCGATAATGATGATGATGATGATGATGATGATGATGATGATGATGATTGATGATGAAAGAGGAGGAAGAATTTTTTTCTAGGTGTTTCCAAACACAACCATAATAAGTGTGCTTTGTGGATACCAGGCAAATCATTTTAGCCTGCTCTTTGTGTGTTTACACAGAAGAGTCATGATATCAACCTGAGAGTGAAATTCTAATTATTGAGTAGCAAGTGGGTTCTGAAGAAAGAAAAAAGAGATGCAATCAGTTAAACCAGTTTGTTGCAAAGGAAGCTTTGCCCTGATTCCTTTCACCAGACAAGGTGGTGTGAACTTGGTAAACTCAAATTTTTTACATGACAAAAGCAAAGAGGTACACTTATGAAAAACACATTTAAAAAATAATGGAACTAAAGCAATGTCAGAAAAGCTGAAACTTTAGTCAAAAGAGCTAAATATAATAAAAGATACCTTTTAAGTTGGATTTACTGCAAGTAGAATCAGAAAGGTAAAATATTCCTGATTGCAGAAGATGGTGTTAACAGGTGTTTGAATGAAGATAGAAGTCATTCGTTTGCACTCAGCTTCCCCAAGGAGAGAGAAAGTGGTCTTTATATTAGAAAGCATAAATGATCATTCACGTTCTCTCCAACTCAAACAGAAGGGATTCTGCGGATGTTTCCCTTTTCAGCAGATTGCTGGCGTGCAGGGTAAATACCACCAGACGTGTGATTTCAAATCCAAAAAACTTCTTGGAAGTTCCATAACGAAGAGGCAACTTTTCACAGAATGGAGCATTTGACATCAAAAGATGGGAAACATTATATTAGTGTTAACTTTAAACAGAGCAAAGAGCAATTTTATTTAAGTTAAAAACGAGCTTATTCTAGAACAGCAGAGGGATTGCAATGTGGGCCAAGCGAGCTATGGCAGACCATAGGCAAGTCTGAAGAGACAAAGGGAAGG